>NC_056749.1:414196740-414564240 GCF_019279795.1 Protopterus annectens
TCAGAAGATATAATGATTATATTTAGACTAATACATTCATTTGTTCATTTTCACACTGTGAGAAAAGATGTTTCAGACTGGAGCCCATTTTATCAGTTTAAAGATGGCTGCTTAGAAGCATGCAAACTCTTAAGGGAGAAAAGAATCAGAGTGAGCAAATGGAGGGTTGTGGCATCCCTGCACACACACAGTAATGCACATCTAGGTGTTGGTTGTGACTAGATTTATTATCTTTAGGCAGAGTTTTCCACCCTCTGTAACTCATTCTGCAGATTGCTTTATTGCTATTACATAAAAGGTTTGCATGTAAGAACTTCTTCCAGTTTGTGACACATTTTGGCCAATGGGATATAAGATTAAAAAGTGGAGAGAGAGTACTATTTCATGTGTGTGGGATACAGGCTGTAAGTAGAACTTACTTCTTATTTGACATCCCATACAACACCACTGCATTTTAACAAATGTATTTGAGATTTGCAATAATGCAGAAGATGACTTGAGAAACTGGAGGGTTAGTATTTTTCTTTTTTATCTGTTGAAGACATGAACTCGGGTACAGTTATTTTGATGACATCATGTAATAGATGTAAATTCCAGTCATATTTAAAATACTATAAAATTAATAGTGAAGCCGTATTAATTTGGAATCCTCACTTGACAGGCAACTGAATAAATTATAAAGCTCAGAATTTTGACTTTTTTGAAATTCAGAAATGTTCACCGAGCTAATCAGAAACTGTCACAGAAACCTTAACTTAAGAGAAAACGTTTGCCTATGTGGAGTCTGTGAATGACATTCATTCATTCTCCATTTACCCATGGTGGAGCAGAATTCTCTCCCAGCATTCAGTAGGTACAAGACAGAGAAGATAATTATGGACAGAAAAGCAGGCCACTGCATAATGCGTGCACAGATATACACAGACTGACATTTTGACACATGCATACACTCAGTGCACATCTATAGGCAGATTAGATCATTTCCAACTGCCACATTTTTGGGATGTAGAATTAAATATGGAAATGATGTGCTGACTCTCACAGAAGGCACTATAGCCAATAATCAAAGTGGTGAACTAAGGTCTGTGTGGCAATAATGTTAACAGTTGTACCACTGTACCACAGCATTTTTAATCACAGCAACTTTATAGTAATGAGAGGACAACAGTGCTGCCTGCAAGGGGAAGGCAAACAAAATAAGGCTAAAAGCAACACTGTCCACAGGATGATGACATTAGAAAGCAGCTGTTCTGCTGGCATCAGCTGTATGCATCACTTGAGAAGCACCGGGAAAACAAGATGAACCTTTACCCACTGTAACTGTCTCATGGAATTTAGAATCCAGGTGAATATGTGTTGAGGTATACAGGAGTGAGAGCTATCAGGTTTGTCCTACATATGTGCCAAAATAAGAGCAGAATGCTCCCAATTCTTTCCTTCAGAGAAAAAAATATTTTCTTATGGACTCCTGGTATTCTATCAGCAATATCTCTTTGAATATATGCTGCAGCATAGGGAAACATATTACAGAAAAACCTGTCACTCCCTCACACACATACATACATGCACACTTACACCCACACTCATACATGAGTGCACTCAAAATAAGCTAAACGTCAAATATTGATAGACAAAATAGTGGTAAAAAATATCTAAAACACAAAATATCAACAAAATTAATGTTGTAGCAGGGAAGGCTATAATGCCCTTTTTCCACTATTGTGTTTTGTCAGAGTTTGCATATATAATTAGCAGAGGGCTTTCCCTCCCTGCAAAAGCATTGCTTTTGGATGTGCTTAGTTTTTGTCTGTATTTTGTGTTTATATTTTTTGTTGGTATTTTTTTTTTTTTGGGTTTGATTGGCATGGATTTTATTTCCTTAATATTGTTTATCATCTACACAGTAATGAACATTTTAGATGTTTCTGTTTTTATTTTTTTTTTCCCAAATATTTTATTGATTTTCAAAAAGACAAAACATAACTTCTACTAGAATACAAATAAAACAAAGACAAACTATATACAATATGTACATATGGCCTATATGAAAAAAAAAATGAGAATAACTTAGAGTTAGAGGGAGGTAGTTACACATAACAAAAAAAATCAGTGTAATTTTGTTGGTATTTTGACTGTCAGTGTTATGATGCTTAGATCATTTTGAGTACACATGAATGCGCCCATGCGCATGCATGCACACACACACACGCACACACACACGCACACACACACACACACATACACACACACACACACACACACACACACACACACACACATACATACATATGTACATACATATGTATATAGTGTGTGTGTGTATGTATATTTATAAACAGTACCTCTTTTATGAAGCACAGTCATTAAAGTAAATTGGTAAATCTGTGTGCCCTCAATGTTTCCTGAAGTGCTTTAGAAATCAATGTTGCCTGCATATCCCAACTGAAAACTCTAAAATAAATCAAGTAGAACGAGGCCTCACCAGTGCATAATTAATTAAATAAAACTAAACAAAAAAAGATCTCAAACCTAGCAGATGGAAGTAGATCATTAATTGTGCCTTTAGAAGGTGTGTGAGTGCATAGCGTTCAATAGTACAATGAGTAGTCTAGGCTAGAAAATTCATTTCCCGTACCATTTATTTCTCATTACAATAACTATCTTAAATGACTGTACACCTCTGCCCAAAAGTGATGTCATTCATAAGCTAACCAAGAACAACATGAACACTGGGTTTGATCAGTAGGTTTATTCAGTGCCAAACCAAATTCCCAAAGTAAATACTTCCTGTGCTGACCTTCTAAATTAACAGAATAAGGATGGTATAGCAACAAAATAAACAGTTTTGCTTACAAAATTAAAAACAATACTATACATTGGCCAGCAGTCCTGCTGAACATACAACCAATAAACAGTAATTATAAAATGAGGCAATTAAGTGTATGTAATTAAAATGTTTTGTTGCTTTCTTAATTGATCAAACCACAAAAAATGTGTTATGTATCAGTTTATTTTTCCACATGTTGTTAAAAGAAAGTAGTTACATCTTCTAGAGCATGGCCATGGCCCCATCATTTTATTTTCTGAGACCACAAACCAGTAAAACAGATGGTGTTTTGTGTTGGGATACACTACACAAGAGTATAAATGACATTTGCAATTATTTAAAGCTTGTAATTCTACCTACTGATAGGAAAAATTTGTCAAATAATGTACCAGATGTGAGACATGCTTTCTTTTGAGCATACTATTGTCCAAGTCCAGTTTTTAAATACATTTCTTCAGTAAACTGTCTACAAGATTCATCTTTGACACAGTGCTGACTATAAACAAGTTCATTTTGTATGCCCACTTCTCTTAAGAGAACAGCAGCCATGTCAAACTAGGTGATTTGCAAATTCTTCTGTAGCCTGTAAATTATGGGGACATCAGCTACAGAAACCTGTACCCTTTCTCAGATTGCTTTAACCACGTGAGCAAACTGCCTTTCAGTTCATTAAGCAGTAATTATCAAAATGGCTCTGCTCTCTTTGTTTAGTTATAGTGTACTCCCATAGAGATGTTAGTTGCCAAGTTGAAGTTAAAATCTTACAGAAGCATATTTCTGTATTGGTACTGAGATCAGGTCACACACACCCTATACTATCATTTTGGGTCCTGCAATTTGAATCAAGACTTTAAGCACTCAGAATGGTGGAAAAATTACTTCTGAAAATATATCCATTTTTTTAAATGGTTAACATATAAAGGCATAATAAACAACTAGTACAAGAGAATTGACATAGTCATTATGTATGCTTCAATGAGTTTATTCTACTTATTTGAAAAACACTTCATTTGAATGCCATTTAGCAATAAGAAATACATTGAAGAACAGTATGTCAAATAAAGTGTTCTTCAAAACAAATCTATTTTAACTGCTTTTTGCAGGTGGGAACCTCCCAACCACAACCATACCCCTCACACACCCACTAAATTAAATATACTGACTGACATCGCACAGCACTGTTGAAAAGAAAACATTCCCCTTTCTTGGGTATTAAGTGGTCTTCAACAAAAAAGGAGTTATGCAGCATTTCTTCAATACGTATGACATCTGATCATTTTTGTTCACATGTCATTCATTTGAACAAACTGTACTTTGACCACATTAGTGGAACCCATTTCAACATAAAGAAATTTGAATTTTAAGTGCACCATTCCATCCAGTGCTGTTGAGTTGCTTCTAACACCTGCACTGAGCACATGAACAGCCCACATTGTTTGCTACACAAGTAGAGAATTTAAGCAGATTGACAGGTTTTTCTTCTCTATTACCCACACACACAAAAAGAATTTGAGTTGTCAGTGTACTTACCTCATACCTACTCCTACCCCCTCTGAGAGTCTAAACACTGTTTGTACTTTTGTCGCTGTGACCACATACTAATTCTAACAATGTTTCTGGGACTTGCAACCATCTCAGAACTGCCCAAATCAGCTTTCTTGAGACTTTGTCATGTTCTTTATTCACATCTAGTAATGCTCATTTGGGTTCTTTCCTCATCTCTCGCTGCTTCTCCTCTGTCTGTCTCACTGCAAACACCAGGTCGTTTTTACTGCATCCTCATATGAATCTGAACTGCCCTTCTCCCAGCTTACTTTCTACTGCTATGCATAATCTTTATCACTCAACCTGTCCAGCACTTTTATGCCGTATGACAGCAGTCTGATATCTCTGTACTGTCTGTAATTATGAATATCCCCTTTGTTCTTGTAAAGGACAATAAAGTGCATATTCTGCAATCATGTGGGATATTCCTGTCACTCCATACGATGTGAGTACCTCAAGAGCAAGCTCTCCCTAACTCCTCCAGTGTCTTGATCATATCTGAAGTGACTTCATCTTTGTGACTTTGTACTTCTTCTACAATGACTTTTCCTTCCTCTTTCAGTGTACTCTGTAAATGTAGGGCTTTCTTCATGCAGAAGCTTCTTGAAGTACTTCCTCCGTCTACCCAGATATCCTCTAAACTTGTGAGCAGATCGTTGCTGGCATCACTAATGAATGGCATTTGCCAGCTACATACTTATATGCTTACATGCTCTAAATAATATGATGAGTTGCATTGACAATCACTGTAGCATATAAATAATCTTGAATGTCTAAATTTATTTTTTTACTTAGCATTTGTTTACCAGGATAGTTTAGGATGTCTAGCAAACCTCTTTTCAGTGGAGGCCTGGAGATAAAAGTGCCACATTCAGATACAATTATACAAGTTATACATCCTAAAAGCTCCACATTCAAGCCCAAATGTGCAAGTTATTCATCTGAAAAGCTCCACATTCAGACAGAAACATAACTGGTTCAACCACTGTTCTGGGACAGTACTATGAACCAGTGCCCCACCCCTTCTATTCTTTAAGTGAAGAACAAAAGAAAGAAAAAGCATTTCACTGTAATAAGCCAATCATTACATTATTAGAGATCAGGTTATTACAGTTAGATCTACGCCCTCCATCCCCAGCTCTTCAATTAAAAAACAACAAAAAAACAGACATTCCTAATACTGGCACACCACAGGTGGACAGATGCACAACATGCCCCCCAGCAATAACCTAGTAATTAATTTCACATTTCTTTGTCCAGACCCCAACCTTCCTTCAACATAGTCTATTAAAAAATAATCATTTCTTCTTTTAAATTATAAAAAATAATAATTTTGTCTTTTAAATTATTTGCTACAGTTTATACCCTGCCTGCACACAGTGCAATAGGGTCTGTATTACGTTATTGAATAATAACATAATCGAAAACGTAATAGTCGACCCGTAAATGTCGAAGTCCTAAAACATTGAACAGTTAATAAAAAGAAAAAACTACCCAAACAAACCATTTAAACACTGTAAGTAAGGGGGCAAGCCCCCCTGCACCCCCACACACCCTGCTACTTAAATATACCAACTCCTAGATCGCACTACAGTGCAGACAGTGGAAAACTTCCATTTCTGCACTGTATAGAGATCTCCATTGAAACGTTCAAGGTTCTAGCACTTCGACATTTATGGGTCGACTATTAAATTTTCGATTACGCTCGTATTTGATAATGTAATATAGACCCGTGCTACAGCGCTCATGTTTTAGTTTTAAAAAAAAAAATCTCCTTTTTAAACTGTAGAAAACTGTTTGCAATAAATGTTGAAAGCAGTTGCTACAATTTATACGCTGCTTGCAAATATTTTTTTTTACTTTTAAAATGTATCAAACTGCTTCTTATAATTTAGACCACATACAGAGTGCTACAGCACTCAGGTTTAATGACAAATGCAATACTGGCTTTTAAATTGCATTAAAGAAAGATCAGGATTGACTGATCACACCTCCTCAACACTTTGTGACCAGGGCAGTTGCCCCTTTCACCTGACCCTAGCTATGCTTCTGCATTCAAATACAATTACACAAGTAATGCATCTGAAAAGCTCTACATTCAGATACAGTTATATAAGCTATATGGGGTACATGTTAGAGGTTTTATTTTATTGGAATTTAATATCAGTTGGGATTGTTCAAGCTATGATTCAGTAAAGAGGAAGGCCTGTTAAGTTATGACATAAGGTTGAAGTGGAGGATATAAAAGTCAAGTCATTGGTGTTTTGTATTATTACCACTTGTTTGGCAGCTGTATGCTAGTTGTTTATGAGTATATTAATGAGTACAGGGCTTAAAATAAAACATTGAGGATCCCTGTAGTGACAAAGAGGTAGGAAGAAAAGATATCTTGCCATTTGACTCACTGACGTCCTTGACTATGACAGCCACTGTAGACTGTGTGTGTCTACCCCTAGATCAGAGAATTTGTTTATTAGTAATTGGTGGGAAACCATATCAAAGGCCTCTGAGGGGTCTAGGAAGAGAGAAGAGACTGTCTGACCTTCATTTCTTTTTTGATTTACTGAGTTTAGAAATGTTAGAAGGGAAGCATCTGTGCTGTGATGTGGAAAGAAGTCATGCTGTGCTGAGGCTAGTAGTTTGTTGTCCATTATAAAGGTTAGGATTTGTCAGCAGATGTATTCTTCAAGGACTGTCTATAGTGGGAAGAGTATAGCTGTATACCTGTAGATGGAGAGCTGTACAGAAGTGCCCACTTATGGAGAGGTATGATGTAAGACATTTTTCAAAGACTGAGAAGTGGACTTTGAGGGACCTGTTCATCAGAATGGATAATGAATATACTAGTGACTCTCTGCCTATTGTCAGATAATCTAATGGGTGATTGTCAGGTGTCAACACTGTCAGCTATAATTGAAGTACATATTTCTTTATGGCACTAGTGGGAATTGGTAAGATATAGAATCTGCTGGTGACTTCAGCTATTCAAGACTTTGTAGTTTTGTTTTGGAGGGAACTGAACTACTAGCAGTATCTATATGCGTTTTATTAAGGGCTGTTACAGAGCTGATGTAATGTTCACTAAATCTGCAGGCTGTATAATGAATGGATTCTTTTGGGAAGAAAGTCAGTGGTGTTTCTTTTACCTGGTTTTAATAGATTTTTTAAGAGAGAGAACTCTTTTAGGTTGTTTTGTGTATTACTTGTATGTGTAATAATTCTTTTTTATCTTTGTGACTCTGTAATTTTGTAATGTTTTTTAGATTTATGTAGGTTTGTAGCTTTATGTTTGATCTATCATGTTGTAAGACTTGCTATACATTATTCTCAGCTTTATTCAGCTGTTTTGTGTTTTACATTAGCAATGTGACTGGAATATATGTAATTCTTTTTAAATGGAATAGAGCTAACTCTATTTTTTGAGGGGGGGGGCATGACTGTGACTTAGTATGTTATAAAATGTAGAAATGAAGTAGTTAAAAGCTTTCTTAAGTCCTAGGGTTTAGTGGGTCCCATTTACAATGTTTCAATGTGTGAATGAAGGTTTCATTGATGAATTTTGTTAGGCTTCTAATTGTATTATAAATGGCATTTTTGTGGATTTTGTTATGTAGTTTCCTGCAAATATAAGTGGGATACTGGTCACTTATTCAATCAGGTGGGAAACCTGTGTTGGTTTCCTTGCAAGCTAATACAGCTTCTGCTAAGTCACCTCCCAGAAACTGGTAGAGTTTCTCTGATCATAGGATCATAGGAAGTTACTAGGCTATTGGCCCTGAGGCCCTTATAAGCCTAGCCAAGTGTTTAGCCCATATTTAGACAAGTCAGCACCCAAAGCCTCTGTCCAGCAGGGACACTGGTGGCATCCCAGGGGTGTATTTTCTGTTTCCCATCCAGTTATTCAGGTTGCGTTTAAAAAGGGATAATGAAGTACTCTGCTTGATGTGGAGAGGGAGTTTATTCCATAGATGGGGGAGTCTCTGGGGCACAAATTGGATGCCACTGTAGCTGATCTTTAAGACTCTGTTATCCAACCATTATTTCCTGTTTTTCTTATCTGCCCTTTCTAACAGTCACTTTCATTCGAATACCTTTTTTAGATCATTTTCTGGATTTCTGCATTCCACCACTAGCTTTTCTTATGCACAGTGTTTCCATGCCTGGCTCAGCCTTCTTTATACATGCTGTTTTGAAATGCTGCCATTCTTCATTGAAACCATTATTTCCTGTTCTTCCTGAGGTGTTACAGCCCAGAGTATACCCTGGGACTCCTGTGCTTTTGCTCCAGTAAACTTCTATGTCTTTAACCTAGTCTGTGTTAACCTTAGAGTCTTTTCTGACCACCACTTGTAGTGGAGTGTGGCTACAAATGGTTTATGCTTGGGGCCAGCTGATTCACTAGGAATGACTTTGCAATCTGTGATTTCTCCCCAGTGTCCTTTTCCCAGTAAGAGAAAATCTACCTGAATTACATATTAACCAGTTTTGTAGATGATCTTGTGGCAGCATTTCTTGGCAAACGATATGTTCCCTCCCTTAAGCCATTTACCAGAGAGATATCTAGAGTGGCCTATCTTTCATTACTCCTGCTGCCAGACCCAAACGGACGGAAGCAAATCTCATACTCTCTTCTGCCTGTCCTAATATGTGTATTCAGGTCTCCCATTATCCATACAAACTCATTTTGTCCCACTTTGTTAAGGAGATCCTGCAACTGAAAGAATCATTTTCTTGCTGTCTTCACTCTTTTGCGAAACATAACCTGAGATCATAAAGACTGTCCCATCTTTATACTGGAGTCTGATTGCCATGAGTCTTTCACCAATTCTGATGACATTCCTCACTGTCTTCAGGAGACTGTCTCTCAGCACAGTCCTCCCACTGTTTCTAAACTGTCCCTCTCTGAGTTGCAGACTCTGGAACACAACGGAAGAGACCTTGCTACACTGCCTTTCTTCTACCTTGTCTCCTGGATACACAGAATTCCAGTCTCCTTACTGTTATATCATATACTTCCAAACTGCATCCAACCAATGAACTTCATCCCGACATGGAACACCATCCCAATTACAATCAGGTCAATACCTTACATCCATTCATGCAAGCCCTCATTAAATAATTTTTTGTTCTTGTTCCACACCAGGCAGATATGCTAATTTGATCTTTTTTTCATGTTAACTCCCTTCCTCATATTCTTCATGCCAACCCCCTTATATAAGTGTCTCTCATCAACTTTCAGATTCTCTATAGGGTTATATCTATTAATTACTGCACCCTTCTACTTTATTAATGTGCTTAATTTTTTATGGAACATTCCAGAGTGTAATCAATAACTTCAGCCAAAATATACATGGTGTTTTCAATACTTGATTTTAATCACAATTGCATTTATCTGGTACTTATGTATATATATATATATATATATATATATATATATATATATATATATATATATATATATACATACATATTTCTTCTTTTTGTATATTTTGTATAACGTACTTATGTTTAATTTTTGCATGGGTGGAGCTTTTCTCCCTGGGCCTCCAGTGAAAATAATTTCTTTTGCACAATCAGACTTTCCTGATAAATAAATATCAGTAAATAAATACATAATAAGTAATAATCCTTCAGTCATTGTAGCAATCATTAGTTCATTTTTTTACAGGTTGATAGTTTTTTCATCCAGCTTTCACTCAGCAGAGCTGTCTCAGGTAAGTCACTCTAGGCAAATGGACACCATCCTGTCAATAGCTGAGTAGGGACATGTAGACCTCCTCCCATCATTAGCATGGGTGTCTGATACAGGTCAGAGTAGGTCAAGTCATACTCACTTTGCACTGGAAAATATCCATGCCCCTTTCTGGCAGCATCAGTCATCATGGCCATATTGCACCACTGAGTAGCTTGCCCTGATGTAGCATGCGGTTTGTTAGATTCTGCTATCACTTTATCATTAACATTTTTATAGTATGAAGAGGAGAGGAGATGAAGTGATGTTACTGATTTTTTTGCAGTTTCTAAACAGTAGTACAGACTTATTAAAATGTATCCCACCATAGGGTTTAATTAATTTTTTGACACAATGATCTGTAAGACCTTTTAGGGAAAAATGTCCACGTATTTCTGTTACAAAAACTGTAGTAGTAACTTCTGCCTTCATTATAGTAGTATGCACTGCACTAATTTGAAAAGAATATATATATATATATATATATATATATATATATATATATATGTGTGTGTGTGTGTGTGTGTGTGTGTGTGTGTGTGTGTGTGTGTGTGAGATTAAGAGATATTTTGCCAGACTATATAATACCAACAGATCTAAGTATATTTTGGAAACAAAAAAAAAAAGATTTCTACACAGAGGGAATCTAGAAATATGATTGGCATTTTGGTTGATACTTTTGATTTTTGATATGAATGAATGAATTAATTGATTAATTATTTATTTTATTAATTTATTTGCATTTGTTTACTGGGAGTGTCCAACTGGGCAAGGGCCCATTTTCAGCAGAGGCCTGGGCAAAAAAGCTCTGACATACAAACTTAGAGTAATATTCACAATATAAGACATAAGTAATAAAAATTTATAGTTAAAAAGATCACTGATGTAATAGTATACAACATAAAATCTAGCATATCAGAAATGTATAGAGTTTCACAGAAGTACATGCACATACTGATGAGTCAGGTCATTTAAAACCTTCACAAGTTAGTTTTTATGAAAAAAATCTAAGAAGTAGCAGGCAAGTAAGCAGAAATGCAGATGAACTATTCAGATCAAATTAAACATGTATAGTGCCTAGTACCTGGGGTTTATATATAGGTCACAATTGTGAGAAGTGTTTGTTGAAGTTGTTTTATTAATTATGACTAAGTCAGTAAGCTGTGTCAAAGTATCAGAATAAGAATAAAATTATATAGGGCAACTAGCAACCAGAATTACCACAGCAGTGAAAGAAATGTTAAAAATATAAAGAGAAACAGCGACTTGAAGGTAAGTATGTCATTAGTGTTCGCTACAGATATGGATGCCATCAAGAATCCTTTTTGTAATAACTGGAAGATATTGACTGCTATCCCTGAGTTATTTAATAGAGTAAGTGATCATCTTTGTTTTGTGCTGAAAAAGAACAGAAACACCAAATAAAAGTCTGAGCAAGGTTTAAAAAGAAAATGAGGGAATGTTAACACAGCAGGTATTTTTAAATGTTTTTCATGTAATATATGTTGGTTCATCAATGATTGACTTTTTTTTTACTGTAATAATACTGGTAAAATGTATAGGTCTCTGAGCACTTTCACTTCTGCTTCAAACGTTGTGGTATATGTTGTTTCCTACATTTCCTGTGATTCTTTTTTATGTGGACAAAACCACTTGGAAATTAAGGAACTCTAGATATGAGCATATATGTGCGATTAGAAATAAATGCATTGCTGGTACATTATATAAACATGCTACAAACTTTAGCAGATGTTAAAAGTTTGTATTCTATATTTTGTTTTATATCCCTGAGGACAATAGAGGAAGAAACAAAGGGGGGGTGGCTCCCCTACACATATTCGAGGAGAAATTCCTCTAGCATCCACAGGAAAAAAAAAGATGAACAGCATAAGGGCAAATGCTACTTACCATAGGAAGTCATTACCAGTGTGATTTCTAAGAGTGTGTCAGCAATGCTTCATGTTTTATAGAGATCTTTCCCTTCTATGAGTCGGTGTAACTGTGGAGTTGGTATGTAAAAAAATAGAGTTTTTCATCCTGTTAAACATCTATTTTCAGGAAGTTGGTGTTTCGTAGTTGAACCCAAACAGGGAGCACATGATTATAAGCAATCTGAATGGCAGGTCATGTTGGAAGTATATCGGTCTCCAACAATGAATACTAATGTGAATTTTAAAAGTTATTACAACTGGCAATATGTAAGATAATATAATAATATAATTAAGAAATTAATCGGCAATGTTAATTTAATATGGTTCATTTTTCAGGTGTTACGTGTTTTGTTTAGTGCGAGTTTGGGCCTGGTTGTAGAAATGTTGTTTTGGGGTGGAGGTATATGCAGTAGTATATATTTTAAACATTCAGACTGCCTTTGATCCCATTTTAGCATAATGTTTCACACATCAGCACATTCTTATTCTGTGAGGGTATGGGATCATAAGTGATATGAATACCATGTAAATCTCACAACTGTGCTTCTTCCTGACCCCAGATCCTTATCTGGTAAATAGTGCAATCTCTAATTAAAGCCGAAATTCACTTTGCCATTTTTACCCATCACTAAGACAGAAAAGCTTCTAAGGATTCACTTGATTTTTCCCAATGCCACCCACACCATGAGCATGTGTTATAAGCTTATTTCTGAGGATAAATCACAGGCGTCTCATTGTTTTAAATGCTAAGCGTGTACCTATGTGTGAACTACTTATACTAGTGAGCCTAGTATTTGTAAATCTATTTGTTATCATGAGGTCCCACATCAAGTTCCACTATACTACAGCAAAATAAATTGCATTCAGTTCCATGTTTTTCTGGATTGTTATCTTAGCAAAATTAGTCAACTGTAATCCATCCTGCAGAAAACACTGGTGTTTTCTGAGTAGACATTTGTCTTCTTTGTTCTCCTTCTCCCAAAAGCGTGCAGTGTCCCTTCTATCACTCATCATTTCTGGAGTCAGAATATTATTTTTTTTCTTGGATCATATTGGTAAAATAAACATATCTTTAAACTACTAAATTTCCTGGGGACTCAATACCTCATTGCAAGTGGCTGTGATCTCTAACTAAATCACAGTTTGAACTTGTCTCTAATCAATTTATATTCTCCTCTTAACAATCAGATGTTAGCAGTGATATAGGACTGTCTATCTTTAAAGTTTATCTGTTACTGCATAGCAGCAATGCTGTTGCTCACCTTGCACATTTCACTTTCTTTCATCAGCATGATTTATAGTTTAAACCATGACACCTGCTTCCTTTCCAAGCTGTTGATGTTTTTACAATGTATCAGGTGCTTTCAAAGCCTGTACTACTACCCCGGATACCACAATACCACACGGGTACTAACAGTATTAGGCACACCTGCAAACTAAAAAAGTCCTTGAATTATGAAAATATTTACATGATTTGTCAATTGGGTGGCTAGAACAATTAGAATTATTTTTTTAATATCAGCCTATAGCAGTTAAAATACCTTTTCAGAAAAAACAACATATTTTCCTTTTTAGTTTTATGTATTTACAAATTGCACAGATTTGAGCTCTTCAAATTTAGAAGAGGTAAGTTGATGTTACTTCCATTTAAAAATAAGTTGGAGGACTTTGTAATTCCTACTTGTTTCATATGCACATAAGCAGTGCACTTTAACTTATCTTAAAAGGAACTTTTTTGCTGGCAATGTTAAATAACAGAACATTCAGATCAGTAGAATATAAAAGGGAAAAATACCTCTTCACATACTGTAGACAAACATTTTCTGACAGTAAACAAATGACTTCACTGTATATTTGCAGAGGGAACATAAAAATGTGATAAATGTGATACTGCCCTGGTGTACGTTATTGGCTCTAAAATCTCCTTTTACATTATAGCTTAGTTTTTATTTGTTATATTTCATTGCCTTGTTTTCTGATGGTGACAAAGGGGAATAATGGTGTGGAATGAAGTACTGTACCACAGTTTTGTGAAACGGATTCTTGCATATTATGCAAATACCATTCAGTGAATGATACTGGGTACACAGCAAGATGTTTAATGGCATATGCTAAGCCGTGTTCTTTGTTTGATATAGTATGTGAGATGCAGTATTACAGTGTATGATATTGTTAGCCCTTGGCCTGGGTAGTGGTTGAAAACAGTCCAGAAACCAATCCAGCCAGCTATCTAGCAAATGAATTAAAATCAGTGTTAAATCAATTCAGTTCAAGAAATTTTAAGAAATAACCAAGAACCTGTTAGCTGGTAGCCAGTTTTTTCCTGCTGAAAATCCAAAGACTGATTTTGATCATCAAAGCTGTGAAACTGAAAGTGAAAATGAAAAAATCTATAATAAATGTAAGATTGTGGTATATCAGAGTATCCTGCCTATGACTCTATCATCAAATATCGCATGCTCTGAAGAAAGAGTACAAAAAGAATGATCTAGTACAAAAGACACGTGTACATCTTAATACCCCCTGGTCATTTTATATATGAGGCTTGGCACAAGCCAAGTTGTCCTGGGACATCTTCAAGGGGGGTGTTAGGTTGATATTAATGGGAGTTCAATGGGTTGGGGAGGTGAAAGGGTTAAACGGTGGGAGGCTTGATTGGAAGGAAATGAGATAAGGGTGGGAGGAGCTTAAGGGATTTAGATGAGTGTACCTAGGTAAGTAATCACATTTTGGCGTGAACTTGCTACAGCAGGTTCTCGTCCATGGCGACCTGCAAATTTGGAGGTCACATAGGCCTTGGAATGGTGGGGTGAAAGAGGTGAGTGATGTTCAGTACCAAGCATTAGTAGTAGTGATATCAGTTATACTGGGGGGCAGGATAGATATTACTCATATATGTAAGGTTTTTTTTTTTTGCATCTCATTACATTAATGTTTTAAGTCGATGGGGAAAAACTAAAATATTAAGCTAACATTTCAAGCACATTAACACTCTATACTTTAATGAATAGCAAGAATAAAATGTAAGCTATAAACAAATGTTATCAGCTCCTCTTCAATGTACCCTGCTTGCTTTCGTGGCTTGAGGTGCTAGGGTCAATGGGGGGCAGTGCGATTGCTATGGCTACTCGGTACTTCGTTGACGTAATTTTATATATATATATATATATATATATATATATATATATATATATATATATATATATATATATATATATATATAAAGGGAAAAAGCCTTGAATTAGAGATGTGTTTCCATCACCTGTAATTTATGCTACTTATCCGCTTTCTCCATTCATAACACACAGACACAGAAACACGAGGGGCTGATTTTCAACAAAAACTTTTGTCGCATAGAAAACAGGATGCGAGCTTGAGGTTGTGTGGAATTTTCTACTGTGTCTTCCGGTTGGCAGTTTCGTGGGCTTTAGTGGTATGGTATGGTTTTGGCTACTGGCGGTCTTTCCACGGGTTTATTTCTGGGTACGAGTGGGCAAGGAATGCATGTCGGTATGCAGGAACAGTGTCGCAAGTAGTGGAGAGAGGTAGTTATAATATTATATGTTGGATAGTTATCTCATTCTTTTCCTGAAAATGCTTAAAACTTGGAAATTAAGTTAAATAAAAAGTGCAGTAGGCTTCAGCTGAGGCCGTTGAGGATGACAATTTTGACAGGCTTGCCAGTTCCTTCCTTTCCTCCCATTTCTTTCCTTCCTCGGGGGTGGAGAAAAGTTGTTTGTTTTCATTTAATTTTCTACTGAGCATGACATTTATCTAAGCAGTATGTTTCATGGTGGGGTACTGTCATGCCACGAGGCACCCTTTACTAATGGTTGTTGGCCTTGTATGTGTCGGCCAGAATTGGCTGGGACCAGCTTTGGTGTGTTCTACTGCTCAGTGGTCCACACCTGGAGACTTCGTGGTGTATGAGAGAAATGGCACATTTGATAGGTTGTTTCAAGCTTTATAGGCACAGTTTGTGATCACTCTCATCTGAGCTGCTCCTGGTCATTGGGGCTCCTTTTCCAGAGTGTCATTTTGGTTTGTGATGTTTCTACATTGTTTTCTTTTTCTGGGCATGCTAGTGGTGGAGGTGACAAGCTGTGACACAGAAATGGGAAGTGGGGCAGCAGTGGAAAACAGATCTGAGATGGGATAGTGCTGGGTTTTGGAAGTTGTTTGTATGGATGCTTGGGGTTTCGTGGAGTGACAGATGTGTGTTTCCAACGAGGTTCGGTGTCGAGTTTGTGGTGTGCAAGATGGCTCGGTTGGAGTGACGAGAGTTGCAGCGATTCATTTTGGTTTGTGTAGCTGAGCTTTACTGGTGTTTTGTATGGTATTTGAATGGTTGATTGCTCTGGGGGCCCTGCTGATTGGAAAGTGCAAGTGTTTGGGTTGTCGGTAAGGCACAGGTGTACCTCATTTGGAGGAGTGTTCCCCAATTTGAGTCTTAAAATAGTCCTCATTGTTTGTTAATTGGTGGGATGTGGTGAAGGCGTGTTAAGGGAGAGGAATTTTGTTGCCTGAAGGCTTCGCATGTTGGACTTGACATTCAGTACATTGGAGTGGCTTAGCTGGTTTGGAGTTTATGGAGTTCCGATTGGCTGCTTGGTTGGGCGGGTGTCTTTCTTGCACATTTAGTGTTCCTCATGGAGTGATGGTTTTACCTAGTGGCTTGTTGGGTGGTGGTGCTAGATTGATGAGGTCTATTTCGGTTGGAGTGGTTGATTGCTGTACAAGGGGATGCTGTTTTTTTTTTTGTTCTTGCACATGGATACATGGCGTGCTGTTTGGGGTGCCGGAAGTAGGGTAGAGGGGGAGCATAATGGACAGCACTAGTCTACACTGTTTTGCTGTTTTGACTATTTATGAGGGGTTACTCTGGTTTGGTTTCCCTTTCTCGGGTTGTGTGAACACTGTTGTCTCTGAGGTTTTGCCATTTCTAGTAAAAGAAATGAAAAGTGAGGGTGGCCAACAAACACACAAATTGCATTGCAGCCTTCCATGCTGATTCAGATTCAGGTTTCCAGCTTCGCATTCCACACTTCAACCAAGTGGCATACTGGGGTGAAACGTAGCAAAGAGAACCACCACGAATGCTGCTTGCCTTTTAACCTTTTTGGTGAATTGGAGTAATAATAGAGATTATCCATGATTTGGCTCTGTAGATGTTTCTTGAGCGAGTTTGTTTTACTTGTGTTTGTTAACTGAAAACCATTTTCATACTCCAGCCCAGGTGTTCGAACTCTTTTGTCTTATACATTTTGCTATATATTATGTGACTTTTGATTTTGGTGGATTGTGGGAGTAGTTGGTCGGTGTTGTCGGAGTTAGCATTTCATGCTTATTGTTCAGAACAATACATGTTGATGCGTGGCATGCTTTCATGAACTTTTGAATGATTTAAACTTGCATTTTTGTTCAGAACAATACATGTTGATGTGTGGCATGCTTTCATGAAGTTTTGAATGATTTAAACTTGCATTTTAAAGACACCCCTGATTTGGGGATTTTGTAGTGATGTTTTGGGTCATTTTCTGTTCTTTAATGTTATATTTACAAATGGGCAAAGTAACTGTTAGTTATGTAATGTTTGGTGTGAGTCATCCCGGCATTGTAAAATAGGCATTCATAGCTATAATGATATACACCCAGATCACCAGCTGTCATTAGGAAGAGAGAGAGCCCACAAAATGGTTGCATAGTAGCGGCAGGAGCAATATGCAACCTTGAAACTGGGTTCTGACTGTGGTAAGTTGCTTTGAGTTTGCAGCCAACTGGAGAATGTGAAGTAGTGGGATTGAGTCGGATGGCAGCTATAGGAGCATTAGACAGCCTTATAACTGAGTTCTGACTGTGGTAAGTCACTTGTTGTGTGATTTGTGACTGTCTGCACACCGCAGCTGGAAATGGGAGGGCTTTTTTCCTATTGAAAGCACGGGTTGGGTTGCTACATCCGGCTTGATGTGGCCACCAGAGAATCGGGGAATATCGTTGCAAGGGGCAAGCAGAGTGCTCTTGCCATGGACCATCAGGGGGTTGAAATCAAAGTCCTTTTAGGTTTGTGGATAAATCTGGTTTTCATCGCATAGCACTCAGTTTGCCATGGAGTTGCACCAGGGAGATAAAAACATTGACTATGGAGCAGGACATTAGGAAATCCAAAATCAGATATGTTGGTTAGTTTGCCTCATTTGGAGATGGAAAGTTAAGAGGTAGGCAGATGGTTTTGATTGATAGGTCCTGTCACTGGGGGGGGGGGGGGGGTAGTTTTAACATGCTTCACTGGCTGTTAAATTTATATTGGGTAATTGATAGAGTCCTTATAAAAATGTACATGCAGTACAGCAATAAAATAAATACATTATGACATTCTCTCCCTTTGAAGCATGAAAAGTCTTGCCACTGGGTACTTACAATATGGGATATTGAGGCCTGACATGTATGAGCAGTCTATTCCAGTGTCTGGGGAGTCTCTGGGTTAGGAACATATCCCTCCAGCATGGTTTGTTCATGTTGATGACAAGGTTTAGATCCTTGGAGCGTGTGTGGCTCTGATACTTTTAATATATTTCACCGGTAGTTAAATTTATCTTGGGGTATTTGATAGGTTCATAGGAAGCATTGCTTCAGTTATGGCTGCTTTGTCATAGATTGGAGTGTCGGTGGTACATTCCTTCCTGGGTTTGCAGGATAGGTTGTCCTTGAAGATGTCATGGAATGTGTTATGTATGTTGGATGTTTTAGATGTCTGTTCTTTCTTGCAGCTGGGGTCTTGGAACGTTGTGGCTGTAGTTTGGAATAGGTGGGTATGAGGTGGAGCCTTCTTGTTCCTATTTGAAGGTTTAATTTTGTCTTTTTCTTTGTAGATGATGGTGTGCCGAGTTCCAGTGGTGAGATACAGTGAGTTCGCAGATGATCATGCTTTGGTGTCGAATAAGCGGTGGGGTCATTGGGTGAGTAATCAGTAATGGATAGGTTAAAAGGCAAGCACAGTGATTTGGAAGAAGAAAGAAGCACAAGCAACTTTTCTTTACTCTAGAATAAGTATTATGTTTTATGACCTTGTTTGATTTGTGATACAGGATAATGTGCAATCCATGGTAGAATTAAGAGTTTTAATATTTAAATATCATGGATGCAGTGGTGCAGCAGTTTGTCATTTCACAGCTAGAGGTTTACCAGTTTGATTCCCAGCCAGTTTTGTGGGCCTTGCGTGCCCTCCTTTTGTTTGTGTGGATTTTCGCTGGGTATTCCTGGGTTATCTTCCAAGCTGCTAAGTTGCTAGTTATTTAATATTGGATATATTTGTACGGGAAGACATATAGATCACATACGTTAGACGGTCGTCATAGTGAGAATGGTTTTGCTGCATGTTTTAAATCTGAATGCATGTTTCAGTGGAAGTCCTGATCACTTTGTTGGGCACATTGAGGTTACTGATGGAGTATTGAATGAGTAACAGTCAATGCCCTGATGGAAATGGACTTGAAAGGTAATGGGTTTTGTTTTGTGGATGTTTTGAGTGCTGGAGAGGCTATAGGGTATTAGGTAATTTATACCATGGTCATTAAGGCACATTACAGTTGGGGCAGTGGTGATTTCTTGCTGATGTAGGACATATTTATTTGGCCAGTTTGAGTGGGTTACTTTGGTAGGGTTAATAGTTGATGTAGTTTAATTTCTACATGCAGGATGGGGTTGGCATGTCATTAATCTTGTGTTGACCAGGTGGCATGGGATGTTGTCATTCTGGTATAATCTGGTTGACCTGTGGCATAGGGCATTTTCAGTTTGGTATATTGTTGGTGACATTCAAGGGTATTGATAGAGTAAAGAGGGGTCAGACTGCTAAAGCCATCATGGGGTTTAGGTGCTTTACTTTTGATATGGGTATCTGGTGTTGGCAAGGCAGTTGTTAAATGGCATTTTGAAGTTCTTCAGGTTCTGCATGTCATTGGGCAAGGGGAAGGGTGATATGCAATTGCTTTAATTTGGTGGATGGGGTTGGGTAATCTTGCTCCAGTGGCAGGTGATGCTTTGGTAAGCATTAAGTAATTGCCAGGGGCTGGTAATGTCCTGGTAATTATTGTACACCAAATTATGTTTGGCCTTCTCCCCTAAGGGTGGCTAGCTGATGGAAGTTGGTGGTGAGGGGGAATAGCCTGGGCAGGCTGGTGGCAGAGAAGAGGGACAGGCTTGCCCTCTTCTGTTCCCCCTCTGGTGTCTGGTGGTGCATTTCAAGGAGGTTTGTTGAATAGATAAGCAAGCGAAGGTAAGGACGTTGCTTATTTGGTTTGAAGGTAATTCAGTGAATGGTTAGGTAAGTGAGCTAAGGTATGGATGCTGCTTACTGGGTTGGATGAGCAGGTATGCTGTCCTGATTAATGTTATAAGGAGGTTTGGTTTATATGTAAAGTAAGTGAACAAAGGTATGGACACTGCTTACTGATCAGGATGAGCAGGTATGCTGTCCTGGTTAAGATTATAAGGATGTTTATAAGTAAAGTAAGTGAACAAAGGTATGGACGCTGCTTACTGGGGTAGGATGAGCAGGTAGGCTGTCCTGATTAACATTGCAAAGATGTTTATGCTGTGTTTAGAATTGACTACACTATGTCTTGTTGTATTTAACAAATTTTGGTAATCAAAGTTATGTTATGGAAGTTTTAGTAAAGGTCGTCAAATGTCATTCGGTGTGTTGTGTTTATTGAAGGGGACCGGGACAATTTATTTATTTTATTTATTTTACATTTGTTGGTCAGGCTAGTCTAACTGGATACATATGCTTTTTCAGTAGAGGCCCGGGGAGAAAAGCTCCAAACAGTTAGAAAGACATAAATATATATATATATATAAATAATATACAACAACATACATGTAATATTGAACAGAGGATTACAGATAATATTGGTCACTTCACTGTTAGCACCTTCTATCAGATCATTTCTTTTTACAGAGCAAGTTAAAGTAATTTAAGGTAGTATATGGTTAAAACTCTTCAAAAGAATAAACATTTTAACTTGATTACTTAGCTTACATTCTAATTTCTTCAGAAATAAGTAACAAGGAGTGAGAGGTAGAATGGAAGAAGAAAAAAGAGAATTCATAGCAGTTACAGTAATGGTTAGTCAGGGTTACAAGAAGGACAGAGCCAGTGTGATTTAAGATAGATTCTGAGCTTTTGTTTGAAGACAGTAAGGGAGGAAAGTGATGTTAGATCACTAGGAAGAAGGTTCCAGTGTCTCCAGCTGTATTTGAAAAGAGAGTCACCAGCCAGGTTTTTGGATTTGCTTATACTAACTAGTAGTTTATCAGAGGAGCGTAAGGTGTTCAGGTTTTTGTAGGGTGTGACAAGAGAAGATAGTGTTGGAGTATTATGAGGCTGGTACAGGGTCTTATGGATAATTGTAAGTTGGTTAAACATAAGCTGATTCTGGAGTTCCAGCCAACCTAGTTGTTGTAGATTCTGACAGTGATGGGTTCGGAAGGGATTTCCAGTGGCAAATCTGGCAATATTGTTGTAGGTTTTAGCCAGTTTTAGAAGATTATTCTTTGACAGGTTAGTATAGATAGGAGAAGCATAGAGAAGTGTAGATATTAGGTGGGAGTGGGCAATAGTGGATCTGGCAGGTGGAGTAAGGAAAGGTCTAATCCTGTAGAGGGAACCCATTTTTTTGTTGACTGTTTTTACTGTATTGTTTATTTGTGTATCAAACGTGAGGTGGCTGTCAATAGTAACGCCCAAGAGTTTGGTAGTTAAGTTAGGTGTTATGAGTGTGCCATTGTTAGATGTAAGTGTGAAATCTATTTGTGTGGACTTGTGGGTAGGAGTGAAAAGTAGGAGCTTTGTTTTTTTTGGATTCAAGAGGAGGCATTGTTGCAGAAACCATGTTGCTACTTTGCTAAATAATGTTTGTGTTTTTAATTGCAGTTCAGATGAGGAATTGGCTGAGCATATTATTGTCAAGTCGTCTGCATATTGTATACAGGTAGCCTGAGGGATTGCTAATTGTAAATCATTGATGAAAACTGAGAAAAGGAGAGGGCCTAAAATAGAGCCCTGAGGTACACCTAGTGTAACAGGCAGATGAGAAGATAGGTGATTCTCCCAGAGCACTGCTGCCTATTGTTGAGGTAGGAACTGAACCATTTTATAGCCTGAGTGTCAAGAGAAAGAGATTTGAGAATATTTAGGAGCAATTGGTGATTAACCATATGAAAAGCTTTTGAAAGATCGATAGATAGAGCAGAGGTAAGAATATTCCTATTTTTATTTTTGTTGATGGTGTTAGAGAAGGATAGGAGGGCGGTTGTAGTGCTGTGGAATGGCCTAAAGCCATGTTGACACTCAGCAAGCAGGTTGTTTTTAGTTAGATGGTTGAGAAGTTGATTATGCATGCATTTTTCCATAATTTTTGCTAGGGGGGAAAGTAGGGTTATTGGTCGATAGAGTGTTCATTAGAGCTCCCACCTTTGTGAAGGGGGATAATGTGAGAGATTTTCCAGATTACTGGTATTGTTCCCTCACTAATGGTTCTGTTGATAAGGATGGCTATAGGATAGGCTATTGCTTTAGCTGCTTTCTGCAGGTATTCTGCAGGTAGTTGGTCAGCTGATGGAGTGCAAGGTTTTAGTTTAAGTAAGAGTTTGCAAATGTAGTGTGTTGGGATGGGTTGCATTTGAAATGTAGGGGGAGAGCTAGTATAGGCGGTAGGAGGGGTAGAGCTATCAGGAGATAGTTGGTTTGCTAGAGATTGAATGGCTTTTGTAAAGAAGGTGTTAAAGGCATTTACAGCTTGCTTGGGGTTTTCCTGTGTACTACCTAGTGGGGTTGGTGTTGTGGATTGACCTGGGTGAAGCAATCTATTGATGCTTGCTCAGAACGTTTGTGAATTATTCTGGTGTTTTTCTTGTATTTCTGTATAAAAATGTTTTTTATCGGAGATTAAAGCTTTTTTGTGACATTTCTAAGCTGTCTAAATGTCAGATGATCTGAGTCATTTTTAGTGGTTCTCCATGTGTTCCAAGCTTTGTTTCTGAGTAACATTTTCTGTCTGGTGCCTGTGGAGAGCCAAGGGGCTGGCTTAGACCTAATTGTTAGAGTTTGTTTTGGAGCATGCTGTTCAAGGATGGTTAAGAATTTAGTATTAAAGTATTCAACAGTCTCTTTAAGTGGGAGGCTTTTAAAGGGGGGCCAATTGCATGCACCTAGTTCATTTGGAATAGTTCATTGTTGAAGTGTTTAATTGACCTTATTGTTTTATAGATGGCTTTATGGGGAAAATGGTTTTTTTGCCTGATTAAGTAGGTTAATGAGTGGTCACTAATATTATCTGGGAGAAGTCCTACCTTATAAGTAAGGTGTTGTTTATTTATAAGAATCCAATCTAAGATACTTTCCTTTTTACTTGGTTTGTTAATTCTAGTTGGGGAGGAAATTAGTTGAGAGAAACCGTGGAGGTTGATGAGAGAAGTAGAATTTTCATTACTGATGCACTTCCAGTCAATATTGAAATCTCCTAGTATTACAGTTTCTTGTGGGAAGTGTGGTGATAGGGAGCTGAGGATATCCTTAAGTATACTGATATTATTCCCAGGGGGTAAGTAGATACATGTGATGTAAATGGATTTAGTAGAGTTTAGCTGAAGTTTGGAAGCAAGGATTTCAGCATTACTCTCAGGGGGTGGTTTATACTCTAGGGAGGTAACTTGTAGGCTGTTTTTAAAGTAGATAGCTACTCCCCCACCCTTCTTATTTCTGCGGTCTAACCTTATTATATTGTATCCTGGTGGGGTAATTTCAATGTCCTGAGTATAGGGTTTTAGCCATGTCTCTGAAAGGCAAAGTATGTCAAAGGATTGCTCATCCAGTAGAGCATGGAGGTGAGTAAGTTTGTTGTTAATATTACATATATTGAGATGTGCAATATATAATGAGTTTGTGAGTTTGGAATTTGCAGGAGAGATAGGGGGACAAGGGTCAGGGTGATTAGTTATAACTGTATTGGCTGGGCCAGGGCACAAGCCAAGTTGTCCTGGGACATCTTCAAGGCGGGTGTTAGGTTGATATTAATGGGACTTCAGTGGGTTGGGAAGGTGAAAGGGTTAAACAGTGGGAGGGTTGATTGGAAGGAAATGAGATAAGGGTGGGAGGAGCTTAAGGGATTTAGATGAGTGTAGCTGGGTAAGTAATCACATTTTGGCGTGAACTTGCTACCCTCCCACCCTCCCCATTTTTGTTGGTGGATTGGTGGGATTGTGGTTATTTTATTCCGGTAGGCAGAGAAGAGGGACAGGCTTTCCCTCTTCTGTTCCCCCTCTGGTGTCTGGTGGTGCATTTCAAGGAGTTTTGTTGAATAGATAAGTGAGCAAAGGTAAGGATGCTGCTTATTTGGCTTGAAGGTAATTCAGTGAATGATTTAGTAAGTGAGCTAAGGTATGGACGCTGCTTACTGGGTTGGATGAGCAGCTATGCTGTCCTGATTAACATTATAAGGATGTTTATAAGTAAAGTAAGTGAGCAAAGGTATGGGCACTGCTTACTCGGGCAGGATGAGCAGGCACACTGTCCTTATTAACATTGCCAAGATGTTTATGCTGCGTTTAGAATCGACTACACTGTGTCTTGTTGTATTTAGCAAATTTTGGTAATCAAAGTTATATTATGGAAGTTTTAATAAAGGTCGTCAAATGTAATTCGGTGTGTTGTGTTTATTGAAGGGGACCGGGACATATATATATATATATATATATATATATATATATATATATATATATATATATATATATATATATATATATATATATATATATATATATATGTATGTATGTATATATATATATATATAGTCTCCAAGATTCCACAACAGTGGGGTAAGGGCAAATTCTCAAACACTGTTGTACTGTGATCCAGCACACTAATCAGCTGGCGGGCTGAAAAACAAGGGAAAAGGAACAGTCAGTCTTCTGAGCATTCAGTCTTATAGACTGCAACCCAGACCATCTAGTGTATATAAGTAGCAGGGGCACTGCCCTCCATTAAGGATGCAGAGGATGGATCTGCTCTGCAAAACTGCTTGAAAGATATAACAACAAGTTTTAGAACTCTTTATTTTCTTTAAATCACATTTTATTCTTTAATAAAGAAGTTTGGGACTTCTGATAGGGAAGCCTAATAAATTATGTAGTTTTGGGGGCTACAGGACATTCATGTGTTGATAAAAGCTTACCTAGTGGCTATAAGAAAGGCTTATATGAATCTATGACAAAATGATGGAAAGAGAACATGAATTACTAGAGAAAAGAACATGCAAAGAATGCATGTCACGAGATATCTAAGAAGACAGGCATCTCTAACATAACAACTTCTAACTGTTACATATTTTTGAAGAATTATGATGTACACAGAAGACCTTGTGAAGGGATTTCCAACGGAAGTGATTTTGACAATTGAGGGATGTGGTGGCATATGAGATTTTAGAATTAGTGTTTAGAGGTATATATATATATATATATATATATATATATATATATATATATATATATATATGTTATACCAGAAAAGCCTGTCCAGTAATGTTTTACTGAGTCTGTGCATAAATGTTACTACATATATAATAATTCGTATAGGGAACAAATGCAGTAGCAGTTAGTGGTATACCCAGGGACTGAGTGAGCTAAGCAGAATAAAAGTTTTAAACAAAAAGGTATTTCAACTTTTTTTAATTTTTAGTTGTCTGGAAAAAACAGTGAGTTCTTTAGTAATCAGTGACAAAATAGGTGCGATGTAAGTTATAGGTGGGGTTTTGGTAATTAGAAGTTAAAATGTTCATATCTGAAAGGTACTGGAAGCAGAAGTAGACACAGTTTTCATTGCATACTTTTAATACATGGATAAATAAAGGAATGTAGAGGAATCATCCATATTTTGTGGCAGATGAAACAATACCAACTGTGGCAGAATTATATGTACATAGCAAGAAGAGCAAACATTTAAGTATTTTTTTCAGTTTAACAGGAAGAATACAGTCAGATTTGTGGGGACGTTGTTGGAAAAATTTATTTGGAAGAGAAAGAGAAAGTAATGTTTTTAAAGTTAAATGTCTGAAGTAGTTTCCACGTGGCCTTGCAATTGCAGATAATCATGTGTACGAGGTGTCTAAAATGGCTTTAATAAAACGGAGATAGCTCAGGAGAGGCTATATCTACATGCTGGGTGCTAGAGAAAAGCATTTAGTCTTAAACTTGGGTCAGGAGCTGCACAGGTATAGTTCAGGACACTTCTGTTACATCAATTAATCAAATTATTGGGTGCGTTCATACAGGTGACAGGCATGGTGTATACAGTCTTGTGAAGTGATGTTATTTTGATAACAACTGTCTGTTCTTCAAATCATAGAAAAGGGTATACACAGTAACTCAAATGACAATCTAGGTCTTGAAATACAGAAGCAACGTCAAAGTTCATTTGCCTACTTGAATTGAGGTGGGAGCTAACATAATTACAAGGTATAGAATATGGAGAATTCTGGCTGCTAAGTAAAGGAGTAAGTTAAATGTATTCCATCAGGGGATGAAAATGGACTGATATAACTCTATGGCTTTTGTGGAGCAGATTTTATATTCGTAGGCTATACTGAATGTCAATATTTCCCAGCTTTGACTAAGTATCCCATGAACTAATATGCACTTCTGATAAGCTCTTCACAATTTTTTTCATTTACTGTGGTGCTGCGGTAGCATTGTCACCTCACAGTAAGACGCTGTCCGGTTCAATTCTCAGCTAGAGCGTCTTCTGTGTGAAGACATGCACGAATGGGCGTACCTTCGTTGAAGGTTGCGCATCAGGGCTGGTAACTCAGCATGTAAAAATCAACTACCAATCATTAGCGGACCAGAGTTCCGCTGTGGTGACCCCTAACCGGGAAAAGCCGAAAGACACAACAACAACTGTATTACATAAAATATATTATATAAACAGAGCATAAACAGCAAAAGTAGTATATAAAAATCAAAGTAATCCAAGCACAAAAAATGGGCACATTTAAATTGAGTGGTTTACATTGAGTGGTTTACATTTCTAAGTAATCCCAAATATACAAATGATGTAAAAAATCATCACAGCAACATTTTCTTGTGAAACTGCTTGTTGAAGAAATTGCTTCTAAAATTGATGTCAGTTGCCTCAGAAATGACCCAACAAATAAATTAATTCAGTTTGTTAAACCACAGCAAAGTGAAGAAACAAAAAATTTGTACCATGTTATGAGTAATGATACAGATTGGCTTTATTTGATACGAACAGTAGGGTAGAGGAATCTGATTACATAACCAGTTAAAAAAGATTTTTTTAATTCGACAACAGAATGTTTGGGAAAATACTGAAGATCAAGAATCAGTCCAGATGTAAGCTTGGCATGTTGCATGGGTTACTGAAAAATTGGGAGAAAAAGTGCTAGCTGCCTTCCTGATGACTCCGTTGCCTAAGGCTCTGCACCTACCTGAGGTTGTTTTCTATGGAATTGAAAGGACACAGCACTCCCTACAACAAATTCCTACAGAACATAAACATTGGCCAAGATGCAAAATGATTTGGTTATTATTCTACAGTAACAAAGTAATGATTTTGTATAGCACCCAGACAATGACAATAGTATCACTTAATGGGAAATTTCACAGCCGGGTCATTGACTATTCTACAGCTGGATTCAAGGTGTAAAAAATATTTCCATTAGTTAATACCTGGCATCAAAAATATTAGCTTGGAAATGTTTACATAGATATTTTTATGCCCCATGTAGACTCCAGGGAATTTTTCCTCAGGTAGACAGCAAATGCTAGAGGTATGATGGGAAAGAAAGAGGTAGCTGGGAACATCTCTAAGCACATGACCTTGAGAGGCTGCATTGTTTCCTCATTACAATAATCCAAGTGTATGTTCTTTCTTGAGCTACCCAGACAGCCTTAAAGCACTTTGTCTTTTTTCTGTTTTCCTATAGACTCTGGAGAGGTAATCTCTGTCTAACCTGCATAGCCTCAAAGTTCCAGTCCACTGACACTTGTTGCACATCCGCAGAACTAGTAACATGGTAAACACCTGCTCAAGAGAACTCATCTTTTACTATAACATAAATAGGTCCTGCTGGCAAGATAGCTATATATATATCTCAGAGAATCCCCCATTAACAGAATAGACTTCCCTTAGATATAAAGTAAAGTAGCTCCCTGACCCTCTTCAAGCTTAACCTGGATGGGCAATCACAATTACAGCCCAGGTCTGGCTCCTGAAGCTGTGATTGAAAGGGGCCTACAACTAGATATAAATTAGTCTTGCCACTGGGTACTTACAATATGGGATATTGTGGCTAGGCTACTAATGTTCCTCTGGATCAATAGCCTATTGTTAACACATGAATCTATAACTCTATATTTTCTGGGAGTGCACTGGTCTGGTGGACTTTAAGGATTCCATGCGGGATACACTGTTGGAGATGCTTGGTTGGCAGATTGGTGTGATGAGGGAGATGATTTTTCTACACTATGATACAGAATCAGAATTGCCTAGACATGGTAAGCCCTGCTGTGTCTAGTTATGTTGGCTGCCAAAAAAGCAATTACTAGAAAATGGAAATCAAAATCTAAACCAACTATATTATTAGTAGTGAATATAGTAACAGAGATAAAATAACTGGAACTGGGATTTCTAGAAAGGAAGCAAACTACATAGGAAAAAAAAAATGGAAATTGTGGGAACAACACATACAGGGGAGGAATGAGTTTTAAAAGAAGGTAGGCCTTAAATGAGCTATGTAATGTTTGACTGAAAATGATTGGGTAGATTATAAGTGATGCATAATGTTTGCAATTGGAAGTGTGTCAGTATGGTTTGTAAGTTAAAATGCTTGCAACTAAGATTGTATCAATGTGGTTTGTTTTCATTTATACAAATGTATGGTTGTTTATGTTGTACGTGATGGCTTAATAAAGATGTTTTGTGTTTAAAAAAAGGGGCAGGAATTTAATAATTTATGTTGCTTAGGTTATATGCGATATAGCAGTATATGTGAAATATACTGTTTGTTAATACAGTTTGATTACTTTTATAAAAATGTAAATTTGCCTATGTTACAAGTGTTAAATCAATAAAGGTGTTTATAACAAAAAAAGAAAAAAAAATAAATAAATAAATATATATATATATATATATATATATATATATATATATATATATATAGTTACCTATCAAAACATCTACTCTTCATAACATCTAAACTCAAAACATCAAGACCATAACATCTAAACTTCAAAATATCTAAAAGTCATAACATCGAATCTCGAAACATTGAAAACTACAAAGCAACTATAAATAACATCCCACACACTGTTTACTACGTTTTTGCAAGGGAGCAAGCACCCCCCACACCCCCCCATAAATTAAATATACCAACTCCAAGATCACACTACAGTGGGGTTAGGAGTTGGTATATTTAATTTACAGGGGGGGCTTGTCCCATGCAGAAATGTAGTAAACAGCGAGTGGGATGATATTTATAGTGTGTGCGTGCAGGCGCGCGTGTGTGTGTGTGTGTGTGTGTGTGTGTGTGTGTGTGTGTGTGTGTGTGTGTGTGTGTGTGTGTGTGTCTTTACATCCATAATAGACAGGCACCCTGTCTCTAACTGGTTCCCCTACATTGTACTCCTCAATCACCCTTCATTTGACAAAGTGGGTAATCAGAGGATAAATGAATGTTTTACTCCTTGCTAGACTATGCAAGTACCTTTCCAACAGTGATAAAGTTTTTGATTCACTGAACATACATACATACATACAAATATTTCATGCATAGGCATTAATGTCCTTCTAGCCTACCAATATACCAAAAACAGTTATCTCCACAGTAAGTATCCAGGTTGTTCTTAAAAATATCTAAACTAGTGCTTGGTTTAATATAATTTGGTAGTTTATTCCATGCATCAGCTACTCTCTCATAGAACCAATTAATACACTTCTCATTCCTATAGACTCTCTTTTTTTAATTTCTCCAAGTCTTTTGGGTTTTTAATACCATGACAGGAATGGACCCCATTTCTAAGTCAAAGTATGATTAAAGTTAATGAAATTAGTAATGTTTTACTCTTTGATGTTAGCCAAAAGTGCTCTTTGCAGCACCCGCAGTGTGCCCAGTAATGACTCCTGCAATACGTATGGTGTTACATGAATTGGTAAAATATCTAAATACGATTGTAAATTCTTTTTTATAAGACCAGTTGCTCCTATTACTATTGGAACTGTCTGAGTATCTTTCTTCCACATGGCTCTTGTTTCTGCCTGTATATCGAGGTATTTTATGACTTTGTGTCTCTCTGTACGCAAGACATTGTAGTCACTAGTTGTGGCAATTTCAATGATCAATGCTACTTTTGTCTTCTTTTCTTGGACCACTATATCTGGTTTTCTAGCATCTGTCTTTTGGACTGTTGGTATTGGGTGAGCCCATGTGATGTAAATGTCATCATTTTCTATGATTCTCTGTGGCTCATGTTTCCAGTGTTTTTCAGCCACTTTGATACCATAATGTTTGCACAATCTCCAGTGTAAGAATCTCGTCACATTATTATGCCTTTCAGTATACAGTCCCTCTGCCATTAGAGAGTCACAACCAGCAATAAGGTATGTGACTCTTTCCAATTCGGTTCCACAAAACCTACATATGTCTGTTTCTCCCACATGTTCAATGGACTTAGTAAACCAGTGTGTAAGTAGCCCACTATCTTGGGCTGCCAATATTAACCTTTCATTTCTTGATGTAAGTTCACCTCTCCTTAACCATTCCTGCATTCATTCTTGATCAACATGAGGCTCTTCCAGAAGTTTTCTATACTTGCAATTACATTTATGTTTTTTCCACATTTCTTGCCTTCTCATCTGATCCTTCACCTTATATTCTTTCTTTTGTTTTTTCAGCGTTAGTGTTATACAAAAAAAAAAAAAAAAAACAAATAATAATGCTGATCCCCTGTGTCTTGACACGCTGATGGATACAAGGCAAAATATGTAGTTCTGAAGAAGCTTGCGATAGACCGAGTGAAAGCGCTTAACTTTGGTCAATAAACAAAAATATTACTCTTTTTTGCCTTGTATCCATCAGCATGTCAAGACACGGGATCAGCGTTATTATTTGTTTTTTTTTTTCTTTTGTTTTTTAGCACATTCAGTGGTTGCCTGGTTTTTATCTACTTCTGGTTTGATTTCCATTCCTACTTGACATCGATATGCTTCTGCTAAATTAAGCAGAGGTGTCATCTTAGATTTATTCTCCTCATGTTTCAAAACTTTCACCACATTTGGATCTTGTGAGGTCAGTAGATATGTGTGGTGTCCCACGATTGTAGATCTATACATATAATCAATTTCAAGGAGGCCTATCCCTCCTTCAGAACAGGGAATATATAATCTTGGTATACACTGATTTTTATAAATCATTTGGTGAGCATGAAGCATCCTTATTGTTTTAATATCCAATCTTTCCAACACTTTTTGGGGCCAGTCAATCTCTCCAGAACTATAAGGTATGACAGGAAGAGCAAATTGATTTATAGCTTGGATCTTATTCCTAGGTGTCAAGGCTGTTTTCAGGATTAATTTAAGTCTTCTAAAGTACTCCTTACTAAGCTTTATTTGCATTTATTCATGTGTTATTGCTGATCCTTCATCATTTCCCAAGTATTTATACACCCCCTCTTGCTCATGTTCTTTTATATCACATTCTTGTCCCAAACTGTGTTTTCCTGGTGCTGCAATTTTCCTTTTTTAAAGGTTGCTTTTGCACATTTATCAAGACCAAATGACATTCCAATATCATCTGAAAAAGTTTTGACAACCGGCAGCTGTGCTTTCAGTTCCTCATCTGATGAGCTATACAATTTTTAAAATCATCGACAAAGAGAAGATGAAAAGTCATTAGACTTTGTTGTTTTCTAGAGGATAAATTATAGCCATGACCTAAGCTGTTAAGTAAACAGCTTAATGGATTAATGGCAAGGCAAAATAGCAACAGTGACAGGGAGTCACCCTGGAATATCCCCCTTTGGATTTTTATCCCTGGGATAATAATCTGTCCTTTATCATGGCTTAATTGCAAAGTGGTCTGCCACTGTTTCATGGTTACTGTAATGTAATCAATCAGTGTAGGATGTAACTTATACATTTTTAAGCACTCTTTTATCCATGAATGTGGGATACTGCCAAATGCTTTTTTGTAGTCAATCCATGCCATACTTAGATTCTTCCCTTTCTTACAGTTCTCCACTATAACTTTATTTAACAATAAATGATCCTTTGTTCCATATGACTTTCTTTTATTGCCCTTTTGTTCTACTGCCATAATTGAGTTTTCTTCTAAATGACTATAAACTCTGTCAGCGTCAATCCCCCTGTATAATTTATACGTCGTCGGAAGACAAGTTATTGGTCTATAATTTTTAGTGTAGCTTGCAGGTTCACTCTTAACTAAGGGCATTGTTTTTCCTGTTGTTAACCACTGCAGTGTCTGTTCGTGGTGTGCATATAAATAGTTCTTACTCATGGCTAGATCCTCATGTAAAGAAGTTAATACTTTAAGCCAAAAGTTAGGTACTGCATCTGGGCCTGGGATTTTCCAATTAGAGGCTTTTCCCAACTTTGTTTCAATCTCTCTGGCTGTTATTTCATCCCATTTCATATCCTGTACCTTTAAACTTCTTATTCTTTCTTTTACGTCTTCTATCCATTTAGCATCTTTGTTATGTTCCACAGGATCTTCATAGATACTTCTCCAAAATGTATCTACTTCCTCTTTTTTCGGTGGTCTGTCAATTCCTTTTACCTTATTTCCCAATTCTCTATAAAACTTTTTTTAGGTCATCAGTAAATTGCTTATTTTGTGCTTTTCCCTTATACTTATCTAAATATCTTCTGAGTCTTTCTGCCTGTTTTGAAATTTTTAGTTTGTTATCTCCAATAGTGCCTAATAGATCCTGGTCTGTTCTAATACTGCACATTGCTTTTATCACATCTATCTTTCTTAATATTTTTGTTGATCTCTTCCCTGTTCTATAATCTTCTAACAATGACACTTCTTGTCTTAGATGCTTTATAGTTATCTCTGTTTGATATTTCCATGATGGTATTCGCTTTTGCCCCCCCCCCCTTTCCCTCGCTACCCTATGTTCCTGTGGTAGAATTTTATCAGTTATTAATTTAGCAGCACAGTAATATATTTTGTTTACTTTTGTTATATCGCATGGATCTCTATGGACAGTCCTAATTACTGTGTTCATTTGCTTTATCAAGCTTCTGACTTTTGGGGTTTTATTAACCTTCTGCAGTCTATTTCTCTCATTGTTCTTGACATATCTGTCCTCACTTTTTTTTAATTTCTCCAAGTCTTTTGGGTTTCTAATGCCATGATGGGAATGGACCCCATTCCTAAGTCAAAGTACGATTAAAGTTCATGAAATTAGTATTGTTTCACTCTTTGATGGTAGCCAAAAGTGCTCTTCGCAGCACCCACAATGTGCCCAGTAATGACTCCTTCTGCAATTCTTATGGTGTTACATGAATTGGTAATACATCTAAATCGATTGTAAATTCTTTTTTATAAGACCAGTTGCTCCTACCACTATTGGAACTGTCTGGGTATCTTTCTTCCACATGGCTCTTGTTTCTGCCTGCAGATCAAGGTATTTTATGACTTTGTGCCTCACTGTACGCAAGACACTGTAGTCACTAGGTGTGGCAATTTCAATGATCAATGCTACTTTTGTCTTCTTTTCTTGGAACTATATCTGGTTTTCTAGCATCTATCTTTTGGACTGTTGGTATTGGGTGAGCCCATGTGATGTAAATTTCATCATTTTCTATGATTCTCTGTGGCTCATGTTTCCAGTGTTTTTCAGCCACTTTGATACCATAATGTTTGCACAATCTCCAGTGTAAGAATCTCGCCACATTATTATGCCTTTCAGTATACAGTCCCTCTGCCATTAGAGAGCCACAACCAGCAATAAGGTGTGTGACTGTTTCCAATTCGGTTCCACAAAACCTACATATGTCTGTTTCTCCCACATATTCAATGGACTTAGTAAACTAGCGTGTAAGTAGCCCACTATCTTGGGCTGCCAATATTAACCTTTCATTTCTTGATGTAAATTCACATCTCCTTAACCATTCCTGCATTCGTTCTTGATCAACATGAGGCTCTTCCAGAGGTTTCCTATACTTGCAACTACATTTATGTTTTTTCCACATTTCTTACCTTCTCATCTGGTCCTTCACCTTATATTCTTTCTTTTGTTTTTTAGCACATTCAGTTGCTGCCTGATTTTTATCCACTTCTGGTTTGATTTCCATTCCTGCTTGACATCGATATGCTTTTGCTAAATTAAGCAGAGATGTCATCTTAGATTTATTCTCCTCATATTTCAAAACTTTCACCACATTTGGATCTTGTGAGGTCAGTAGGCATGTGTGGGGTCCCACGATTGCAGATCTATACATGTAATCAATTTCAAGGAGGCCCATCCCTCCTTCAGAATGGGGAATATACAATCTTATTATACAGTGATTTTTATAAATCATTTGGTGAGCATGAAGCATCCTTATTGTTTTAATATCTAATCTATCCAACACTTTTTGGGGCCAGTCAATCACTCCAAAACTATAAGTTAGGACAGGAAGAGCAAATTGATTTATAGCTTGGATCTTGTTCTTAGGTGTCAGTGCTGTTTTCTGGATTAATTTAAGTCTTCTAAAGTACTCCTTACTAAGCTTTATTCACATTTGTTCATGTTTTATTGCTGATCCTTCATCAGTTCCCAAGTATTTATACACCCCCTCTTGCTCAAGTTCTTTTATATCACATTCTTGCCCCAAACTGATGTTTTCCTGGTGCTGCAATTTTCCTTTTTTAAAGGTTGCTATTGCACATTTATCAAGACCAAATGACATTCCAATATCATCTGAAAGTTTTGATAACCTGTAGCTGTGCTTTCAATTCCTCATCTGATGAGCTATACAATTTTAAATCATCGACAAAGAGAAGATGAGAGGTTATTATACTTTGTTGTTTTCTAGAAGCCAAATTATAACCATGACCTAAGCTGTTAAGTAAACAGCTTAATGGATTAATGGCAAGGCAAAATAGCAACAGTGACAGGGAGTCACCCTGTAATATCCCCCTTTGGATTTTGATCCCTGGGATAATAATCTGTCCTTTATCTTGACTTAATTGCAAAGTGGTCTGCCATTGTTTCATGGTTACTATAATGTAATCAATCAGTGTAGGATGTATCATATACATTTTTAAGCACTCTTTTATCCATGAATGTGGGATACTATCAAATGCTTTTTTATAGTCAGTCCATGCCATACTTAGATTCTTCCCTTTCTTACAGTTCTCTACTATAACTTTAACAACAAATGATCCTTTGTTCCATATGACTTTCTTTTATTGCCTTTTTGCTCTACTGCCATAATTGAGTTTTCTTCTAAATGACTACAAACTCTGTCAGCATCAATCCCCGTGTATAGTTTATAAGTTGTCGGAAGACAAGTTATTTGTCTATCATTTTTAGGGTAGCTTGCAGGTTCACTCTTAACTAAGAGCATTGTTTTTCCTGTTGTTAACCAGTGTGGTGTCTTTTCAGGGTGTGCATATAAATAGTTCTTACTCATGGCTAGATCCTCATGTAAAAAAGTTAATACTTTAAGCCAAATTTTAGGTACTGCATCTGGGCCTGGGGTTTTCTAATTAGAGGCTTTTCTCAACTTTGTTTCAATCTCTCTGGCTGTTATTTCATCCCATTTCATATCCTGTACCTTTAAATTTCTTATTCTTTCTTTTACTTCTTCTATCCATTTAGCATCTTTGTTATATTCCACAGGATCTTCATAGATACTTCTCCAAAATGTATCAACTTCTTTTTTCGGCGGTCTGTCAATTCCTTTTACCTTATTTCCCAATTCTGTATAAAACTTTTTTGGATTATTAGTAAATTGCTTATTTTGTGCTTTTCCCTTATATTTGTCTTTGTATCTTCTGAGTCTTTCCACCTGTTTTGAAATGTTTTGTTTGTTATCTCCAATAGTGCATAATAGATACTGGTCTGTTCTAATACTGCGCATTGCTTTTATCACATCTATCTTTCTTAATATTTTTGTTGATCTGTTCCCTCTTCTATAATCTTCTAACAATGACACTTCTTGTCTTAGCTGCTTTATAGTTTTCTCTATTCGATATTTCATGATGGTATTCGTTTTCACCCCCCCCCTTTTCCCTCGATAACCTATGTTCCTGTGGTAGAATTTTATCAGTTATTAATTTAGCAGCACAGTAATATATTCAGTTTACTTCTGTTATATCGCATGGATCTCTATGGACAGTCCTAATTACTGTGTTCATTTGTTTTATCAAGCTTCTGACATTTGGGGTTTTATTAACCTTCTGCAGTGTATTTCTCTCATTGATCTTGATATATCTGTCTTTGTCTATTAAGTCAAGCAACTCTTCTCTTAACTCCTTTTCTTCCATACTGAGGGCACATCCGTTGTTTTTCATTTCCTGCGGGGATTCTATAGAAAGTTCTCTAACATCTTCTTGTGGCACATTCTCTTCAATTTCATCCTGTGTCATCTGCTGTTTTGTCATATGGAAACTCTCTGGCCTATCACTCCTCAACATTGACTGTATCAGAGTTTCCACAGTTTCCTGTTCCTTTCCTTCCTGTCTAGCTTCAAGTGAACTTTTATACTAGTTTCCTGTGAAAGGATCCAAAATATCTTGATATGGCACCTGACCTGTTGCTTCCTGTTCCACTGGTTTCCCCTTAAGCTGGATATCAATAGCTCTGTCCTGTTGTGGTGCTTTCTGCATTTGATTTTCTACACTGAATCCTTCTCTTTCCAGCTGTTCCATTACCTCAGTTTCTATTTCTTTGGCTTCTCCATTACTAATCTATTTTTCTACTTTTCCTCTTAGTCTTCTTATTTTTTGTATTGTAAAGTTTTCCATATCTAGATTTCTTTGCCTATATTTTTCAAGTATGTTTGGTACTGCTCTTTTTGTATTAGCTTTGCTTTCTCTTTTGCATAAATATTACACCATATTAAATCTCTTTTCCTTTCCCCTGTCCATATTTCTTCTTCACATGTCTCCTGATCTCTTGGCTTTTCCTTATTCTGAGGACTCACTCCATCATGCTGTGATGTAGTCTGTTTTAGACCTTCTACATTAAATCCTTCACTTTGCAGGCACTCCATAACTTCAACTTCTATTTCTTTATTTTCTACTTTACTGATCATCTTTTCTACATTAAATCTTTGTGCTTTTAATCTTTTTACTGTGAAACTTTCCATATCTGGGTGCCTTTGCCTGTATTTTTCTTCGAATATCTTTGAAACTGCCTTCTGTATATTAGTTAACTTGGCTTTCTCCTTTGCATAAATATTGCACCATATCAAATCTCTCTTTCTTTCCAATGTCCATATTTCTTTTTTATATTTTTCAAATATCTCTAGGTTTTGTTGTTTACATTTTCTCACTTCCTCAGAGGCTTCTTTTTCCAAAGAGATCAAAGTTTCTTGATCTATATACTGTTTTTCAAAAATCTGTTGTATTAATGAATTCAAATTCTTATTTGAAGCTTGTGACAGTTTTTCCTGCGGAAGTATTTTTCTTTCCTCTAATTTCTCTCATTCATTTTGTATATCTTGTGTCTGGAAATTCTGGGCTTTTTACATAATAGTAACAATACATCATTTCTTTCTTTCGTATCCTCAATAGTCCACTCTGTCGTCTTTATGGCTATTCTTTGGCCAATCAATTTTTGTCATTTTTGTGGACTACTACTTCCTTCTACAACAGGGGGGGCCATCCTCTCCCTGAGCCTGGCCTGGCCTGGTCCCGTTGTAGGATTGTTTCCATATTTTGAGGATTCTACTCTGTAATTTTTTCTAGTCCTGGCACCAGTGTGCCTACCAAGATTGGGCACTTTTTTATCATGGGTCTTGTGCACCCAGCAATCTTTTTTTATTTTTGATTTACTTCTGTCCATGATATATGCAATATAAATACAGTCTATATGTCAGTGTCGCCTTGGTGAGATTTTGTGAAAAACAGGGTTCACCTCGTGAAGGTACTCACCAAGACTTGAGGATGAATTCAGTTTCAGCACTACTACACTCCTTTGCTTTCTGACGTTCATCTCTCCATCAGGACCCCCATCCTCACCTATAGAGGTTGTCTGACGATTTTCTACTACTTTTTTATAACTTCAAACATTCCTTGAGGCAGTTGTCTCTAAATGCTTTATATACCTGAATATGGTCTCCTCTTAAATATCTATATGAGACATTGTACAATTTCAGATATTTTAGTCTTTCATAATAACTTTAAATTTTCACATCAATGAATGCCCTTGGTATATTTCCACTGTACTCTTTCCAGCTTACTCATGCTTGTTTTCTTATAAGGCTTTCATTTTGTTATTCCATATTCAAGTTTGGTCTAATATACCTAACAAACAGTGACCTCATCATTTCTGATTTCCTATACTTTATAAATCTTTTTATACAACCTACAGTTCTATAACTATCATTAACCAATTGGTTGATATAATTAGAAAAAAATCAAGGCTGGATCTACCAATATACCCAGGTCCTTAAATGAATTTACAGTTTCAATCACTGTGTGCTGTATTAAATATTCACCTTTCAATTTATGTCTCTCAAATCCCATATGCTTAGTTTTCAATACATTTATTAGCATATTATTATTCTGTGCCCAAATGGTCAATTTAGTCAAGTTCTTTTGCAGACATATGTTATCTGTAACACATGAAATCAGTTTACCCATTTAAAAGTCATCTGCATACAGACTGTAGAACACCTAAGATGAAAAATATAGATCTGAAGGATACAATCTAAACAAGTATAGGCCCAGGACAGAGCCCTGTGGAACTCCCTGACAATAACCGATAATTTCTTGTGTCCATTTGCTGTATGATACTTGCCATGTTTTTTGTAAGCCATGCAACTATCCATCTTATCAACAGTAAATCAATACCTAGTAGTTCTAATTTTTTGACCAGTCTTTTGTGTATGACCCTGTGAAATGCTGAAGTTAAATCTATATAAATTACTTCACAGTCCAATTTTTTATCTATAGCTGTTATTTTATTGTTATAGAACATCATGTTACAGGTGGTAATAGATCTATTTTCAACAGATGCATGTTGATATATGATATATGGTTTCAGGCCTCAAACTTTCCATTTCTGATAATAACTTATCCAATATTATCTTTCCCATCATTTTTACACAAATTGAAGGTAAATATAAAAGTCTGTATGACTATGTTTGTCCTACTCCCCTTTCCCTTAAAGAAAGGTTAAATAAATGCATGCATTCAATCTTGTGGAATCTCATATGACCTAGTAAATAATAGTTATAGTGGTACTATAAGTTCTTGCTGAAGTGTTCTCAGGTCATTATTACTAATTCCTTCTCTGCCCCATGCTTTTTCTGGATCCAGTTTGCATAATTCTTTTGAAATATAATCTAATTTGATTTCAGTATCTCACGCTACCTGGATATTACTAGGACAATTTATCACCCCCCCCCCTTGAGCAACCTAACTGCTTTGCATTAGGTTTTGTAAATATATCTGTAATCTGTTTTATCTGAGAATAAATTTTAGAATCTGCACACAGTTTATCATTTTGTGAAACAATAAAACAAACACAAACCAAACCAGAAATAAAAAAAAAAAAAAAAGTGAAGTAGCTGGATTGGACCCACTTACAAGTATATAAAAATGCAGATAAGAGATTTGGTTGTAGCGTAATGAAATCCACTTTATTCACTCCACAAAAACACATAAAATGTTCACCAAGGATAAGCGCTTTCATCAGATAACTTATCACAAATATAAAAGCTCAACAGGAAGTGACACAAATAATAAAGCAATTAAATGAGTAAATTAATAAAAAGCAATACAAGCACAATGTTAGTAGCCCTGATAGTGAATGCATGCAAGTCATAACTTACTTTCAAAAAAACACACACACAACCCCCTAATGAATACAAAATGAATGCTGAATAACAATATGTCATAAATGTATAAAATAAGTGTAAAAAAACTACATATAAATATATATAAAAAATATATATAAAATATGTTTAAAATGGAGATATAAAAAGCTGTTTTATACAATAAGTACTATTATGTTAAATACATAAATAAATACTTGGGAGGGAAATTTACCTCTCTAATGCCTTTAATTTCAGAATAGGACTAATAGTAATGTGTTCATTAAGACCTGGCCAGTTTCTTGCATTTAGACGTAACTGCCAATATAGTTTTCATTTTTCCAACAATAACGACCAAGCCCCCCCCCTTATGTCAATGCTAATACTATCTGTAATAAAAAATTGAAACTTGTGCTTAGTGTTCTCCATTATGTGCTTATTTAGGGCATTGGTCTCTTTTTATTTTTAATGTCATATAGATGTTCGTATATACGATTTTTTAACTTACGGTCAGTCTTGCCAATGTAGTAACAAGAACAGACAGTACACATAGCACAATAAATCACCTTCTCTGAACTACAATTGTATTTCTGGTTAATCCTAATCTCCACATTGTTAATATCAAATGTATTCCCCTCTTTTATGTATCTGCAGTAGTTACATCTACCACACTTATTCATAAAACCAGACCTATAGTTGGAATACATGTTACTGTTCTCAAATATATTTTCAGGTTCTTGCCTTTTCTATATACTATGGTGGGTTGTAATCCTCTTAACAATCTGATGTTCTTCTCATGTCTAAGGATGGACCAATTTTTTACTAAAATGTCTCTTAGCATAAAACTATCTTCCGTAAAAATAGTAATAAAAGTTTTAAAATCTCTCCCTTCTTCAGTTGTAATATTGTCATAATCATTAGTACATGGAACATTAATAGTAACATCACCTGAAAGTAGGGGTAGATAAAAACCATGTTCCCTCTTATTAACAACCTCAATCATAATATCACTAATAAATTTAAAAGGGTACCCTCTTTTCACAAACATCTGTTTTAAATTATCACATTCCTCCAGGAATTCATCCATACCAGACACTATACGTGCTGCATGCATGAATTGGCCCAATTGCCGTCTTTTGTTTTACAGGGTGAGTGCTAGAGAAATGCAATAAAGAATTGATACGTACTTTTTCTAAAAATCTTTGATACAAACTTCTTGTTTAGATAATCTTTCACCAAAAAATTTCAATTCAATATCTATAGATGTTCTCAATTATTTATCTGTTCCTTATCCCAAACTGTCTGTCATGTTTGGATTACCGAAATTGCACTAAAATCTGGTTCAACCACCCATGTGCCCCATAGTAGACTCTAAGGGTTCCATTACCCACCCCTTGACAAAATATTTGGATACCAAGTTAAAGGAATATATTTTTAATGAGACACATATTTGTAAGGACTCGTGGAGTTTTTTAGTCCCTATGGTCAAAATGCCTTTTAAGGACGCTTATAGTTTCATAACCATTGATATTAAGGACTTGTATTCAGTCATACCCCATGACACGGGGTTAGATTGGTTCACAGAATTTCTCCACAAAAAAGGTATTGCACATTTTGATGTTTTAGTCTATATGCAATTGATGGAAATAGTCCTTAAAAACAATTTTATATTGTTTAACAAAGAAATATATTTGCAACAGGAGGGAGTGGCTATGGGTTCTGCATGTGGTGGTCTCTGTGCTAACATTGTGGTTAGGCAATGGGAGAAAACATTTTTATTTCCCTCATGCTAGTTCAAGCATATTAAGTTCTATACCATGTTTTTGGATGATATGTTTCTGCATATTCTTGAAAAATTTAAAATTTTTCTTTTTTTCCTACTTTAAGATTTCATCATCAAAGTTATTTGGTTTTTTCTAATGAGATGGTATGCCAAAAAATTTTCCAAGTTCAAATCTGATTAACAATAATTGGGGTAAATTTTAAATCTGTTAGCCAAATGATGCAGAACTAATTCCGAAAGAAGGGGTCTTAATTTATGGGTCAGATTTATCAATTTTAAAATTTGATTTTTTTTTTTTTTTTTTTTTTTTTTTTTTTTTTTTTTTTTTTTTTTTTTTTTTTTTTTTTTTTTTTTTTTTTTTTTTTTTTTTTTTTTTTTTTTTTTTTTTTTTTTTTTTTTTTTTATTTTTTTTTTTTGGGGGGGGGGGGGGGGGGGGGGGGGGAGGGGGGGGGGGGGGGGGGGGGGGGGGGGGGGGGGGAAATTCTTTTTGAAAAAGTTTTTGGATTTTCCTTTGAAATTTGGGGAAAAGAATCTGGGTTCTGTAGTAAAGTCCACAATATATTTTGAAATATAATCTGAAATTAGAAAGAAGTCTAATCTGGACCACGAATGATAGCACTTAGAATAATAAGTATATATATCATTCTTGTTTATATTTTTAACAGTGCGGAGGGATCTATTAAATTATATTCTGTCATCAAATCATTTATAGCCAGAGTAGATTGAAGATTATAGGTGACAGTGGAGCTGGAACGATCAATTACAGGGTTTATAACTGCATTCCAGTCACCAACCACTATAATATGATGATACTTAGAGGATGCAAGAATATTGTAAATTTTAAAATGAACAAATGTTGTGAATTACATGGGCCATATAGATTTAAAATTAATAAGGGTTTGTCCAAACCAGCAATAGAAGCGGTAAATAAGCACCACCTCCCCTCATCATCAAATTTCTCATCAATAATATTCCCAATGAATTTTTGTTTAATGATTATAGCTACACCTCTGGAGTTAGATGAGTCACCTGAAGCTATAATCTTTTGATCCATTTTTTTTAACTCTTTATTCCAATCAATACGTGAAATATGGGTCTCTTTGAATAAAACAAATGTTAGCCTGTGATTTAAAGATCATATGAAATAATAGTGACTTTTTTCGCTTTATCTTGAATGCCTCTAACATTCCAAGAATCTAAAATTATGTCAACAGGCATATACTACAAGTATAATCATTATTGATGCTATAAAAGTGGACTCAAGGTGCAAATCCAACACAACATTAAAAAGAAGAAGAAAAAAATAAAAGAAAAACAGTCTTTAAGTATTCAAGCAAGTCATCAAATAACATTTGTTGAAAAAAAAGAAAAAAGGTTTTCAAGAACCATGAAATGTATAATAATAACCTTTATCCTAACCCTAGTGCCTACCCACCAATCCCCTGTGATAAAGGAAGAGCAGAAGAACATAGAAAAACATTGTAATTATAGATAATAATAACCTCAAGTTAGAATACAAATTACTCAAAGGAAGCCTAACATAACATAAAGTCCGAGTAAAACTACTAAAAATATATACAAAATTAACTAATTTCAAGACGTCCAACATGCTTAATCCCTACTTCTAATACTAATCTAAAGCTCCTATCCTTAAATTGAAATTTATAGTGATTAAATGTATTTCCTCAAGTATTTCAAGAGAAAGAGAAACAAGTAAATAATAAATAAATCACACTCTGCTTAACTAGAACACTCTATCATAAGAAGTAATACAATTAAAACTGAAAGATATGTAAGATAACATATATAAGTATAACAAAACCAACTGGTACCATTATAATATAAGTAAATAAGCATAGCATTACTGAACTAAAGATAATAGTCATGCACTATCTACTGAACCTTCTTTAGTACTTTAGTGATAATTTCATTAATCAACATGACCATTAGTATGATAAAAGCACTAATACCTGTAGAATGAGTATTTAGTTATAGTTCAAATAAAGCAAAAAACAACTACCAAGCAACCATATCTCAAAATGAAAAACAATTCAGTCTGGAGATGCATCTATTAACTAGATAATAATAGTACAGGAACTATTCAAAATGAAATATAAGCTGTAAGGTTTTAACACTAATTAATATACATGAATAAAGTATAATTATATTATTAAATAGTAACTTAAACAGCATCATATATATTGGACTGAATGTACAACAATGTGCATACATATAATTTTAAATCTACTTTTTGAATATTTTACTAATGACTCTGTTAGGTTATGTAGCCATACTATTCATCTAAGCCATAGATGTAACATAGCAAAACAGCATGAAAAGACAAGGCTTTTAAAGTAAACATTTTGAACATCTAATTAAAACAGAAACAAGCAAGCTAAATGCAGTAAATCTAAGGGCTTAAATATATACAGGTAGATTCAGCTAATCATATTAAAGATAGTTATTTCAAACCTTTCAAATAAGTAAAGGCTTTCTTAAACATAAACTACTAATCATAAATATCACATCCAGCCTCTGAGAAGAAAGAGAGCAGAGAATAGAAAGAACATGAAACTTTCATATGAACAGGTATAATTTGTAACATTTGTCAAATTAAACACTTCAGTATAATATAAAATATTGTATGAAAAATATTCTGAATAGGAAAATATGTTCATTTCTTTACACATCCTTTAGAATTTTAATATATAAAACTAATCTGTTCATTTGTTTCCTGAAACATTTTCACTGGCTTTTATGAAAGTAGCAGCTTGCTTTGAAGTCATGCAGACACACTAAAAGTCACTGAATATAATATGTGACATGAATCTGTTTAAATTTAAAAAGCAACCTTCATTTATGAAGAGAAAACACTTTAAATAATAGCCAGATCTATTAAAACGTTAGTGCTATTGAATACTTGTTGAAAACAAGCAGACTTGTGTATTTGAAACTGTCCTTCTTTCCTCACAAATGATGACATCACCATCCATCTCAGAGAGACTGTAGTGTGATGTTCATGCAGAGCATCAGCTGGAACTCTGAGGGGAAGATTTTCTTGCTAGAATGTTGAGATGGAATGTTTTTCCTCCAAAAATCATTTAGCTTACACAGAAGGCTGTAACTCAAAAGCTTGTAGTAAAATTAACATATTATCTATTTACACAGCAAGCATATGTGAGAGAAAGAGAAAAAGTAAATACAGCAATTTAAATGCTTCTATTAATCCACACAAATCTAACAAGCATATATCCTGTCACTGCACACTGTCACACCAAATCTATCATGTGTAAATTACATGACAAGTTCTTAAGCTAATATAATTATGTCACACCAGAATTACAAATCATGTAACACAAATACTGTCAGAGTAAAGAAATTAAAAAATCAAACCTTATTGTAGTTCTTTAACAGTAGAATATTAAGATACAGTATCAGGAAGCTTTTTAAATGTTTTAAGAAAAATGTCTTTTGCATCTTTAGGATCTGAACATACAAATCTTTTGTCATTAGCTGTGAAAGATAAGGTATTAGGATAAGCCATTCGAAATCTAATCCCTCTTTTTATCAAGTCAGCACAATAGGGGGCTAGTTTTTGTCTATTTAATTTGATCTGTGCAGGAAGATCTTGGGAAAATGATAGTTTGTGAGACTTCCATATGAATTGTTTCTTGGTTTTAGCAGTTTCTAGGATCTGGAAAGTGTCTTGAAAGTTTAGTAACTTAGTATAAATTAACCTTGGTGTAGAAGAATCTTGCTTTGTACGCAGTGCTCTGTGTGCTCTCTCTACAATTATAGATTTTGAAGAAGCTTCACAATTTAACACTGTTTCAAAGATATTTTTAGTCACAGATAGCAAGTTTTTATTGTCATAAGACTCAGGTAAACCACGAATAATGATGTTATTTCTTCGACTCCTGGCTTCCAGATCCAATATTTTAGCTTGTAAATCTGAAATAGTTTTATCTCTAGATTTAAAGTCACTTTCCAATAAGTCTGTTTTAGCTTCCAAAGCTAAGATTTTATTTTCAATAGTAACAATACTATCTTTTATTTGCTTTAAAGATTTACTAAAGTCTGCAAACTGTTCTGAAAAGTTTTGTATAGCACTTTGGATTGGTTTTAATGCTATTTTTAGTTCTTCTATAAGGAAATTTGAGCCATTTAAATCTTTATTACTTACATTAAAAGTTTCTGTAGGTTGTCTAGATGATTTCAGTCTTTTTGAACATGAATCTTTTTCAGGAGAGAGCATTGAAGTATATTTGGCCTTTGTAGGCTGAGTCTCCATGGAGTCAGATTTTGTAGCCATGCCCAGAAATGGAATGCAGTCAATAGGATACCAGGAACCAGGAACAGACTGGAGCAGTAGGAGTCCCAGCAGCAGAGAGACCAAGAATGTTCTGAGGTAAAATAAATCCCAGGATAATAAGTCCAGAAGAAAAATAATCCAAATGTGAGAAAAGATTTATAAAATCTTTTAGTATAAAAATTTGAGGAAAAAGGTTGATATAAAGTTGTAAAAAAAAACAAAAGTTAAATAGCTGTGAGGAGCTCAGAGAGTAAGGACTAGACTAGTCGGCGGCCATCTTGGAATCCGACCTCATCATTTCTGATTTCCTATACTTTATAAATCTTTTTATACAACCTACAGTTCTATAACTATCATTAACCAATTGGTTGATATAATTAGAAAAAAATCAAGGCTGGATCTACCAATATACCCAGGTCCTTAAATGAATTTACAGTTTCAATCACTGTGTGCTGTATTAAATATTCACCTTTCAATTTATGTCTCTCAAATCCCATATGCTTAGTTTTCAATACATTTATTAGCATATTATTATTCTGTGCCCAAATGGTCAATTTAGCCAAGTTCTTTTGCAGACATATGTTATCTGTAACACATGAAATCAGTTTACCCATTTAAAAGTCATCTGCATACAGACTGTAGAACACCTCAGATGAAAAATATAGATCTGAAGGATACAATCTAAACAAGTATAGGCCCAGGACAGAGCCCTGTGGAACTCCCTGACAATAACCGATAATTTCTTGTGTCCATTTGCTGTATGATACTTGCCATGTTTTTTGTAAGCCATGCAACTATCCATCTTATCAACAGTAAATCAATACCTAGTAGTTCTAATTTTTTGACCAGTCTTTTGTGTATGACCCTGTGAAATGCTGAAGTTAAATCTATATAAATTACTTCACAGTCCAATTTTTTATCTATAGCTGTTATTTTATTGTTATAGAACATCATGTTACAGGTGGTAATAGATCTATTTTCAACAGATGCATGTTGATATATGATATATGGTTTCAGGCCTCAAACTTTCCATTTCTGATAATAACTTATCCAATATTATCTTTCCCATCATTTTTACACAAATTGAAGGTAAACATAAAAGTCTGTATGACTATGTTTGTCCTACTCCCCTTTCCCTTAAAGAAAGGTTAAATAAATGCATGCATTCAATCTTGTGGAATCTCATATGACCTAGTAAATAATAATTATAGTGGTACTATAAGTTCTTGCTGAAGTGTTCTCAGGTCATTATTACTAATTCCTTCTCTGCCCCATGCTTTTTCTGGATCCAGTTTGCATAATTCTTTTGAAATATAATCTAATTTGATTTCAGTATCTCACGCTACCTGGATGTTACTAGGACAATTTATCACCCCCCCCCCCTTGAGCAACCTAACTGCTTTGCATTAGGATTTGTAAATATATCTGTAATCTGTTATATCTGAGAATAAATTTTAGAATCTGCACACAGTTTATCATTTTGTGAAACAATAAAACAAACACAAACCAAACCAGAAATAAAAAAAAAAAAAGTGAAGTAGCTGGATTGGACCCACTTACAAGTATATAAAAATGCAGATAAGAGATTTGGTTGTAGCGTAATGAAATCCACTTTATTCACTCCACAAAAACACATAAAATGTTCACCAAGGATAAGCGCTTTCATCTAGAAGGTCTAGACTTCATCAGATAACTTATCACAAATATAAAAGCTCAACAGGAAGTGACACAAATAATAAAGCAATTAAATGAGTAAATTAATAAAAAGCAATACAAGCACAATGTTAGTAGCCCTGATAGTGAATGCATGCAAGTCATAACTTACTTTCAAAAAAACACACACGCAACCCCCTAATGAATACAAAATGAATGCTGAATAACAATATGTCATAAATGTATAAAATAAGTGTAAAAAAGCTACATATAAATATATATAAAAAATATATATAAAATATGTTTAAAATGGAGATATAAGAAACTGTTTTATACAATAAGTACTATTATGTTAAATACATAAATAAATACTGAGGAGGTAAATTTACCTCTCTAATGCCTTTAATTTCAGAATAGGACTAATAGTAATGTGTTCATTAAGACCTGGCCAGTTCCCTGCATTTAGACGTAACTGCCAATATAGTTTTCATTTTTCCAACAATAATGACCAAGCCCCCCCCCCTTATGTCAATGCTAATACTATCTGTAATAAAAAATTGAAACTTGTGCTTAGTGTTCTCCATTATGTGCTTATTTAGGGCATTGGTCTCTTTTTTATTTTTAATATCATATAGATGTTCGTATATACGATTTTTTAACTTACGGTCAGTCTTGCCAATGTAGTAACAAGAACAGACAGTACACATAGCACAATAAATCACCTTCTCTGAACTACAATTGTATTTCTGGTTAATCCTAATCTCCACATTGTTAATATCAAATGTATTCCCCTCTTTTATGTATCTGCAGTAGTTACATCTACCACACTTATTCATAAAACCAGACCTATAGTTGGAATACATGTTACTGTTCTCAAATATATTTTCAGGTTCTTGCCTTTTCTATATACTATGGTGGGTTGTAATCCTCTTAACGATCTGATGTTCTTCTCATGTCTAAGGATGGGCCAATTTTTTTACTAAAATGTCTCTTAGCATAAAACTATCTTCCGTAAAAATAGTAATAAAAGTTTTAAAATCTCTCCCTTCTTCAATTGTAATATTGTCATAATCATTAGTACATGGAACATTAATAGTAACATCACCTGAAAGTAGGGGTAGATAAAAACCACGTTCCCTCTTATTAACAACCTCAATCATAATATCACTAATAAATTTAAAAGGGTACCCTCTTTTCACAAACATCTGTTTTAAATTATCACATTCCTCTAGGAATTCATCCATACCAGACACTATACGTGCTGCATGCATGAATTGGCCCAATTGCCGTCTTTTGTTTTACAGGGTGAGTGCTAGAGAAATGCAATAAAGAATTCGAGTACGTACTTTTTCTAAAAATCTTTGATACAAACTTCTTGTTTAGATAATCTTTCACCAAAAAATTTCAATTCAATATCTATAGATGTTCTCAATTATTTATCTGTTCCTTATCCCAAACTGTCTGTCATGTTTGGATTACCAAAATTGCACTAAAATCTGGTTCAACCACCCATGTGCCCCATAGTAGACTCTAAGGGTTCCATTACCCACCCCTTGACAAAATATTTGGATACCAAGTTAAAGGAATATATTTTTAATGAGACACATATTTGTAAGGACTCATGGAGTTTTTTAGTCCCTATGGCCAAAATACCTTTTAAGGACGCTTATAGGTTCATAACCATTGATATTAAGGACTTGTATTCAGTCATACCCCATGACACGGGGTTAGATTGGTTCACAGAATTTCTCCACAAAAAAGGTATTGCACATTTTGATGTTTTAGTCTATATGCAATTGATGGAAATAGTCCTTAAAAACAATTTTATATTGTTTAACAAAGAAATATATTTGCAACAAGAGGGAGTGGCTATGGGTTCTGCATGTGGTGGTCTCTGTGCTAACATTGTGGTTAGGCAATGGGAGAAAACATTTTTATTTCCCTCATGCTATTTCAAGCATATTAAGTTCTATACCATGTTTTTGGATGATATGTTTGTTCTATGGGATGGACATAATGACGTTATTGATAATTTTATTGCTTACATTGAAACTAAAACAGATTTTCTAAAGTTCACTCATACCAGTAACCTCAATATGATTTCTTTCTTAAACATTTTCTTTTTGGTGAAAGATTATCTAAACAAGAAGTTTGTGTCAAAGATTTTTCAAAAAGTATGTACTCAAATTCTTTATTGCATTTCTCCAGCACTCAACCTGTAAAACAAAAGAAGGCAATTGTAAAGGGCCAATTCATGCATGCACCCATATGGTGTCTGGTATGAATGAATTCCTGGACGAATACGATAACAGATGTTTGTGAAAAGAGCGTACTCTTTTAAATTTATTAGTGATATTATGATTGAGGTTGTTAATAAGAGGGAGTGTGGTTTTTATCTACCCCTACTTTACGGTGATGTTACTATTAATGTTCCATGTACTAATGATTATGACAATATTACAATTGAAGAAGGGAGAGATTTTAAAATTTCTTTTATTACTATTTTTGCGCAAGATAGTTTTATGCTAAGAGACATTTTAGTAAAAAATTGGTCCATCCTTCGACATGAGAAGAACAACAGATCGCTAATAGGACTACAACCCACAATAGAATATAGAAAAGGCAAGAACCTGAAAAATATATTTGAGAACAGTAACATGTATTCAAACTATAGGTCTGGTTCTATGAATAAGTGTGGTAGATGTAACTACTGCAGATACATAAAAGAGGGGAATACATTTGATATTAACAATGTGGAGATTAGGATTAACCAGAAATACAATTGTAGTTCAGAGAAGGTGATTTATTGTGCTATGTGTACTGTCTGTTCTTGTTTTTACATTGGCAAGACTGACCGTAAGCTAAACAATTGTATATACGAATATCTATATGATATCAAAAATAAAAAAGAGACCAATGCCCTAAGTAAGCACATAATGGAGAACACTAGGCACAAGTTTCAATTGTTTATTATAGATAGCATTAGCATTGACATAAGAGGGAGGGCTTGGCCATTATTGTTTGAAAAAAGAAAACTATATTGGCAGTTACATCTAAATGCAGGGAACTGGCCAGGTCTTAATGAACACATTACTATTAGTCCTATTCTGAAATTAAAGGCATTAGAGAGGTAAAGTTACTTCCTCAGTATTTATTTATGTATTCAACATAATAGTACTTATTGTATAAAACAGTTTTTTATATCTCCATTTTAAACATATATATATATATATATATATATATATATATATATATATATGTATATTTATATTTAGTATTTTTATACATATTGTATACATTTATGACATATCGTTATTCAGCATTCATTTTGTATTCATTAGGGGTTGTGTGTGTTTTTTTGAAAGTAAGTTATGACTTGTATGCATTCACTATCAGGGCTGCTAACATTGTGCTTGTATTGCTTTTTATTAATTTACTCATTTAATTGCTTTATTATTTGTGTCACTTCCTGTTGAGCTTTTATATAAGGAAGTTCCCATTTGTGATAAGTTATCTGATGAAGTCTAGACCTTCTAGATGAAAGCGCTTATCCTTGGTGAACATTTTATGCGTTTTTGTGGAGTGAATAAAGTGGATTTCATTACACTACAACCGAGTCTCATATCTGCAATTTTTATATACTTGTGAGTGGGTCCAATCCAGCTACTTCACTTGTTTTTTTTTTATTTCACACTATGCTTAATTTGTTTGTCCAGCTTGTTTATTTTAGTTTTCAAACTTGTACTTTGACCTCTTTTCCATTTCTTATATTTTTTGTCTCTCACCTTAATCAAGTATCTTGTTCTTATGGAAATATATGCTCTCAATATTGTGTGCCTAGATCCTGATGTTAAACATTTTTTTTTGCATTCAAACAATTTCTCTCTCAAAACTTTTCACATTCCTTCTGCAGTTTTTCCATTGAACCCACCACTCCAATCAGTTGTACATAGTGATTGTTTTGCTTCCATATAATCTATTATTAATCTTCTGTGCATTGGTTTAGATTTCAGTTTGGCAGAATTATCTAGCAACAAATTAGCCATTATAGCCCCATGATCACTGCACATCAATGGTAGTAAAACTTGACATGAAGTAACAGTAATTTCCTTGTTACTTACAGCATGCAGTAGGAACTGATGCAAGCCTTTTGCTACTTGTCCATCCCTCACAGTGACACTTGTGGTATCTTATTTATTTGTTTCAGGAAACTGCCTACAAGTTTATATCTGTATGTTATAAGTACCCAAATCTGGCTCACCTTATTCAGTATTCATCTAAGCAACTGATAAATGTCATATGGGCAGAGCAGCTTACTATGTTGAGAGTTTCATAGGGGAAGGAGTACATTGGTGGTGAGATGATTTTACAGGGATGCTTTCTAGAGACATTGCAGACCTTACTTTGGGTATAGTAGTAGGAATAACTGACCACCTATTTCATTACAATGGTTTGTTTATGGAGTAGATGCTCTTATTTTAATTTTGTCAACCCTGGTAAACAAACAGGAGGGGGGTCAGCAAAGCAGAAATCTAAGCCAAACTTTTCACAACTACTGAGATATTCCCTTGGAATCTAGAAGCATTTCTTATCTCACATGGAATCTGCTTAGAATTTATGTCTATGCTTAACACTATTGCCGGTACCAAGAAGTAGCCTTTTAAGTTAGGTCGTCTTTGGAGATTTCAGTGAAATCTGTTAATGTATTGACACATGAATATGATTAATGCTATGAAGAATTTGATATATTAACTAATGCTTAGAGTGTCACTTTAATGAAAGTCCAGTTATTTTAATATTGCATAGAGTAACAGTTTTTGAAACTGGAATTACATTTATTTTTGTATTGTGTGATTTTAATGGCTTGCATGTTGCTTGAAAAGAAAACCCTATGGATGCCAGATAAGGTGCTCACAAATATAACTGTATATAGGTTAGATGTGTGTTAAGCAGGTTTAAAAATATGTTATTGATAATATGGACTCATGTCATCTTTATTTTCAAGTTCCACTACTTTAGTGTTATTAAAATAAGTCGTCATTTTACAGGGAATGAATTATAAGTAATTTATGCAATGTCATAGATTTGGAAGCTTCTTGTTTCTACTCAGATGAGTGAAAATTGTGTACAGCAAGAGAACCTAACTCACTTTGCATTCCTGAAAACTACCTATGTAAGTGCATGCCATAGGTAACTATTGCCAACTGTAGGTTTATGGAAACTCTAAGCAGAATAACTAGAAGTGTCAGCTTTTTACTGTCAGTCAGGGTACGTGGTGACTTTAAGGCAGGAAAATCTTGCACGGAATAACTAAATGTATGAAACTAGTTAGAACAGGATGAGGCAAGGTTTACTCCAGGCATTGCCGCTGTTTAAATAAAAAATGTGTTATAAATCACTGGTCATGCTAAGTAACACTCTTGTGACAGTAGTCTTACTGCCCAAACTAGTTTGAGAAAGACAGTTGACATTTGATATGCCTGAATAGGTTCTATCATGATACCTTGAAATCTAGCACCTCTTGAAGCAGCTTCTCTACTCCACCTGGACAAAATTACGTACCTAAGAGATTCAGTCCGAAATGTCAATAACAATACCAAGATTCATTAAAATCTTATTCTATTGTTTTTGCCTAGTGCAAAGATGGTACTTCCCAGAATTGTGTGCAAACAGGTCCAGCACTACTAGGCACATCACACCCCATACCTCCCAAACTAATATAAACACTCTGTGCTATAACACCTTTAATAGGGAAGGGAGAAACTTAAAATGAGATGTTGATGAGTTTGCTCAAATAATTAGGATTGTACCTACAAAAACTCCCATAATCAGCATACCATGTGCAGACCACTGTATCTGCTTCTTCTTGAAAATCTTTTATTAAAACAATACATAGGTGAGAAAAAACTCTTATAAAAAATGATTTGCTTAGTTCTAATATTCACTGCTCAGCCATCAGTGATGTATTTTTTCTGCTTCTGTTGATATCTAACAAAGAGGACTTTGTCACTTTGAGGAAATTGTGTTGGGCATGGTAAATCCATCATTAACATCAACAGTCAGGTGTTTATTAGTATAATAATGTCATATCATCCAGTTGGAACAGCAGGTCATTTGGGGTTACAGTGTTTTTGTCGTGAGATGTTTTAATGTTTATTGACCATTTCATACTATGGTTTGTAACACTATTTATAGAGAAGTGATAAACTTGATGAAATGAGATGTTGACGAGTTACCTACACAAACTCCCATAATCAAAATGTTGTGTGCAGACCATCATGAGATAGGTTATTTTTACCCTACTGATATTGATGTGTTGTTGTGATAGTAATCCTGCTCAGTACGAGAGGAACCACAGGTTCAGACATTTGGTGTATGTGCTTAGCTGAGGAACCAATAGTGTGAAGCTACCATCTGTGAGATTATGACTGAGTGCTTCTAAGTCAAAATCCCACCTAAACATAACACTACTGCAGTACAGACCATCTCTGGTTGGTCAGGGATAGCTGGCTGCAAGGTCGGCAAGGAGTGCCACTCATCACTGGAACACACAGACAGCAGGGGTCCACCTCTCTCCAGTACTGCACCGCACATTTGTGGGGAACCAGGTTCTAAATCATTCATAGATGACCTGCGGCCAGTATTTGTATTCTGATATTTCTGTTGCATTTACCTTGTGTAAGCGGCATATTACAATAGTGCTATTTATTATACAGAAGTGCATTCAGATTTGAGCTTGCAGGTTGTGTGACATTCCCCTGCAGGGACAGTTGGTTCATATCACATGGCTAAATTACTGTTCAGCTGTAAAGACACATGAGTCCAGCAAATTCACTGTGGACAAAGGGAAACATGCAAAACTGCAGCCACAGCTGGAATAACCATGTGCAGGGGAGAATGCCATGTGTGTGACCTTTCTGAGCTGGGTCTTCCATGAATGAATAATCAGGCAGAGGCCTGCCACCAGCAGCTGAAGGCATTACTAGAATGATCTACTGTACATCTCCCTAAACTTCTTAATGTGCTGCAGCAAGAAAAAAATGATGGATGCCTACAGAGAATCATTGCTCAGAGCACTGCTTGTTACTCTCGTTTTTAATTTCTCCAAGTATTTTGGATTTCTATTACAGTGACAGAGATGGACTTTCTTTTCATGTTTTAAAACTTTTACTACATTTGATTCTAATGAGGTCAGTAGATATGTCCAATGATTGTAGATCTATACATGGAATAAATTTTGAAAAGGCACATAACTCTTTCAGAGCGAGGAATATAGAATCTTAATATACATTGATTTTTATATATAATTTGGTAAGCATGAACCATTTTTCTTGTTTTTGTGTCAAATCGATCCAATACTTTTTGAGGCCAGTTACTCACCCGCAAAACTATAAGTTAGAATAGGACGAGCAAATTGATTTATAGCTTGAACTTTACTTCTAGATGTCAAGGCAGTTTTCGATATAGATTTAGTCTTGTGAATTATTCCTCACTGAGCTTTATTCTCACTTATTTATGTTTTATTGTCAACCCTTCACCTATTCCCAAATATTTATATACTCCCTCCTGCTCAAGTTCCTTTATATTAGATTCTTTTCCCAAGTTTTTTCTTAGTGTTGCAGCTTTCCTGTTTTAAATGTTGCTTTTGCACATTTATCAAGAACAAATCATTTTTATATCAACTAAGAATTTTTTTTTCCATTTGTAGTTGTGCTTTCAACCACTCATCTGATGAACTATACGATTTCAAGTCATCCACAAAAGATAAATGAGAAATTTTTAAACACTGTTCTTTTCTGGGAGCCAAATTTTGACCATAGCCTAATCTACTAAGTAAACTGTTTAATGTGTTAAGGGTAAGACAGAACAGCAGTGGTGACAAAGAATCGCCCTGGAATATCTCCCTTTGAATTTTTATCCCTGGGATAATAATTTGTTCTCTGTCATGGCTCAGTTGCAAAATGGTTTGCCACTGTTTCATTATCATTGTAATATAATTGATCAGTGTAGGGTGTATGTTATAAATCTGTAAACATTCCTTTATTCATAAATGTAGGATGCTGTCAAATCCTTTTTTAATAATCTATCTATGCCATATGATCCTTTGTACCATATGACTTTCTTTCATTACCCTTTTGTTCTTTTGCCATAATTGAGTTTCTTTCTAATGACTATAGTCTCTGTCTGCATCACTTCCAGTATATAGTTTTCATATTGTTGGAAGTCAAGCTATTGATCTATAGTTCTTAGGATGGATTGCAGGTCCATTCTTGAGGAGGGGTATCATGTTTTCTGTTGTTAAACAGGCTGGTGTGTATTCAGGATGCACAAATAACTAATTCTTACTTTGAGCTAAATCTCTGTGCAAAGATGTTAATGCCTTTAGCCAGAAGTTAGGTACTGCATTTGGGTCTGGGGTTTTTCATTTAAGAGTTTATCTTAATTTTGTCCCAATTTCTTTGGCATTTACTTTCATCCCATTTCATATTCTCTACATGAAAGCTCCTTACTGCTCCTTTTAATTCTTCTGTCCAGTCAGCATCTTTGTTATATTCAACAGGCTCTTCATAAATACTTCTCCAAAATGTGCATATGTCTTCTTTTTTGGTGGCGTTTCTGTTCCTTTACTTTGTTTCCCATTTCACTATAAAATCTTTTTGGGTCATCAATGATTTGTTTATTTTTTTTTTACTTTCCCTTTGTATTTATCTACCTACCCTCTAAGTTTTTATGCCTGTGCTGATATTTTTAGTTTATTATTGGCAATAGCATATGACAAACCCGGGTGTGTTTTCAGACTGAGTGTTGCTTTTACCATGTCTATCTTTTTAAGTATTCTGGTGATCTGTTCCTGTTTCTAAATTCTTCTAACAGTAATACTTCTTGCCTTAACTGCTTTATAGTTTTCTCTATTTGATGCTTCTATAGTGGCATTTTACTTGTTCCTTTCCTTTGTTACTCTTAGTTTTTGTGGTAACACTTTATCCATTTTACTTTAGCTGCACAGTAATATATTCCATTTATTTCTATTATAACAAAGTGAATTTCTCTTAGCAGTCCTGATTACTGTGTTCATCTGTTTTACCAGTGTTCTCACATTTTGAGTCTTATTTACTTTCTCTAATCTCTTTCTTTCCTCTATCTTAATATGTGTATCCATATCTATTAAATCAAGCAACCCTTCTTTAAATCATTTTCTCCAGAAATGGGAACGTTTCCTGACAGTATTCTACAGAAAGTTCCAGAATATCTTTTTATTACATATTCTGTTCATATGCGCCCTGTTTCATCTGCTGCTCCTTCATATAGGAAGCCATTGGCCCATCTTTCTGCAACATTACCTGTGTCAGAGTTGCCACTGTTTCCTGCTCTTTCTCTTGCTGCACAACTTCAGCTAGACTTTTATACCAGTCTCCTACAGAAGACTCCAGAGTATTAGCATGTGAAATATCATATTTTGGATGCCTTCTGCTCCACCTGTTTCTCCTTAATCTGAGGAGCCATTATTCCATCATGTTGCAACATTGCCTGTTAGATTCTTCATACTAAATATTTCTTTTTGCTGATAATCCATAACTTCAATTTCTATTTATTTAATTTCTTTTTTACTTATTCCCGACTCTACATTCCTGTTTGTTTTCTCATTTTTTGTATTGTGAAATTGTCATTATCTGGGTGCATTTGCTTGTATTTCTATTCAAATATCTTTGGAGCTGCTTTTTTTGTATATAGCTTGACTTTCTCCTTTACTTAAATATTGCACCACACCAACTTTGTATTTCTTTCCCATGTCCATGTTTCTTTTTTATTCTCTGTAAGACAGCCATCGTTTCTGGAGAGTGTTGCCTAAAACACCCACTGGAGCATGTGTGACTATAGTGATATATAAAGGAGTTCCTCTTATTGAGCACCATGTGCAATACCTATCACTTCCTCTGCCATATTAATAAAGGCATTGCCTGCTAGACACTGCATTTTCTTTGCTACTGACATGCCAACTGAACATCCTGCTGCAGGTGCCTGCTATAATGTCTGCTGTCCCTAGGGTCCTGGGGAGACAAGAACATTGTCTTCCGCTGCATGTTGTTATTCTCTCTGTGGGCATGGTGCTGCATAATTCTCCACATCTGCAGTGAGTTTTTTTACAGCTATGTGTCTCTGCAACTGAATTAAGATTCATCCAAGTGTCCTCAACAAACTGTCCCCTCGTGGAAATGTTACGCAACCTAGAAACCAGAATCCCTGCAACAAGAGTATATCCTGGCAGTATACAAAGAAGAATCGATGTGTCCTCATCCTTTTGTTAAGGAGGGGGGGGGGTTGCAAAGCGGGTAGAGTATAAGAGTCAGAGTACTGAGCTGTAGAGTGTCAATTGCAAAATAAGGTTAAACGAGAAAACAGTATTCCTTTCCTTCTTAAATTATAATAAGGCAGTTAAGGACTCTGGTCAAAGTGCCATTAGTTGGAAAATCTTTTAGAACTTATAAAAAATAATGCTCAAGATATTGAGATTAGGTGTGAAAAAGGTGACATTAGGAAAAGCTAAAGCTGTATATAAATGGTGAGGAATGGGTGCTGCTAAAAGACTTTGGATTGTAATTTCAGCTTTTTGCTGTTGCTGTTTGTTTTATTTGTTTATCTGTCCTTTGTTGACTGGGTTAGTCCCACTAGACTAGTGATCTCTTTCAGTGGAGACCCAAGGTGGCATTTATACGACTAAGGGAAATTTGGCCAGGGCATTGGAAAACTTCTTCTACTTGTAGCTTTGGAGCCAGAGAATGAGCGAGGTCATCCCATTCCTAGTTTGTGGCAGCTGTAAAGACAGTGTATGACAAGAGAAAGATGGCAGAAGACACAGAGGTGAACACCAGTGTGGAGAGTAGTAAGAAGGTTGTGTACAATTCAGAAGTTGTTTTTCAGCTAAATGAAGTTGAAAAAGAAGAATCAAGTGAAACTTAGATTGTTACAGCCTTCCAGTTGGAAGAGTTGCAGAGTGTTTTATTAAAGGAGATGATGATACAGAGCAAGAAGGAGAATGAAACAGATGTTTTCTGGGGAGACGTTATGGATGAAATACAAAAAGAATAAACAGAGTCCATCCTGAAGGACGATGGTGAGATGGAAAGAAAAACCTATGCAGAAAAAGTGAAAGATGGTGCAAGTGAAGTAACAGAAAAGAAAATGGCAGAACAGAATACAAAGTTGAAGTATGTGATGAGAATTAAAACAAAGAATTACAAGAACTAAATAAGTATGAAGTTTGGGACAACTTAATAGTTCCTTTGGGTGTAAAAGCCCAAGACGTAAGAGCATTTATTCTTACAAACAAAGGGACATTTTGTGACATTATACTTCAAATTGTTTATGCAGTGGAAAATGTTCTTGAGGAATATGAAAAGAACTATAATCCTTGGAATTAATATGTAATAAAAGCATTTAACAGGGAAACAAAAAAGATTTGTGTAGAAATTTCTACCAGAGGTAGAAACAGATTTTGAAAGAACATTTCAAATGTTTATGTAAAGAAGTGCTGGACATTGCAAAGGTTTATGATAAAGGGGGTTTGTGGACTGGTGGATAGCATTGTAATATTGTGCTATAGACAGAAAAGGAAAATATTGTGCATATTCTGGGTATGATAAATGTTGAAGGAAATTAGGGTGTCATAAAGTACTGGGGGCAACCCAAACATTTTTTTTTTGTTGAAAAGAAAGACATTTGATAAATAACTGTGACAAAGATGTTATATTTGTGGGGAGCTGAATGCAAAAAAATGTTAACTGAAATGTTATAAATGTAACAAAATTGGGCATTTATAGGTGGATTGAGGAAGACATAAACTGGGAAATAGTAAAGGAAAATGCAGAATTCTATTGGTAAAAGGGTAAAATTCAGGAAAAAAATTAAAGGGATTAGAATAAAAAAATGAAAGGAAATGATTGCGAAATAAAATAAAAATTATATGTTCTAGAATGTTAAGAAAAGGAAAAGTAATTGTAGAGTGCTTTTTGTAAATGTAAATAGTATTAAGAACACAGTGAGAAGGATATGGGTTTTGAAATGGTGCAATAGTGCAATAGATTTCATATAGATTTAATTGTACTAGAAGAATCAAGTGAAGAATGATTACTAACAGAAAGATTATGGGATGAAAAGATAATTTGGAATTTTGGAAATTATTGGCGCTCTGGAATAGGCGTATTGTACAAACTTACAGTGAAATATTACATTTAACCTTAGTAAGAATGGGAAGATTAACAGCTGTGGATTTAAAATGGAAAGAACAGGTATATAGTGTTATAAAATTTTAAGTTTTTTTACCTATAGAGAAAGGGAAAATGTATTTCATTGGATATTAGTTTGTGTAGTGATAAATATACATATTGCAGTGAAAGGAGATTTCAATTCTGATTTAAGAAGTAAGCATAAAAAGAAAGGAAACAATATAAGAAAAATATTAGAAGTTATGATGTGGTAAATTAATATTTTAGGATAAAACTTCATGGACTTACAGAATTGGTACCTACAGAACTGAAATAGATTACTTCATAGTATCAAAAGGATTAATTATAGGAGAAGGAGAGAGAATTGAAACAGGTTTTCTAATCTAGTATTATGGCTAGTGAAAAAGGAAAACAAGGAACATATAAAAACAGGCAAAGGAATAAAAAGGTTAAATGAAAAAACATGGGATGAAGAAAGAAAGAGATTAATACCTATGAGAACATTTTATAAAAAGTGGGATTACTTTTAAGATAAAATATAGAAATTTGTTCTTACAATGTCAGTATGATGTGGGAAGTAGACAAACAAAAGTATAGCAGTGTATATAAAGATGCATTGGAATATTTAGAAAATAATGATAGAGGGTATTTTGATAAATAAAAAGAATTATATAGAAAAAAAATCACGTTAAAATTAAGGAGTCATAATTAACTATATAAGCAAAGATATTTAATGCAATGAAAAAGAAGTATTGACATATTTAAGTAGATTAGTAAAAGAAGATAGTAATATAATGAGAGAATTGAAAAATACAAAAGGAAAAATAGAAAGATCCCAGGAATAAAGTATGAATATTGTAGCAGAGTATATACAAGAAATGTTTAAAGAAAAAAAAGGAATTAAAAATAATAAGGGAAGTAAAAAAAATTTCAAAGCACGAAAATAAAGACTTTGAAAAGGAGATTTATTTATATGAGTTAGATAAAGTATTAGAACAAGTGAATATAGATTTCACTGCAGGACCAGCTGGAATACGATATGAAATGTATAAAACTTCAATGGAATGCCAAAAGGAATATTTTTAAAGATTTTAAATGAATGACTAAATGAAGGTTTCATATATAAAGAATTATATAGCAGAATACTTAAATTTATTTGGAAGAAAGAAGGCAAAAGTCAGTGAAAAGACAGTAGACTGATTGTACTGAATAATAATGATTATAAGATCTTTATGAAAATAATACAAAAGAATTTTGAAACGAAGACTGACGTGTTATGAAGAACAATGTATATAGCATAAAGGAGGGATGTCAAGAATTATTAATGATAGAGAGTGAAATTGTGAATGGTATTATGAATAGAAGAGAATAAGCTAAACTTAGAAGGGATCTTAAGGCATTTGATGCAATAGGACATGAAATTGTATAGGCAATAATTAAAGAATGCAATATAAGTAAAACATTTTGAAATGTATGTATGTATGTTCACCTATAGCAATAAAATAAGAATTCTAGAAATGGTTAAGTAAAGATGTACATATGAGGAAGGATATAAGATGGGGATGTCCAATTAGTTGTATACTTTTTATTTAGCTATGAATATGATTGTATGTGAAATAAATTATAAAATGAAGGAGGCTGAGTACTGAACAACCAAAGGGTTAAGAATTCCAGCTTTATTAACTATGCATATGATATTATAGTACTTGCAGAAAACTATACTTGGATAAAAGAAGAAATATTTTGTCTAAATGTGTGTTTAGAAGCAACAGGGATGACTTTAAACAAAGAGAAAAAGTAAAGGATTAGGTGTTATGGTTAAGATGGGGGAATAAGTTTTACAGTGAACAAAATCTTTGTGTTAGATATAATATTTGGGAATAAGAATGTAAGTAGAATTCAATGAGAAAAATAATAGAAGAGTTAAAAGACATTTGTTTGTTTTTTTTTTTTCTGGAAAACATATAGTTTACCATTTTCAAAAAAAGGATTATTTGATAAATCCAGTATTAATGGGAACAATAGCATATTTACAAGTGTATTTATATTGCCAGTAATGGATGGCACAGCAAGCAGTTCTCATGTTCAGTTCTCAGCTGTGGTGCTTTCTTTGTGGAGACTACTTGTCCTCCTTGTGTACATGTGGATTTCCTCTGGGTACTCTGGTTTCCTTCCACATTCCAAAGACATGCAGTAGGTGGATTGGACACTCCAAACTAGCCATAGATGTAAGTGTGTGTGCAGGTTACTGGTGTGAAAGAACTACAAAGGCAGGGCTAGTCACTCAGCAGTGTGACCCTTGGCTCTAGATGATTGCCACTGTTGAAGTGACACCTCAACTCTATGAGCAAAATTGGGAAAAAGGGGTTGTGGATAGACGGATGGATTTATGTTGCCAACAATATTTCAAAAAGAATTATTGTTGATAATGTATTCATTCATATGGGGTTCTGGATTGAATCAAGTAAAAAGAGAAGTTTTGTATGTAAATAAAGAGAAAGGAGGTTTATGGTTAATTAACCCAGTTGTATATGCTGCTTCACTAAATTTTTATAAAGTGTTAAAAGTGGATAAATGACAAATATGAATGACTGGTTGTTAAAATGTTAAAGTATAATAAATTTTGTGGTATGGAAAAAGAATGTTTAAATGAATTGATAAAATTCTATCAAGAAAAATAATGCAGAATATAAAAATTAATGAAATAGAAAAGGATAGAAAAGTATGGTATAAGAACATAACAATGTAGTATTATTATTATGTTAAATCATGGGAAAGTCTAACAGAAGGAAGAATTAAAGATATAAAAATAAGAAATAGATGGTGTAATAAAAAAGTAGAATGTCAAGTTTTTTGTGAAGACTGGTAATAGATAAATTACCAGTGAAAGGAAACATATAATATACAAAGAAAAGTGAAAGAATATGTTTAAAATTGTGGTGAAGAAGCAGAAACTGATGAATATTTGTTTTTGAAATGTATAAAAGTAGTGAAATTATGGGAAAAGTTAAATAAACTTCTTTGAAGATATAAAAGAAGCAGATAAGATAAATATGGTTATGATTAAATAACAGAAGTAACGTCTATGTTAAAAGAGTAGATAAAATGTCTTATGTTATGTGGGTTATGTGGAATGAAAGGATAAATGAAATTATTGTTTAATAGAAAATGGATTTGGCAGAATATTGAATAAAATCAGATGGTGATTCTGGAAAAAGTATTGGGGGTCTAATAAGAATAAAAACTCAATACAAAAAAGTATGAATGCATAATAGTAAAACAAGGAAATGGAAAACTGTATATATGTAAATATTCTGTAAATAATGCTTTTTTACATAGATAAAGGTCCTCTACTCTTTTTTATAGGTCTCGTGAAATCCTTTACATCCACCTGATATACCACTAAATCAGGCAGATGGGGCCTCGGTTTAACATGTCATCCGAAGGACAGCACACTCAGGAATGCAGCATCCCCTTATGCTGCACTATAATGTCAGCATTGGAAACTAGCCCATGCACCTGGGGTGGGAAGAGACCCCAAAGTCCTCTTATCTTCCAGAACCAAATGTGAGTGTCCTACCTGTCGCTCAACTGGCACTAGTAGGAACTATGAACTAACTTTTTTCTTACTTTATACATTGGACTGTGTTGGTGCTGATTTAAAAGTCCTGTTTTTAATATGAGCCACAGAACATCAAGTGAAGTGATAGGACATAATCTTATGTCCAAGGTTGCTGTATGTTGGCGTATTCTTCCTACTACATGGTACAGAGATAACATGTTTCACAAAAAAGCGTTTCCCTGTATGAATTGCAGTTTATTTTCTTGAGTGTAAGGAGTTCCATTAGCAAGTCTTGCACTTCTGGTAGTGTGCCATTATGGGTTGCTGTTAAGACTTACTTACTTACTTACATACATATTTTAACACCCAGGAGCACTGTCTGGTAATAGGGCTTGTTTTGGGTTACATAGTGGAATTTGAGATAATCAAACTCTGGAATAGGAATAAACTTGTTAATAGCTCATAGCCTTAATCCTCTGTGCAAGGACTGATAATCAAACATCTGTGTACAGTCAATTCCCTTTGGTTTAGTGCTTATCAATGACTGATTAGAAGTAGGAGGTGATTTACAATGTCTAAAATGCAAAGTGTATAAGCTTTTAGATTTATACACAAAATGATTAATTTTCATTGGAAAGCTTTTGTTTGTAGTTGCTGCTGCTCTGTCATGTTAGGCTGTGATACAACCAGCCTGTCTTGAAGTCTTCTACCAAATTTGGCTTGGATAACAGACCCACAGTATCTTGGAATTAACCCTTTTTTATATTAGTGTATGGCGGCACTGATTTAAAAGTCCTCTTTTGTGCTTTGGTAATTTTAGGATCATAGGATCATAGGAAGTTACTAGGCTATTAGCCCTGAGGCCATTACAAGCCTAGCCAAGAATGTAGCCCATGTTCTGACAAGTCAGCACCGTATACCACTGTCCAGCAGGGACAGAGGTGTAATCCCAGGGGTGTATTTTCTGTTCCCCATCCAGTTATCTAGGTTATGCTTAAAAAGGTTTAATGAGATACTCTGCTTTATGTGGAGAGGGAGTCTATTCCACAAAGAGGGAGTCTCTGGGACACAAATCTGTCCCGCCAACAAGTCCTATTGATGTCACAGACCAGGTTGAGGTCACACGTGCAGGTTACTCGAGTGGAGCTTGACTTATGGATATACAGCAGTCCCATCAGGGCAGGATCTAAGATTGCTTTGTATGCCAGACAGAGGTCACCTCTGAGGAGTATGTAGGAGACTGAGTAGAGAGACAGGGCTTTTAGCCTATCTGTGTAGGGTAGATGCTTGAGACCCTGAATTTTCTGGGTGAGGAACCTCTGTGGTCTCCCCAGATGCTGGATGTGCTTTGTGAGATACATGCTGAAAGGGGTGTTGTACTCAATAATGGGTCTTATAAGGGAAGAATACAGGGATGTTATGACCACCTTGTCCCTGGATGAGATACCCTTACTAATGAGGTGGGCCATGTAGAAAGCTTTCTGTACAATGGAGACAACATGGTGGTCAAAAGTCAGTTTGCTATCAACTTGGGTGCCCAAGTCCCTCACAACTGATTGCATGCTTAGTACCTTATTATCAATGTGATAACTTGTCGGGACGTCACTCAATCATCTGCAAACTTGGTCAGCCATAGTCACTAGATTTGGCCTGCACCTCCAAGAAGTATATCCCACACAGCAGAGCAGTGGTGGCTAGTGATATTGGACTGCAGCCACCCCCCAGCTGAAAACCACAATGGTACAATCCAATAACTTCTACCCTCACATAGAAAGTGAATCCAGGCTGCTACCTTGCCAGAAGGAAGCAGACTGCTGATGCCCCAGAAATCTATGCAGTGCTAACCACATAGACTGGAAGGGGATCAGACTGCAAGGTCAGCAGTCTTGGAATGTTCACAAACAGGAACCGGGAAACTGGAAATGTGCATTCCGGCGCAAATGCAGATGAGCTGAAGCTGTGGAACTGTGTGTGTGTGTGTGTGTGTGTGTGTGTGTGTGTGTGTGTGTGTGTGTGTGTGTGTGTGTGTGTGTGTGTGTGTGTGTGATGCCCTAGTTGATTTATACTGGTGGCTATAGAGAGAACTCAGGATACCTGCTGGTGGTGGTCAGAGAAAACCTCAGGCTTGAACCCTGTACCCTGGGTGTAGCTAACAAGAGCCTGAATTCCCTACCCACCACCATTTGTGAAACTTTTGCAGATTTTTTGTCTCATATTTTGTTTTGTTCTGTTCCTCATAAAATCTGTGGTTTCTGAATTTTTAATTCCTTAAATAGTTGACAGTGCAGTGGTAGCATTGTTGCCTCACAGCTAGAGGTTCTCTGGTTTGATTCTTGGCCTGGGTGCCTTCTGCGTGGAGTCTGCATGTCCTCCCTGTGTTTGTGTGTGGGTTTGCTCTGGTGTCCTCCCATATTACAAAGACATGTGTCTGCAGTATTTCTCCCTGGGCCTCTGCTGATAATTGGCTTTTGTTCCAAGTCAGACTTTCCTGGTTAACAAATGTTAAATAAATAAAACTGACAGTCATTTGAATTTCAGACTTTATATTCTTCAGAAAGTACATAGTAACACAAAACCTTTTATTCTAGCAATTTTCTAAGTTTATAAGATGAATATTTGAAATGTGTCCCTATTTTTGGGACTGTATTCCACCATCATTGGCTTTGTCCAGGTTTTTTGTGCTAAGGTTGAGAGCTATGGTGAGAACAGAATTCACTGAATATGTTTGAGGGCTGTATTCCCCCATTACTGCCTTTATCCAGGTGTTTTGTGCTAAGAGGTTGACAACTATGGTGAGAACTGAATTCACTAAATGGTAGCCATTTAAGTTTCAGTCTTCCTCTCTTTCATAAAACAGCTGATTTGGCCTAGTGGTATGTTGCACTGCCTGTTTTGCACAGGGTCCTGGGTTCAAGACTTGGCAGAGAAATGTATGGTGGTAACACAGCATTTTATATAGCAACTTTCTAAGAATATACAAGCAATGTTTAAAATGTGTCCCTGTTTTTTGGGCTTTTGTCCCCACAATATATTTTGGCTTTTTCCAGATTTCTTGTGCTGCAAAGTTGAGAGATACAGTTGAGTGTCAAGTGTCAAGTAGATTTTACAAGGAGCTGAGAGTTGCAGGAGAAAAGAAGTTTAGTGCTGCTTATGCTAATTCTGCTTGTATTATTAATAGCACAACAGGTAGTGTACTTGCTTTTGATGCAGAAGGCTGTGGGTTCTGCTCCCACAGGGGGTGGATGCTACCGTACTAAGCATGTCCTCTTTGGCAAAGATACACGCACTTTATTTGTAGATGAAACAATGAAATATAAAGTTGGTTGCTAGCAGCAACCTCTTCACTACAGATCTCTTTAATGTGGAATTATTTAGATGACTTTTACTTCTGCAGAGATTGTAGAAGTTTGAGTAGACTTTTATGATGGAAATGTTCTCAGTTGGGCAGTTTTGTCATTATTGGTGCATGCATTTTGTTTCATTGTTTACTGGAAAAATGTTCAAAACAATAAATTTAAAACACCCTCTAGCAACTGTACTGTATTATACAAGGAATATAATTTAATACAATCAGGAAGGTGTATCACACAACACATGTATGTCTTGTGTGCAAGGGGCCTATCATTTGAAAACAGCCCAAAGTTAATCTTTATACTAGCCAAATGTATTTTCTTTGAATGTGGATTTCAATGCTGTTTCAATGAATGTGAGTTTCAAGGGCAAAGAAGATTTAATGGTAAGTCTGTTTTCATTGTGAGACTGCATTGCATTGTTTAGCAGATGTCTTAGTGTTTGTGCTGTAAAATGCAAAATAAAACTTTCAAATGAAATCCAAATCATTGTAGAAGTAAAGCAGTATGCATATTACAGTGTTTATGGTAAATGGGGCGAAATAGCCAAGTAATGGGACAGTGGAATGGCTGCTGGGGGGAGGCTCCATTTGACCATGATTTTGTGAGGGGGAAGGGTGGCAAACTCAAAGACAGCCCCAGCTAAACTACACCTCTCAACTGTCCAGATTTTCACAGAATTAATAGATTTTTGCTTCTTATTTTTGGTTTGCTCCTCATAAAATGTGTGGTTTTCTGGCAAATCATTTAGGAATTAAGTCACTAAATAATGACATACATTGAGTTTTAGACTTCATAACCTTCAGAAAAATGCATGCTAAAGCAAGAACTGTTATTCTATTAACTAAGTTAACACAAGAGCAATTTTTAGTACTGTTTGTATGTTTCCCCAATATATTTGGCCTTGTCCAGATTTCATGCGTTAACAGGTTGAGAGTTACGTGCAAATAAATTGCTTTATAGAATTAGACATATCCAAACCTCTCAACTGTCCCCGATTTTGGCTCAAAATGTTGCTCTCCCTCTAATAATCCCTCTGCAAAATGGCAATTTTGGAAGAAAACGTGGAGGGTTTACAATTAATAAATAACTGTAATAATCAGACTTCTAGATTACATTTATTTCAGAAATGCATGTAGATTTGTTTATTTTGTCAGCTGCTCAAGTTAACAGTACTAATATTTAAAAAGTGCCCTTTATTTGACAGGTTCCCAGCTGTATTGTGTGGCTATTTTATATTTTTGCATCACATTTTTGGTCCATTTTTCATAAAAGTGTGGTTTTCTGGCAAATCAATGGCAAATCGTTAAAGAGTGAAGTTAAAAAATAATGACAGACATTTGAGTTTCAGATTTCATACTCTTCAGAAAATTCATACTAATGCAAGACCTACTATTCTATTAGAAAGTTTATAAGAGCAATATTTAAATATTGTCCTTATTTTTGGGCCTTTGTCACACTTCTGTGTATGGCTATTTCCAGATTTCTTCCTCTGAGGTTGAGAGGTATGAAAAATGTGTCAGGGCCATCACAGTCATCCAAAGACATTTCAAATTGTGACTTGTTGCATCCCACTCCCCCATGTAATGACTCTGGATGTGTCCAAGCAAGGCAAGGAGCAGTTATGCAGTGTAAGTGTGCAGAATATCCCTCCATCCAAGGTAGACACAAGTACTACAGTGGCTTTTCATCTGTCCTTGCTTGATTTTTGCAGAATGTTCTGGTTTTCTGTCATATTTTTATACTGTTGATTTATGCTTCGTATTATTCAGAAAGTGCCCATTTCTCTGTGTTTAAGTAGCAATGCTTTCATGACCATCAGGTAAGCTTGTCTGAGATTGTAAGATGCAAATAAGCTTTAATAAGCATACTGTTAAAAAATTATCGACATTGAAAGCCTTTTTGTTGTTGCCGTACAGAGAACACTTACATAACTAGATAATATATAAGCCTTGGGTATTGAAATGCATATGACAGTATTTGTAATAAAGGACAGGATTACAGTATTTTAAGAAGCTCATTGCCTTTGTTGGAGACTTGCAGTCATCTTTGCAGGCTTTACCCATAAACTAAACAGAATGCCAATCTATCATGTGTGGTCCATAACCTGTTCAGTAATCCTTTAAGCAATTTATCTTGAGCTTGTTTCTTGTTTTCTGTTCAATTTTACTTTGATCCTGTTTTCCCCATGAAACAAATACATAGTTGTTGTCAGGCAGCAGGTCTTTTCTGGATAAGAAACATTTTTACAAGTGGGGGTATCACAGAGATTTCTACTTTCATCATGCTACTTGGTAGTTTTATAAAGGCTGAATAAAAATTATAATTAGAACTGCAATGCAAGGAGAAGTGGTTTGAGTTCAGTGCTGCTTGTTTTTCTTATACTTGATTTTGACTGGCATTCCAGTAATGTATTTAAAAAGTAATTTATTTTTTCATGCCTCACAATCTTTTTTTTTCATCTAGATATTAAGTAAGCTGTCATGCAGTCAATGCATTGAAATATTTTTTTCTTCTGCACTTCATTTTGTCTTGACTTGATTGGACTCTCATAATGACGGTTTGGCAGCATATTTAATTAAAGTACCAGTTTTTGTGGTTTTGAACATAGCCCCTCCCCTTTCTAGTTGGCCACACCCATTCCCATTGGCCCCACCCATTCATCTGTCTCCTGCAGCCCCCCTTTGATTTGAAGTCACCAGCCGCCACTGCAGCAGTGGCTCCAAGACCAATCCCTGGGGTACACCTCTTGTTACGGGTTTACTACTTGAGGTGGTTTCCTCTATTTTGACTAGGTGGGTTCTATCAGTGAGCCAGTGTGCTGCCCATCTGGTAACATATGGATTGATGCCTAGTTGAGAGAGTTTATCTATTATACCTGAGTGGGGAATAGTATCAAAGGCTTTGGCCAGGTCAAGATAGGCAGTGTACACCATCTTCCCCTTGTCTATGGCCTTGGTAACTGTCTCAAAGAATTAGATGCAATTTTAACAGGCATGACCTCTACTTGACAAAACCATACTGTGTGGGATCAAGTGTCTGGAGGTTGCCAATGTTCTTATTAATGAGGTCCATGATAATCCACTCCATGGCCTTGCAGATCAGGCTAGTTAGGCTGATAGGTCTATAATTTCCTGAATCAGTGGATGTTCCACCTTTGTGCAAAGGGATAACAGTAGCTGCCCCCCACTCGGCTAGGACAAAGCTGGTTCTCAGGCTTTGGCTGAATAGGATGCCTAATGCTACTGCAAGTTCCTGCCTATGTTCATGTAGGATGTAGCCTGGGATGCTATTGGGTCCATTTTATGCCTTTGAGAGAACAGAGATGGCTTTCTCCCTAGTGATAAGGGGAGGGGAGCAATTACTGGGGATGCCCTGTTTTACTGATGGGGGGAGAGAGGAGTGAAATTTTCACTGAACCAGTGTGCCAGCAGGTATGTACAGTGTTTGTGTATGTGGTGTCCTTGACCACCAGTTCTGAGCAGATCTGGGTGCTTCCCTTGAGATTGTGGACATATGTGAAGAAGGCCTTATGATTGTCTTTAGCAGATGTGGCCAGTTTGGACTCGAAGTTTGCTTTGGAAGATTTCACCAGTGCTCTTATTTGCTAATTAGGCACCTGCTCCTTCTTGATCCTGGACAGCAATTTTTTTTTCCTTTTATTATAGAGTTTATTTATTGTAGATATCCACCAGACAGGTTTACTCTTCCTTCAGGAGGATGATTTCTTCCTGTCTGGTATTCCTGATTCCATGCAGCTATATAAATGCTCATATATTATTTTGGTATAGGTTTGGACATATATGCCAATTTGTGTGTAATAGGAGGGGGCTGTGAAGCTGTTTATACCTTCTCTCAGGATGTTGTAATCAGCTTTAGAGAAATTTTTTTGTTTGACCCTAGCTGGGGGGGTGGGGGGGGGGGTCAGGGGAGATGGTGACTTCGAAAGTGACTGCTTTGTGGTCGGATCTTACCAGGGATAATTACACTGTAGGGATGCTGCAGTGGTTACTCATGTTGGTTAATACCAAGTTCAAGATATTTTCATCTCTTGTGGGGGTGTCAACCAACTGGTCCAAGGCAGTTGCATTGACAAAATTAAGGAATCTCTGGGCATTTGAATTTTGCCATGAGTATTTCTTCCAGTCTATGGTTGGATAGTTAAAGTCACCCAGGATCAGGGTAAAGGGTTGAATCTTGATAGATTCGAAGATGTCCAGATAGGTGGAGTGGGCATCTTGAGTCAGAGTTGGAGGCCTATAACTAGCTATGATTTGAATATGGGTCTTGTCGATTGTTAACTACACCTGGAGTGTTTCCTGTGCATCATACTGTTTGACCAGCCTAGAGGTGTGTATGTCTTCTACATATATAGTTCAACTCCACCTCCTTTTGTTTTGCTACCCACGGTTTGGGGTCTGAATAAATGATAGGACGAGTAACCTAGTGTGGCTGGGGTACTCTCTGCAGCTTTTTGCATCTGAAACTAGTCTGATTGCCCCTGTGATATATGGGACTAGTAGTATTCTTTTTGTCTGAATTACTGTTGGTTACATATCAGTGTTAGCTCTAATTCCCTGTGTGCTCTTGTTGTCTGTTTTAATCTTATGTTTGCTGGCTGTGCCACTCTGTTGTGTTGAGCTGCACAACCTGCTTTGAACTCAGCCACTGGACTTAAGCTGAAAGAAACCATGCCAACACCATCTGAGAAGCAACTTTTTAACTTATTTTATACAATGGAATGTGCAAGTCCTTATTTAAAAGGGTAGCTATTTCAAAAGATAGGACCTGAATGAGTGAGTTTTGAAACAGGGTGACTGAATGGCTGAAAAAATAGCCTTACATATACCAAGACTGAGATGGTCATTTCAAGTAATACTCCCTTTTCTCTAGGGTATGGTGATCTCAGAGTTAGTACATCTAAATTTAGTTGGTTGGGGGCTTTCAGGGGAGCTTGCTCCTGTGCAATGTGCAAAAAAAAAAAGAAAGTTTAAAGGAGAAGAGTGATGTCTGAGATTCTCTTCTGCAGTTTTTGGGCTTTTTTCAGCTTGTTGGCACTTCATATTTCAGGTGCCAGCATTTGAATAGTGAGCGTTTAAAAGTCATATGTTGTGCTGTGGTAATTTTGCATCTGAAAGTGATCTTGCTGGTTCCCACTGGTGAACAAAGAGGCAACTGCTGTTGTTTGTTGATGAGTTATTATAGCAGTATTAACTTTAATTGGCTTGAGTACTCTTGTAGTTTATTTTAAATTTGTTGTGTTTGCAGACTGCTGAGCTACAACATGATGAGCCTGCTTTGAACTTTGTTACCACATTTGACTTGAAAAACACAACTACAACATCTGGGGAAGTGCTGACCTGAGCGCAACAGGTTTGCTGAACATACAACACAATACGACAGTGTATTGGACAGTAGCAGGTATTCTTCTTGGTAATTGTCCTATTTTTCCATCCCCTTACTCCCTGGACTTAGTCTTCCTACCTGCATCTAGCTGAAGTTTCTGGACCCTTCTATTTACTAGTGACATTGACTGTAGCATTGCTAATAGTCATTCATACTCACGCAGTGTACTTTTAAACTATGGCTGATTCTTTACTGCCCTACTGTATTACATCCTTGCTGTGGCTGATTTTTAAGTGCCCTGCTGTATTTTTGCTTTGCTGTGATAGTATCACACACTTTTGTTTAGCGTTGCCACCTAATCATTTTATTCTGGACTATCTGGAAATCAAACCAAATATCCAGTAGTCTGGAAAACACTGTCCAAACTACAGTATTCTGTTTCAGAAAAGGAAACAGACTATTGGAGTTTGTTAAATTGGCATAGCTACCATTTTTTAAAAGAAAAGCATTGTAAATCAGCAGGAAAAAAAAGCTTTTCAAAGGAAAAAGAGGGCGTTCCACCTCACCTGATGTGACGATTATGCCACAAAATGGCTGGGAAGTGGGCGGGTTAAGGGGAGGGGCAGGATTGTTGGAGGTGTGAGGGGTGTGGCCCTGGTCCAGTTTTGGCCACAATGAAAGGTGGCAACCCCACTTTTGTTTGCTGCCTGATATATTGTATAATTGCTATGACAGTATCACACACCTTGCTGCATTACATGTACTCTCTTGTGCTGTGTTTGTAACTGTGGCGTCTGAGTCTGTTGTTGACACCTTGAGTACTATGTTGTGGTAACTGTATCTATTGTACTTAAAGTGTCTTGTAATATTTTACCTGTGCTGTTATCCACCTCATAGAATACTGTGATATTTTGTCCATTGAATTAACCATACCTCTCAATCTCTTAGTGTAAGAATTATGAACCAAGCCAAAATGATGTAGCAAAAGACCAAAATTCAAAGACAAATTCGCTGAAGCAGCCATTCGGGATTTTAACAGGTCAATATTTCCATGTCGATTAAGACATGTTCAGCGGACACATCTTTTCACATGGTAATATAAACCCTGTATCAGATGTTAACTATAATTAGGAAAGCCTTCTACCTCACTCAATTGATTATAAGGATATCTTGTCACAATCTATGCAGGTCATCATTCATATCTACTTCTTCCTCAGCAGGCCCATTCTAGAACACAATGTGCCCTCTGGTATGTACCTGTCCAGTTGCATCCCTGTCTCTCTCCTTTGTCACTATAGACTCCAATGTTGGGGGTTTATTTCTGGCCTACAAAGCTGTAAATGACCCAAATCCTTCTTTATCTGCTACATATCTACATGACTAGTAGCAACACAAATACAAGATCAAGAAATCTAAATCTATATTGCAACATAAAAAAGAAGTATATACCTTTCCCAAAGAATTCTGCACTTCAGAGAAAAAAGTCTAATCCCTGCAAAGCAAAGAATATCCCTCACAATCTTTGTATCTAATTTAACCAAATAGATGGAAAACTGCAAATGTATCCCTGCACTAGCTCCCGTATGTGTTACGGAGAGGGAAAGTAACTGTTTAAGTGGACTAGTGCCTAGTAGCAACCTGTTAGCCTATGAATCTTTGTTTATCTCAGTTATGAGAATGCTGATAAAACCTTACATTACATTGCATTTGCTAGCACTTATTAAACAACATATTTTGCGTAGTATATTGAGGAATGCCAAACATGATATATTTTTGATGTTCAGCTTGTAGTCAGAGCCCAATTCAACACTGCTGATTAATATAGCTAAATAAAATAAAAAATGCAAAAACGAGGTGGCTAAAAGCAGTAAATATAATTTAATACCAGGTAAGCACTTTCACATCAATGATGCTTCTTCAGACCATGTAGAAAACACTCACTACATCCGTCTATATATATGTGAATTCATTTCATCAAAAAAGCAATAATGTAATGCAATCAAGATCTTAAAGTCAACTCACATCTCTTGCCATGGATAAATACACACACACACACATACACACACACACACACACATATATATATATCTATATATATATATATATATATATATATATATATATATACGCATAAATGCATATACATATAAAATCAAAACTAATGCATAGAAGCTTAAATACATATATAAACAATTACTTAACAAATAAAACATATACAATTCATATAATACATATAATACACATATATAAAAAATATATTTATTCATTTTAGGGGTCTAGCTTTTAGATGGAGCTTAATAGAAGCCCTATCATTAAGGCCAGGGAATCTATCTGCTTCCAGTTCTAAAATCTACTTTAATTCACATTGTTCTGTCAAATTTTTCAAATCCACTAGTCTTAAACTTGGTCTCAAACATTCTATCACTCTAAAACTAAATCTATGTGTATAATTAAACATAGCTGAGTGCTTAGCAAGTGCACTTTTTTCTGCACCGTGATTCCTCATAGCTGCTAAATGTTCCCTGACTCATTCCCTCAACATCCTATTTGTCATGCCTACATAAAGTGAGCTACAATAATTACAGGTAGCTAAATAAATAATATTTTTTGTTGCACAATTGGTTGAGACTTTAAACTTGTATTCCCTATTGGTCTTGGGATGTGTAACCTCATTATCTAATACTAATACTTCACAAATATTGCACCAATCACATTTCTGCAGCCCTCTTCTGTCTCATAGGACTTGTTAGCATAGCATAAAAGTCTTCTCAAGTTCTTTTTGTTCCTATAACTAAATTGTGGTCTATTATTAATTACCTGATTCATTTCAGTATCAGCTTGCAATATAAACCAATTCTTATTAATAATTTGTCTAACACAATCTACATTATTGGAATATTCTAGTATTATTTTCACTTCATTATTACCATGATTCATTCTGGGTATGCTTTCTTGGTTCATTCTTAGACCATACATATAAGGTTGTGCTTTATCACCTCTCAAATTTTGTACTTATTGTATACCTCTATGTATCTCTCCATAATTATATCCATGTTCTATTAATTCATCATCAAATTTGGTGATATCTTCTCTAAATTTAACTTCTTCATTATCCATTCTTGAAATATGCATCTAACTATTATTTTGGAAAACAAACGATCATTCTCCACAACATAGGATTGGAACACTTTGACAACATCCTTAAGAAAACACAGTACGCTGCATACGGTTAAGAGAGGGTTGTTATTAGAGTTAATGGAGATGGTGTTATCAAACAACTTCATACTGTTTGAAGGCAAATTGTTTAAGCAGACCAAGGGAGTGGCAGTGGGTGCCAGGTGTGCACCCATGTATGCAAACCTTGTACTAGAGGATTGGGAAACAAAATATGTATTCTCTTCCTTGTATATGTCCAAAATTCAGTTATATTTGCGTTTTTTGGATGACATTTTAATTTTTTGGAAGAGAGGTACAAGAATTTGTTGAATATTTAGATAATACCACAACTTTTTTAAAATTCACACACGAAACAAACAGTAACAGCTGTGAATTTTTAGACAGTGTACTGTATAAAAAGGAAGGAGCAATATGTTCTAATATATTTTGCAAAAAACTTACTCCAATTCTTTTCTGTATTTTGATAATGTCGCCCATTTTTCCAAAAGAAAAACATTATGAAAGGGCAAATGGTGAGACTATCGAGATTGGCCAGTGAGGATGAAAAATTTGAAATTGAGATAGTAAAATTAATGAAAATGTTTAGCGATAGGGGTTACCCCCAAGATATACTTACTAAGATTTGTAATAAGGTAGTAAACAAGAGAAGTAAGGACTTTACACCTATTTTAAAAGGTGATTTATTAGGATCTACCTATAGCATGAGACAGTATTCCCAAAGGGCTACAAGTGAAGGAAATATGAATGGAGCTATGGTATTAAAATACAATGAGACAGCTCCAGATATAAAACAGATTATGCAAATAACCTGGGATACTGTGTTTAGTGGAGAATTGAAAGGGTGGTGTACCCAAATTTACATATGGTAGAGGTGCAAATATGAAAAATGTACTAAAAAGAAAAACGGTGGCAAATAGGTCAAAGATGAGTGTGGTTTTTGTAGCACATGTAAATAGTTCATTGATGGCCCTTATGTTAGTATCAACAACTACACTAGGACACTAAAGTGTCCGGGGTATTGCAATTGTAACATGGACATGGTTGTTTACGTGGCTACTTGTTTAGGTTGTCCTACTTTTTATGTAGGCAAGACCATTCGAAAATTAAGGCTCTGTATTCTAAAACATGTGAGAGATATAAAAAACAAAAAAAGACACTAGTGCACTTTACACACATAGTATGTTATGTCAACATTTTAAAAAGTTTTTATTTTTTGTTATAGATAGGGTGCCCGGAGAAGAGAAAGGTGGTGATGCCAAAACTTTATTAGGAGTTAGAGAGTGCTTGTGGCAATTTAGATTAGATACAACAAGAACACCAGAAATAAATGAATGTATTTCAATATCTAGTATTCTTAAATACAAGGCACATTTTATATAATTTTATGTTATATATTCATGCATCTAACTATTATTTTGGAAAACAAACGATCCTGTAACTTTTTAACTTTTTAACATTTTAATATTTTTAATATGGCAATTTCTCAAATATTTTTTAAGTTAAGACAACACAACAATTTTTAGTTTCATTAGATTATTGTTCAAAACATGATGTTTTTTATTTTAATGGCTGCTTTCTTGTATTAACTCAATTTACATTAACAAACAGGACAATGTATTTGTGATGAATTAATTATTAGTCGATTGATTCTGTTCTACTATTGGTTTAGAATTAATTGGTCATTAATTGTCAACTGACAATAGATTTAAAAATGTAAGTTGTGTATGGTTAGTGAACTTTGATGAAGCCCAGGAGATGATGTTGGGTAAAAGTGCTTAGTTCTACTTTGATGGGTTTATGGTGACTAAAGATTTTAAACAGACCGAACGAAAGGTCTCCTTGCTATCATGGTTTGTTAATTTAAATATGAGTTAACACACTTATATTGGAACTGGGTAGAAACGTGAAAGAAATTGTTGCCTAAGGACATCTGTGACCCTTAATCATGCACACGACTTATAATGTTTCCCAGACAGAGTCATGATCATATTGTTACACTTAAGCACCTGAGGTCCAAGTCTTATCGGTCTTAAGACTGTGAATCACTAATAAGACCTCTACCTCACAATTCCAGAGTCCAGACATAACTTGTGGTTACTGTCTGTGTGGAGTCTGTATGTTTTCCATGTGTCTGCCTAGGATTCCTGCAGATATTTTGCCATCCTTCCGCTTAACAAAAGCATGCTGGTTGAGTAGATACTCTAAAGTGTCCATGTATATTGTATTTACCCTTGGTGTTAGGACCAGTGTCATGGCTGAAAATGGTGTAAGGACCATTTCACTTAACTGGTGCACAAATAAATAAATTATAAGTAACAATTAAACTAGATGTAGATGCTATGTGGAATGTTACAGAAAGAGAAAATTAAAATAATATGCCGCTGCCGTATCTGTGCAGGATCTGTTTCATAGTGCACATTTACTGTTAAGGAATACATATCAATAGTTTTCATGTAATATCTTAATGGCTACTAAGACCAGCAACAGTAAGAGATGGCAATTATGTGATTGTTACTTTGTACAGACAAATGGAAACAGGGCATTTTACCAGAGGTTAGAAGATACATATCAAGTGATGAGATGCTACAGCAATTACCTTACTCTATGATCTATTTTTCCTCATTATAAGACTTTAATGTCACAACTGCAGGTATTGTACATCCTGGTGACTCAGTAAGCCAATGTTCCGAACAAGCCCCACTCACTGAATACCCTGCTTGCAAATTACTTCCTGTGGTCATAAGTCCTGATCATCAAGCAGTATATTTCACGTGTTTAGTGCTGAATGGGACATTGTGAAAGGATGAAGAAGTACACATTGCAGCAGCTTTTCTCTTTCTTTCTGCAGTCTCAACTTTGATAGGGAGTGCAGGGTGGAAACTTGGTCTATACAGAAGTTGCTTGATATCCTGCCTTCCTGAAAAATATACTTATTTTGTATTTCTATTCTGTTTAGATTTGGAGGATCTGTGTGGTCATTTGAGGATTGTCTGTTTCATTGTTTTTTGGTGGTCACCAGTGTTTTCAGTATTGTGATCTGTCAGTAGTTGTGCTGGGACACATTGACTGACAACTATGTATTTAGAAACACTTGCTCCATAATCCTGTATGCATGTAGAGTGACAAAGGTCACATTTTTCATTTCAGTAAATTGCTAATGATAACTAAGCAGTATAAAAAGCATAGTAACTAATACATAGGAAAAAGGTTATGAGAGGTGAAGGTGCTGTCAGAGGTGGGACATCATGATGGGTAGTATTAGCATGATATTCATAAGGAAAAAAAACAATGCACATGGGCAAAGTAATACATGGATTAGCACCCATCCACCCCTTCCATCAACAACATTTTTGACTTGATATACCATCCAGACCATATATAAATACATATACACATATATAATTTTGTTTATAGACAAAGAAAAAAAATCAAAATAAACAATTGGATTCCATCCAAATATGGACAATGCACAAATAAGCAGATTAGCATAAGATCCATGCCACAGGCAGCAGTCTGGCTAGTCTGTGATTTCCTCAAAATAAAAAGTGTGCATAGGCATGTACTAATCATCTCATATTTTATAAATTTTCCAAACTAACACACAAGGTTTAGATTTAAAGTCTTGTTAATCATATTCACTGTGCATAATTAATACCACTGTCGATGCAATAAAATGGATAATTACACTGTCAGTGGGAGTACAATGACTGGAAGTAAATACATCAAAGCAATGTTTTCTGATGAGTCATTTAGTAGTAACTCTTTGATATAGGGATCATAAAATGCACTGTTAAGTGTGTAACTTACAAACTCAGCAACCAAATACTATGGGAAAGTGTAAGACTATCCCACAAGTGATTACATACTGATTTTTAGCATTTATGTCAAGTAATTCTGACAACGACAAGCAATTGTAACTGAAAACACTTCACAAGGCATATTAATATGGCTGGGTAGTATAGTTATTGCTTAAATAAATTTGACTATTACCTAATATTTGTATACTGTAATTATTATTTCAGTCTACAGCTCAAGAAAATATTAAAAATATGCCCTTCTGCAAATTATGGTTTGTTAAATATAATATCTGAAGATATAAATTAAGAAATAATGAGTATAAATTAAAAAAATAATACTTATACACATTAATAAGGTTTTGGTTTATATGTTAAGTTTTTGCTATAGCAGTTTGAATATAATGAATGGAGAGCACACCTAACTGTGTTTATTATTTATTTATTTATTTTTAATAGGGTTAGCCCACTAGATTTGTGTATTTTATTTCGGGGACACTCTGGAACACTAGTACCTTAAGTGCTTGTTCAAAGTCACACAGTAGGGAAATGGAAAATGAGGTAATCAAACATAAAAGTATTGACAGCTGTAAACCTCTAGATAGTGTGTGTGTGTGTGTGTGTGTGTCTGTGTGTGTATGTGTCTGTGTGTGTGTGTGTGTGTGTGTGTGTGTGTGTGTGTGTGTGTGTGTGTGTGTGTGTGTGTGTGTGTGTGTGTGTGTGTGTGTGTTTTCCATCTGATTGCTGTGTATGATTAATATACTTCTTGATCTGACGTTGCATGGCCACACAGAACCAGGCTGTAGCCTAGGCTGATACATAGAGATGCGGATTCTGGCATTTTGATGCCAAACAAGACTGCTAGACCCTATTTTGTCTACCAGTTTCCCTACCTGTTGGATAAGCTAGATATCCTATTTAATTTCCATCTTATTTATTTTTTATTGCACACCTTGTAAGAACTGTTTTAAGTCTGTTGAATGTATTGTTGAATTCTGTTGCAAAATTTCAGTGTAGCAGTTCTTCAGGCAAGGTCATCTATTTATACATCATCATGTGAGATAATAACTTGAGTTGTCCAATTCATAACATGGAGGCAAATCCGTAAGTAAACACTCACAAAGCAAACTAACAATATGGAACTCAGGGAGCTGGAGTGTACCAAATCGCAGCGGCCACCAGAAGTAAAGTCACAGGAAGGAAACAAGTCAAAACCAGCTAAAAAGACTTTAATAAATAAAATAAATTGTTAAAAGCATCAAAAATCATGAGTACCGTTAAGCGCTTTTGTCCAGTTCGCCATTACCACGGACTTCTTCAGAACAAAGTACAATTGTGCAGAATGATTTAAATACAAATATGTCACAGGTATAGTAGACTCAGTTTAAAATGACAAGCGCATAAAAACATTGAATAATAAATAAGTGGTCAATAAGTGATTAAAAAGAGTCAATAGTTGTATATGGGGGAATATAACTTGTACTTATAGCGTGAATGAATAAAAGTCATGTGGAACATAAAAATGATTAAAGCTTGGTGGCCCTCAGTTTTAAAACTTGGGAGATTGAAATATATTCATTAATGCCTAGTTTACAGCTTGCATCTAACCTAATCTGTCAATAGAATTCCCTGTATTCCAGCCTTGTTTCCCAAGCACTACTATGTTAGTCCTTAAACTAACCTGACCAGCCCTAAGAACTAGGTTGTTGCCTATCTTTGACTTAGTACTCACATCCCTGCCCACCACAGCCATCTAGATCACTACAGTCTCACACAGACTGCATGATATTTACTCTGATAATGTGCTTCTGGACTAGTTTTAAACTTGTAGAGTGCATCAAATCTTTATATGGGTGACTCTCACAGAGTGGAATCTCAAGGCAAGTTTGCTTTAGAGTAGGTAAGACCGACAGATTCCTTGACTCATTCTGATGATAGCAGAACTTCACCTAACACTGATGACTATAGTTTTATTTTGTAAGATTTTCTTGTTTTTCCTACAGATAAATTTTGCAGCTGCTGGGCCAATATGATAATCCATTATGCCAGGTAAATGCCTGGCATGAGTTTGCCAGGATGATGAGTGTTACCACTGGCATCACTCATTTTAATGGACAATGCTGGCACTACTACAGTGACCTCAGATGATATTACACTGCACTGCTTTGTCAGTGGGGCAGAGGTTCAGGAAAGAGAGAGAGAGAGAGTCAAACAGACTGATAAATTCTAAGCATTTATTTTTTGATGTGCTATTGATGTCTGCTATCTTAACTGTTAAAAGTATTCTTAGGAGTATCTATTTTGTTTTCCATTGGTGGTTAAGTGACAGCTTAATGTAGTAAGATGTTCCAGAACATTGAAGCAACTCTTCCAGCAGTGGAATATGTATGACATCTTTGCCAGTCCCTGTGCAATAGCAACTATGTCTGTCACATAAGTGTGTAATCATCTTTTCCCATTTTGTTGCCTTTCTGCAGGCCCACGTGTGGAAGAGGAGCAGATGAGGCCTTACTCACCTTGGTCTGTGCTTGCTGATACCTCTGGGTATGTCTAGACACTGGCTGCCAGGTCTGCCTCTTATCAAGGGGGCAATGGTTCTCTTGAAAGAGGTGATGCAGATGGGGATTCCAATGCCCTCTGTGGTCTCCTCTCAGGGGGCAAAAGATCCTTTTCTGAAAGTATTTGAGAAGGAACTGCCTTAGTCTCCCATCTGCTGTTGCAGTGGCTCGTGCTGCTAAGATGCAGTACCAACTCATTGCCTACCTTAGCAATGTGGAGCACCTTTTGGCATGTCTTGTGGAGTCATGTCACCAGTAAGCCCTGCCCATTGGGCCACAGTGAGCACAACTGACCTATAACATCTGTCACTCGGGTGAGAGATGCCTGAGTTTGTTGCAATCTGGGCTGCCCCAGCATCCAGCCATACAAGAACTTTACTGTACCTCCTTCCAGGTGTTTTTCTCCCTTATAGATTATTCGCTATCTAGTTCTTCCCACCACCACTTGCCCATCTCCTGTATGTCGTGCACTGTCCACAAAATATTTTATGAATCTACTACCCCATCTGATTGAGACTGTGATTTATGGTCTGCCTGCCCCTGCTTCTCACCCTTCTCCATTAATCCCATCCACAGTCACCTACCTACATTTATTTACTTATATTGCAAAATGGACCATTACCCTGGAAAAAAATACCCCCCACCATTCATAACTTAAAATACCCTTGTGCATTTCCCTTTGCTTGCTGTTCTCCACTTTCCTACCCACTCTATTTCACCTCTATATGTAGAATGAGCAGTTCTTTCACTTTGTTTTGCACTCCCACAGTGGTCTAGCTGGTGGTCCCAGTGCTTTCATGATTTTGCGAGATGAAAGTGAGATGTAGAACTGTGGCACTATATTACATAACTAATCATTCATTGGCTAACCTGCCTTTGCTGCGACATGCAACAGATTGATCACATACCATACTCTGGCACTGCTTCATCCATTGTGCAGACTAACACTGTGCTCCTTTACATTAACTGCTGGTACTATTTAGTGCCTAATATGCCTGATTAGCTGTACAGCTCTTTGCACAGTCACCTCCTCAAAAACTAGCACTGTGCACCTGCATATCCCTTGTGTGTGAATCTTAGGAAATATGTGGGCACATTTATTTGATACTGAATTGTTTACCCAGCCAGTGTTTGGGTAGTTAAAAATCTCTCACCAGTATCTCTTTATTCTTTATATACTGGAGGTTTGTTGGGAAATTCTAATGTCAGTAGGGGACATCCACGGTAAATGACAGACTTCTCTAAAATTATATATTCAGTGTCACTGATATTAATTATTGTATAAGTAATTTCTAGTAAAGTTATTTTTGGTTTCTGGCTTTAAAGTGTTTGTATAAATAGATTTGAGGCTCTTACTTCTATCCGACTGGATATGCAACACTGATAGGAGGTGTGCAGACCTAATAGCACAATGGTAGGGTAGCTATTTTTGCTGCCACCATCCCCTGCTCAGAAATAAAGTCAGGCTGCTGGTAAGTCTGCTGGGCAGGAACAAGTGAGGGGACCAATGGCCAGCTCTTCTACTCTATGGGAGGGATTCTGATGACTGCGCTTCCTCTGGTAGAAACCAGAAGTCTCACAGATCATCCTATCAGGACTAGGGGACAGCAATGACATTATAGAGACATAGGAACATACTAGGCAAAAGATCATGAGGATCATAAGATACATAGACAAGTCTACCTTTAAACAAATTCTTTTCAAGTACTTAATAGAGCTCACCTCCCTAATTGATCTGAGATGTACATGATAACCCTGGTGTAAGTATGAGTCTACTCATCAAGACTAGCCTTGAGGAGTCCACTGTCATGGTGGGATAAAGCCCTTATTACCCAGGTATGATTAGCGACTTGGGCACTGATGGAAGAGCAGGAAGGGATGGGTGTGCTTATCCTAGGAGAGAGGGTGCTTGTTCATGTTGCTCCGTAATGGGATGCATAGCCCATAGAAGGGAGTTGCCCTAGGACATAGTTGACAGGGGTGGGGGGAAGGGAAAGTGGGTAGGGTGTATAAAAAGAAAACCCCTCCAGATGGAAGCAGACAGCCAAGCCCCCAAGACACCCTTATTATCCACAACTGGCCCCAACAAATACCAGACAGTCCTGGTTGGAGGTTGACTGGTAAACCTGGCATGAATATAGGGCACTGGAGACTGGTCTGGTGCCATGAAGTCCAAGGGGACCAAAAAAATGGCTAGCCTTAAAGGTAGCCAAAGTAGTACTGTGTTTGACCTGCAGTGGTAACTTAGTCCATAGCCTAGGATTATATTGAATTATGAACCTAGCTCTCCAGTAAGTCTTGCTTACATATTTGTGTAGATTTAGGTCCTTAGTGCAGGTGTTTGTAGATCTACTGGTTTTGCAAAGAAATAGAAGGTTAAATAGGACTGAGTCTTTCATCACTCAAAAAGCAAGACTCGGGTCACCTCTCAGCAACATGTAGGCTACCAAGTATAAGAAGAGTTATGATAATCTATTGGCGTAGTTGAAGGATTTAAGACCTTTAATTTTCTTAACTAGAAATCTTTGGGTCCTTTCCAATTGACAATTATGCTTGAATTAGTACATACTTAAGGGGGGCATTGTATTCAGTTTATTAGGTTGATTATGATATAATTGCAGTAGTTTCTCCCCCTTGCTAGCAGTTCTGCCCCCAACATAAATACCACCACATTCATGATGACTGACAGGACCAAGAAAGTAACTTTTCATCAGACCTTTAATTTCCTTTCACAAATAAAAGATATACCATGAGGCCCTCCTCCTGGGGAAGTGGGAGAAATAGAACTGGGCATAAGATAAACCTGGGAGCAGCTCTGTGACATGGAGGGGTGGAGAAGTTTAAAAAAAAAACAACAACATGGTTTATACCCTAGAATATGCAATGTACATTTTGGATAGATAAACTATGTTTCAGTAATAGTACAAATATCAACATTCTTCAAGCAGTGAAAAGTTTCTAAACTGCCAATTTTATTGCTTATACTTCTGATATTTAGTAAAGCCACTTTTGCTTCCAATTTTTTTATGTATTTGACTGCATATAAAAATACACCAATGGGAATGGAGAACTTCCAGATCAGAACTTGTACTCCCTGAAAAGAGAAAAGAAGCCCAGCAGAGTTAGCAGTCCTTCTGCTCGCACATCTCATTCCAGACTGACAATCAATGAATCCCCTGCCTTTGACAAAATGTCTCTGTCTAGCCACTGGCCGAATACAAAAATATTGCTGCGATGCTTAAGTGCCATATGAGGTAATAAGAGGATTTCGTTAAGTAGATGTTCTTTTTCCATGCTTGCAATGATGTTTGAAAATCCCACAACATTCAGTTGCACATTCAAGAGGGATGTCATTCTTAGATTGTGTACCCAGACATGAACAATGAGCATATAATTATCACCCTAATAATTTTATATCCAAGATGAGATTTCTCGAATTTTGCTGACAGGGTGGCATGACCTTCCCATGAGTTCTTTACAAAATCCAATGGGGTATATGCCTCTGTTATCACCAGTTCTTAATATGGTTCTGCACTTTATCTTCAATCTCTGACAGAGGAATATATTATAGGATCTTGACACCTTCATCTAACAGTTCATAGAAAAAAATATTGTAAAGTATCTAATACTGGTTCCTTCAGGAACATTCCCTCTGCAAAACTGATGCACCCTGAAGTATGCCCTGTTTAGTCAGTTTACCATTTCCATGAAAACGACCTCAGCATTACACGAAACAAAAGAAGTTTTTCATTAAAAAAGTAATGCAGTTGCCACACTGCTCAAGATAGTTTATGCTCTCAGGTGCTCATGTTGAAAATTTTATATTGGACAAATAAGAAAAGTAAGACTGAGACACACAAAACAATACCTGAGCAATCCCAGTAGCAGCGCACTTTCAGGAAGCTGATGCAGGGGCCCTCATATACTTTTTTTTTTTGTTAACATGTTTAAGGTTGCATATCCTGAATTTCTGTTAATTGTAAGTTTAATGTTTTTGAATGGTCATGGTTGATTTTACAATTTGACACGCTTCCACACAAAGGAAAGAATAATAACATTTTAATGAATCTGATAGAATGATTACTTATTTGTTTGCTTTTATTGTAACACCTTCCTGTGTACTTAGCAGTTTTCTAGGAATTGTAATATATTTACTGATTAATTTCTGAATTCATATGGTGCCACTTTCGTAAGCTATAGTCTGTTGCATAGTGCTTTGTTTCCCTCTAGTATTAGTATCTTTCAATAAGCATTTTCGTCTCTCATATCCACCCTTCCTATCTTACGTTACACTTAATGCTGACTTCAGCTTTGTCGTCTTATTGGTTAGTACAGTTAAATGAGACTGTTAACTTGCTGTTCAATTACAATGAAGGTAGTACCGATGTGCTAGTTACTGCTTTGTGTTTGCATTTTTACCAATAAACGTTATGTTTTAAATCATTACACAGTTCTACTGATGTCTATTTATATCATATGTTGGAATTTATACTTGAGAAATGCTTGTGTTTGATATTACATAATATGATATGTGTTCCTTACTGCATTTTTCTCTTATCTATTTCTTCTGCTATTATCCTAAACTAATGTTGCATGAGCCGCACATCCCTTCATATTAATTTGGCCCAGTCAGCCAGTGTTATCAAACTTGTTTTCTTCTCATAATACACAAAGTATACTCAAAACCTCCTTCCCATCTTTGCCTTCCAAGAAGCACGGAAGGCCATTTGTCGAGTTCAACATTTTCATAGTGCTCTGCTAATTGGAACTCATATGACAGAACTCCTTTCAATGAATACATCTTTTTATAACGATTCTCTTTTCTCACTGCATGCAACTTTACATTGAATAAACTTTGCTGTTTTTCTGGTCATCACTACAGATACTACCCATACAATGAAACTACCATCTACAAAATAAGCAGATTGATTGCTCAAAGTTGCTAGTTTGCTAATCTGTTTCTTTCCTTTGCCAATCTGCACACAGGTATGGTTTAGAATCATTTTTTTACCCAAACATCCACCACAATAGCAGCAGAATCTCTTACTACCCTCTGTAAAAGAGAAGAAAGAAGTCATTGTGAAATTTAGAGATGCCCTCAGCAGATACTCAGCAGGTAGGCAAAACCCTACCCTTCCTGATCAGTATCAATTTCTATAGGCTACTCTTCATCCTGGTTTGCTGTGATAATGATGTCAGCTGTGGTATATCTGAAATTCTTCACTTACACATTCCTGAGAATGATGTATAGCAACAGTCACTTCTACCTGATTATACCTAATTTGTCCAACAACTCCTATTTATAGCTTCTTTACCATACTACAGCCATTACACAAAAAAGCATTCTAAATGTGGTTTCCAGTCCAGTACCAATCTGAAATGAGGTCTGTCTTCTAGAAGCCAAATACTATTCACCACCATTGGTACTTATTATGAATGTATCATTTCAATCTGCAGCTCTCCAACTTACTGCAGATATAACCATCTCCCTTTTACAGATTATGGGTTTCAATGAATCCATAAGTGGATACCTGAGGCCTACAGTCGCATGTTCATAGTTTAAGAGTTGTCGTGCCCATGTATTGTAACAGCGTCTCCTATAATGACCTGACTGGTGCTTTTCATACGGAAAATAAGAGAGTGAATTCTTCTTTGGGAGGGCCTTCTATAGCTCTGAATACTAGATTACATTGCTTTATGTAATCTTTTACTGTATTTGTTTCACCCTGTGCTCCTACTTTATGTCTTCTGAATGCGCATTTTCACTTTCTAATCACACATAAAACATGCTGCACATCATCAGGATGAAATGCTATGTCTGCACCGAATTTATGTTGGACTGCCAATTTTCTGAATCAAATTCAGAATTAGTTGGTGCACTCATTATATCAGAAAAATACTTAACATTCTCGTTCCACTTTAAACAAATTCCAAACGGAATACATTATAAAAAGTAGCCCAGTCCCTTTGGAACATATAGTGAAACAGGAAGCTTTGAGTGTAAGATACACATCTGTTTCTTGACAACTTCAAAACAGCGGTATAACAGACCATGATTAGTATTTTCTTTATATGTAGGATTACAGAGTTTCAGCACTTTCTTGTGCTCCTAAAAGCTAATTAAAGTGACATAAATGGGACAATGGCCAGGGCATAAGAAAGAACAGATGCAGCGTGATACACATTTGATGTGTTTTTTTAAAGGTTCAAAGAACAACTTGATAACTAAGTTATCACATAAATTGCTTATTAATTTTCATATTTTTTCAGTTATTTTGAAGTGAAATTACATTTGATAAGGCTAGTTCTTTGGTTAGTATTTTTTACATTAAATATTGTAAACTGCTACAAGTAACTTATGATTTTGTGATTCAAGCATTTGTTCAATTGATTTTTGCCATATCTGTTGGCTTACTGCTAACATTCTGAAGTGGTGTATGAACATATCTTAAGTGCTTTAGAAAAGAGCACATTTCTAAATATCATTTTTTGAACTGGACAACAGTGCTCAACAGCATTGCACATACTGCAGCACTAAAATCGCTAGTATGTCTTGTCTGACAATAGAATACATTCTTGTAATACATGCTATGCCTCTCTGCTGAGCTGCATGTAGTTACCATGACTATGCAGCACAGGTATCCGTACTGATACTCTTTGTAGTATTAATGAGCCTTATTTGCACTGAGCATTGCTGAATCACATTAACATTTGTCTGGTGCAGAAGCTCATTTTAGGACAGAGATGGTCTCAGTGAAGAAGAACATAAGCAGATGATAGCACTCAGTGCAATGTAGCATATGCCAACATCAGCATCATGCTGATGGAGGGGGGTCTATATTAGAACTGCAAAAGCCCGTTTAAGCAAATACGTAAACGTTGACACATATTGTGTGAACCGCAAGTACAATGAACGCCCAAAACTGTGAAATTCAAAATCTTAAATCGGCATAGTTGGCCCTTCTGTGGTATAGCTCCATAAGGTAAGTGTGCGATAGTTACGGACCTTAGGGTTAGGATGTGGGTTAAGGTAAGTGCATAGATAGTAATGTATGTAAGGTTTAGTGTAGGGTTTTGTTAAGTGTATGTGTGTGGATTATTTATTTTGTTTGGGTATAACTCATTAAGGTAAGTGTGCGATAGTTACAGACCTTAGGGTTAGGGTGCGGGTTAAAGTAAGTGCATAGATAGTAATGTATGTAAGGTTTAGTGTAGGGTTAGAAGTAGGGTTTCGGTTCGTGTATGTATGTGGTTTATTTATTTTGTTTGGGTGGGTAGTATGTAGCGAGCGGTGGGGTTGGTCAACTATGCTGGTTCGGGATTTTGAATTTCGCAGTTTTGGGCATTCAGTGTACTCGCAGTTCGCACAATATGTGTTGACGTTTACGTATTCGCTTAAACGGGCTTTTGTGATTCTAATATAGACCCCGATGGAGGTTTGCAAAGCATACTTCCCAACTTTCTATATTTTCAGAGAATGTACAGATTTTTGCTTCATGTTTTGGCCTGTTCCTCATAATATTTGTGGTTTTTGCCAAATCAGTGAGGACTGCAGTCACTAAATAATGGCATCCATTTAGTTTCAGATTTGATATCCTTCAGGAAATGTATGCTAACACAAATAATGTTACTCTTGCAACTTTCTAAATGTATAAGAGCAATTTTTAAAATATGTCTCTATTTTCAGGCCATTGCCCCCTCAAATTATTTTAGTCTTTGTCCAGATTTCTTGTGTTAAAAGGCTGAGAGGTATGTTGCAAAGAAAGAAACCCTTATGTTTGCCAGTACAGCAGTATAACCACATGAGTTACAGCTCCAGTATTTTATATTCTACCTTGACAGACTGATCACTGCAGTGAGTTCTGGTATTGAAGGTGTTTAGGTGCATCTCATGTCCTCATATGGAGCAAGGAAGACACATTGGTAATGTTGCATCCATAAAGGAATACAAGATTCATCTATTTAGGATGTAGGGAGGCGTTTTTCAACTTAAAATCATCTCCTTCAGGAAGTACAGGTATGACATGATTATAGTTCATTCTGGAGTGAATATTTTGAGATTAAATTACATGAAAGACATGCAGAAAGACTTTAGTTGGAATTTGATATGCATACTTCCATCAAGGATAGGACAATGGCCTTGAGTGGTATCCTCCTCTCACTGAAGTGATGCATAGATTCAAACAAAATATCTTAGTTTAACAATTGGATAAGTTGGTGTTGTCATGATGGGGGGATGCAGTATCTGTCACTCTGTGTTGAGATGATCAACAGTCCTACTTATTTTGCTAACAATGGCATACCCCTCTCATTCAATGTTGTCTGTACATGGACAAAGCCTTTGCTGCCCTAACTATGCCTTTTTAAGACAAAGTTCATTTAATGAAAGTCCCCACCTAACCAACAAGTCAGATAATAAATTAGGCAGTATCAAAGCAGCCCTTCTCAATGCCAGGAGTCTAAATAACAAATTTCCCATTCTGGTGGCACTTCTGTATTTGGAGCAAGTCTATGTTTGCATGTTTGTGCAGTGACTGAGACATGGTTCAAATGCAACAAGAGCACCCCCTCTTTGCCTGGGTTCTGTGCCTATTGCACCATTGAGCCAACTAGAAATGGTGGCAGTATCTCAGTTTTCATTGGGGATTTCATCCCTGACACAAAAACTGATATATAGTGACCCTCCAACTGAGCTCACTCAACTCCACCTTACACTAGGTAACTTGGACCTTCAATTCATAGCTTATTACAGGTTCCCCTCCATGGCCCCACATGACTATGACAAGTTCCAAGCATTCCAAGGAATCATCTCTATCATTTATTTATTTATTTATTTTTTATTTGACATTTGTTTAATGGGTAAGTCTGACTGAGCAATAGCCCATTTTCAGCAGATGCCAGGGGAGAAACAAATTCACATTGAAAATTTAATTTTTAAAAACACTATTACAAAGTACAATGAAGAGAGTAAATTAACATTTATGAAAGGGTACTGTTACATTCATCTCAGTGCAGTGTGATAAATTTTGGACAAAAACAAAACATATTTCACATATCTTCAGTTTTGCATAGAAAAAAGTGTCTAAAGTAGTAATACAGGAATGTAGGAATACAGTCTGAACAATGATATTGGCAATTTGTAAGAAGCAAATGTATCATTATGTATACTTTGAGCAGTAAGATTAATAACATTTTGAGCAGAATGTTTTACCCATTGATTATGTGAGAGCAGTCCAGTATAACATATGGATTAGAGAAATGGAGGGGTTTTGTGTAATAAGGAAACATATGCAAGTCAGAAAAAAAATTAGAATGCAATGTGAAAACAGAAAAGTAACGGAAGAGAGAGGAAGCTGAGAATATCCTGATGTGGTACATGTATAAAGCCAGGATCTAAAGAGGAATTTTTTCAAGGATTGCTTAAATAAATGATTGCCGGGTAGTAATCTGATATCCATGCGGGCTGAGTTCCAAGCTTTAGCATAGAATTAGAATAAAGATCTTGACCAACGGATCTGCTGGGTTTTTAGACTGTAAGAAGTTGTTTATCAGCAGAGCAGAGAGGATGAGTGAGAAGGTGATGAGTAAGTATAGAACTAATATCAGGGCAGGAACTGGGCTTATTTATCAAGCTGTGTACCAGGAAACATTAATGATAATGCAGTTGGTGGGGTAGTTCAATCCAATGTAGTGCTTTTAGTCCACTGCAACAGTGAGTTTTATAGGAGTGATTTGTAGCAAACCTTGCTACTTTGTTATTGCATTGTTCAGGCTATGATATGAGGAATGTATTTATGTGGGTGAGGATGGGTGAGGCATACAGTAGGGTAACAAGAAGGTAGACAGTGGTAAGAGTATATCTGGAGGGGTTAGTAAGGAAATTTTTTTATCTACACAGCAACCCAACTTATTGATGATTTTTTTTTTAAGCAAGTTTAATATGCAGGTCAAACTGTAATTGATCATCTATTATAATCCGTACTAACTTGTTGTGGGTAACAACATCAATGTCAGTGTGGTTTAATGAGAATATTTTGAAGCTAACTTTGGAAGATGTACGTGATCTTGGGGAAAATAACAGTAGTTTTTGAAGGAGGAGGTATTCAGATGCAGAGTTGGGTGTCTGTTAGCTAGCTTTCGATAAAGTTAAGGGCATTTTGAGTTTTGTTATAGTTTAGGGAGAGTGTCAGTGTTATAGATGACTGTAGAATTATCTGCATACTGTACAACAGTAGCCTGCTGAGAGGATGTATGAAGGTCATTAATACAAATATTAAAAACTAGGGTGCCAAAAATAGAGCCTTGTGAAACAACAGTGTTGACAAGAGGAAAGGAGATAGAGCAGACAGCCATTTTACTGACTGATATTGGTCATATAGGTTACTGGAAAACCAGTTAAGAGTAGAGCTGGATAGACCCAGGGAAGCCATTTTTAAGATTAGTTTAGAATGTGGGACTGTGTCAAAGGCTTTAGAGAATGCTAGGAAGAGAGAAGATACTAATTTATTTCTGTCTCTGGCCTTGATAGCAGTTACCAGGAAGCCTAGCAGGATAGTTCATAGGTTGGTACTAGGCTATCGGCCCTAGGGCCTATACAAGCCTAGCCATAACAATTCCCTGGCTATTTCTTCCCACACTATTTACTTCCCTGGACCCCTGTCTAGAGGGCGACTGATGTAATCCCCAGGGTGATTTTCCTTTCTCCCATCCAATCGTCAAGGTTCCCTTTGAAGAGGGCCAACGAGGCACTGTGCTTGACATGTATGGGCAGTCTATTCCAGAGTATGGGGAGTCTCTGGGTCAGGAACCTATCCCTCCAGCATGTTTTGTTTATTGTGATGACAAGGTTTAGATCCCTGGAGCATGTGGCTCTAAGGGATTGGGATTTATTTAAGTGTAACACGTCCAGCAGGTCTGGGTTTGACATGGCCTTGTATGTTAAGCAGAGATCGCCTCTGAGTAGACGATATGTGACAGAGTATAGCTGGAGTTTTTTAAGGCAGTCAGCATAAGGTATCTGCTTTAGACCTGTGATTCCTTTAGTGAGGTATTTCTGTGGCCTTTCCAGTTGTTGCAGATGTTTTGAGAGGTACATACCAAATGGGACGTTGTATTCTATAATGGGTCTAATGAGGGATGAGTACAGTAGGACAATGACCTCCTTTTTTCTGGATGAAAAGCCCTTAGTGATGAGGTGTGCCAAGGATTTCCTGACTGTTGTGGCAATGTGGTTATTGAAGATGAGACCACTGTCCACCTGTGTCCCTAAGTCTCTTATCACACTTTCGGTGTTTAGTGTACTGCCACCTATGTGGTAATTCATGGGTTTTTTCCCAAAGGGGATAACTATACATTTCTTGGCATTGAGCTTGAGCCCATGGCTCTGGCACCAAGCATCTGTTTCTGTAAGGCCCTTTTGTAGAGTATCCTCATCATTTGGGGATTCAATAATGGCTCTCAGTTTGCAGTCATCTGAACTTTGTTAGCCAGAGTCCCTTAGTGTTGACCTGTACTTCAGAGAAGTAGATGCCAAACAAGAGCAGTCCCAGGACTGAACCCTGAGGTACTCCACTTGTCACTTGTCTGGAGCTGGATTTGGAGTCAGCTACTTTTACAGTGTGGGTTCTGTCAGTAAGCCAGTTGGCAACCCATCAAGTGACGTAGGGATTAATGCCCAGCTTAGTAAGTTTATCTATAATTCCAGAGTGGGGGATGGTGTCAAAGGCCTTGGTGAGGTCCAGATAGGCTGTGTGAACTGCCTTACCCTTATCCACGACTCTGGAGACTGATTCAAAAAGTCAGTCAGGTTCAGGAGACAAGATCGGCCCTTCACGAACCCAAACTGGGTGGGGTCCAGTGTTTGAAGGTTGCCAATATCTTTGTTTATAAGTTCCATGATAATACGTTCCATGGCCTTGCAGATCGGGATCGTCTGATGGGGCGGTAGTTCCCGGGATCCAAGGTGGATCCCCCCTTGTAGAGTAGAATAACTGTAGCTGTGCACCACTCAGTGGGCATGAAGCCTGAGGTGAGGGTATGATTAAACATGACAATTAGGTGAGGTGCCAGTTCATTTTGTAGTTCATGTAGTACACAGCCCGGGATGTCATCTGGTCCCATGGATGCTGTATTCTTAGCTTTGGAGAGTACGTTTTTTACCTGTGTGGTGGTTATTACTGGAATTTGGCAATCTTCCAGTATTGAGATGGGCCATTTAGGGGGTGAGAGGGGGGTGAAGTTGGTACTGAATTGATCTGCCAGGATATTGGCAATATCCTTGGTATCAGTATATTTAATGCCAATCTGTTGTAGTTTAGAACAGATCTGAGCATTACCATTTAGATTCTTGACATAATTATAGAATGCTTTGTGGTTGTCTGTGGAATCTTTGGCAATTTTATTTTCGTAACTAGCTTTGGAGGATTTTACGCGGGATCTCAGCTTCTTACTGAGGCTGGTAAGGGAATTTTTGCATTGTTGGATTTTCCTCTTTTCTGCAACAGTTTCTTCCTTTTGTTGTAAAATTTGTTGATGGCAGGGGTCCACCAGACTGGCTTCCTTTTTTTGGAGGAGAGCATCTTGGTTCTATTTGGGATGGCATGATTCATGCATGAGTGGATGTGCTCGTACAGTGCCTTAATGTAGGACTCAGCAGTCGAACTTTCAGTTCCCGTCTGCATGGGTGTCATGACGTTTGTCACTTTTGACTTGAGTAGCATGAAGTTGGCTTTGGAGAAGTTTTTTTATGGAGGTTTCCTTACTGGGGAGTGGAGGTGGGATGTGGATGTTTAGGGTGATTAGCTTATGGTCTGACCTGACCAATGAGGGGGTGACCATAGGTGTAGAGCATTGATTTCCCATCTTGGTAATTACCAGGTCTAAAGCCCTTGGTGGGACTATGGATTAGTTGATCCAGGGTGTTGGAATTTATGAATTCCAAGAACTGTTGGGCAAAGGTGTTGGTACGAGTAGTTTTCCCAGTTAATGGCAGGGTAGTTGAAATCACCCAGTATTAGGATGTTTGGTTGTATCTTAATATTTTCCAGTATGTTTAGAAATGTGTAGTGAGAATCTTGGGGCATGGTGGGGGATCTGTAGCAAGTGACAATTTGGATTGCAGTATTACCTAGTGTTAGTTGCACCTGGAGAATTTCAGATGCATTGTGTTGGGCAACTAGACTGGTGGTGTGAATATCCTTAGTGAATATGGACACTCCTCCACATTTAGTGTTTCGATCCTGGTTTGGTGGCCAAAAAGTGCGGTAAGAGTTGTAGCCTAGTATTGCAGGGGTGCTTTCTGGAGCCTTGAACCAGGTCGCAGTTACTGCACAGATATTGATGTTCTCCATTTTTAGGAGTGTCTCGAGAGTGTGTATTTTGAGGTTTAGACTTCTAGCAGTAAGTAGCATTACCTTCAGATTTTGCATGCTTGTACCTGTTACGGTGGTGGTTTTGTCCTTTGAACTTTGCCTAAAAAAGGCACTATAGTGGTGGCAAGAGCCTTAGCCAGTAACCTGAATCCCAGGGGCGACAGGTGCAGACCCTCTCTGGCAAAGCATCGTGGTCTGTCAATCATGTCGTCCCAGGCAGACAGATACTGGATCCCCTTTGAATGACACTAAAAGCTTAGCCAATTGTTGAAGTCAATCATTTTGTCCTTATATTGTGGTATCATTCTGGGCAAAGGCAGGATGCTTCTCAGGGCGAGGGTCATACCTGCCTGGACCACATGATCCGAGAGCTCTTCCATGTCTCTTTTCATGTAGTCCAGGGAGGTACATCTCAAGTCATTCACTCCAACATGGACAATGACAGAGTCATATTTGTACTTTTTGTGGAGTGACTTGAGTGCATGCGTTATGTGGCGGATCCTGGCACCTGACAGGCAGCTGACTGTAATTTTATCCTTGTTCAGCCTGGTGAGTAGGACATCAGTGTGCCTGACTATAGAGTCATCTATGACTAAAGTGTTAGGTATATTGTCTTGCCATTGGGGCTGTTGCTGGGTGGCACACTGGTGTTGTGAGCTATGTGACACTTTGGTTGTGATTGGTGTTCGTTTGTGTTTCAGCTTCGGAGATCCTTGTTGCTTGGGCAGGCTACAGTTAAGGGCCTGCACATATGTGGATTTATTTTTTCTATCAGTGGGTGTTGGTATTGTGAGTTTAGAAGGGCTATGTGTTGCTTGAGGTGTAGTGTGGGTGTTAACCTTTTCCTCTTGACTGTCCAGCACAATCTTGGGTGGAGAGAGCTTTGCTTCCAGTTTGGCTATGAAAGTGCATCTCTCACAGGTTGTACTGTTGTGTTTTAGGAGTAGAGGGTCGTCTGTGTACATGAGGCAATTGCTGCATTGCCCCAGTATGCCCAGATTCACCAGGTGGACAGGAGAAATCACCAGAAGCTGTTATGCTACTATGGGCTAGCTTAGAGCCGTGATGTGTTGTAAGCAGATTTTCCTGAAGTAAGTAGTGTTGAAGTTTTTTTTGTGTATGCACTTTTCCAGAATTTTAGAGGGGGCCAGGATATTGATAGACCCAAAATTATTTATTTCACTGTAAGTGCCACCTTTATGTACTTAGCATTCTTAGATGGAACAATTTATTAAAACTGAGACAGGGTATGCAATTGCTGGAGAAGGCAGTTTAAGGTATTCTGATGGGAGCATATCTGCAGATGGAGAGCAGAGCTTGATTTTGTTTAATAAATGCAATTCTGGGATAAAGCCTGGAAATGCTATTCCAAAAATAAAATGATCACCACCCTTAATGAATTTAAAACACTTCGTAAAAAAGTAAAAAAAAAACTATTATCTCAGACCGCAAAGCCTACTTCTCTACACTCCAAACAAACCATAACACCATCCCCAGAAAATTCTGGCATGGAATCTCCTCCAATCTCAACACTGGAAAAAAAGAAAACCCCTGCCTTGATCCAGATGCCTCTGACTTGGACTTAGACACCCAATTTAACACTTTCTTTATCGATTCCATAAGTAAACTTACATAATCCTTCACTTGCCATTCGGCTTCCCCACCCTTATTTCCACCCATCCCCCCTAGCATCTCCTGCTTCCAACCTCCTCCTTTCTCCTTCAACCCCATCCCTACAGCCACCATAAAAAAAACAGGCTCCAATGCCCCTGATGATATACCCTCATATTTCTTAAAAGCTGCCACAGAAGGCATAGCTCTTTCCATCTGCATTCTTATAAACTGATCTATTGCTGAATGTTAAGTTCCCCAAATCTGGAAAAAGATCTTTATTATTCCACTTCATAAAGGTGGTAATAACAATAATATCACAAATGTTCGACCTAAAGCTATCTTATCCCCCATTTCTAAACTTCTCAAAAAATGCATCCATCTACAACTTCTGCCTTACCTCATAAACAACCAACTTCTAACCCCTACTCATCTTGGTTTCAGACCCGGCCACAGCACTATCACAGTTCTCTTCTCCTTCCTAGAAACAGTTACTATGACCCATGACACTGGCCACATCATGTCCACTCTCCACCTTGACCTCTCTAAGGCATTCAACACTATCTCTCATAACCTTCTTTTCACTAAACTCTCCAAACTAAATTTATCCCACTCCTCTATTAACTAGTTTACCAGTTACCTCTCAAACAGACAACAAGCAGTCAGATGGAAAAAAGCTACCTCCCGTTTTCTCAATACTCCCACAGGTGTCCCCCAGGGTTAAATTTTAGGCTTCCTTCTATTCAATATATTCATAAACGATTTCTACTAAGCCATGCTAAATGAAAACCTTGTCCAATATACTGATGATTCAACAATAATCTGCTCTGCCTCTTCTATACCCACCCTAGTTAAATTAACCCAAGATGCCTTCTCCTCCACTGAGCAATGGATGATGGACAACCAACTAGCACTCAATGCTACTAAAACTAAACTCATGATATTTACTGCTTCCAAAACCACCAGCCTAGATAAAACCTCATTCTCAGTCACCAGTCAAAATAATACTCCTCTAAACTACTAGGAGTCCTGATCGATGACCAGCTAAAGTTTGATAATCCTCTACAAGTAAATATCAAACAAACACACAAAAATAGGCATGCTTCACTGCCACAAACGTTACATCTCTCCCTCCACTAGGCTCACTCTCGCCAGCACTTACCTTATCCCATCCCTCCTATACAGTGCCTCTGTCCTTACTAACCTGAAATCCTCCCTCAAAACTAAACTCTCCTCTTGCTATAATAAAATAACAAAATTTGCAACCGGCCGTAGATCCACTTCCCATCACTACATTCACTACATTGCCCTACACCAACTGAATTGGCTTGACCTGTCCAGTTAACTCATCTATATTCAACTTGTCCAAGAACACAAACTTATTTTCACCCCCTCTCTCTGTCCCTCTCTTGCCACCACCTTTAAAATGCACCAAGCAAGTAGACTTTTGAGATCTGATTCTCAAAATCTAATTGAACTGCATAAACCTGCCCGTCCATGAGGCAAACATCTAATGTCCTTCTCTGTAGCACGCCACTGGAGTTCCCTCCCACCTCTCACCCGCACCACCAGCAGCCTCTCTTCATTCAAAACCTTACTTCACACACACACCTAATTTCACTATGGGAATGCTCTTGCTCCCACCCCACATAATCTCCCTACACTACAGCTACTCTCTATAAGCTATAATTCACAATAGCCTCCCATTGTTTTGTACCCCTAATAAACTCTAGGAATTACCATAACTCCTAGAATGGTATAGTTCAGTAGCCTAGAAATTAACTGCATTAATTAGCATAACTGTTAAAAAATTTAGACTGTTTCTGTTATTGAATTGTGTTAATATGTTAAACTGTTAAAAACTTTGACTGTTTGTAAATATTACTCTTATTGCATTGTACTAATATGTGCACTCTACTAATATGTGTTTTTCTATTTGTTTAATTTTGCTTAATTTGTACACATTACATTTCTCTAATAACTTACTCTTATGTTAAATCTGTAATTTGTAATTTTCTGGAGCTTTTCTCCCCAGGACTCCATTGAAAACGGGCTCCTCGTGGCCCAATGGACTATCCTGGCAAACAAACTATAAATAAATAAATACATAAATAAATAAATAAATAAATAAATGTTGAATCAAATATGTAGATTTGTTTTAGGGAGAATAAGGGGGGATAGTTTAGTGGATATATATATATATATATATATATATATATATATATATATATATATATATATATATATATATATAGGAATAGTGGGGGATTTTGCTGAGTTGTTGGTGAGAGCTGCTATAGATTCAGTAAAATGAAAGTCAAATTTTGAAGCAGTTGCTAAGGTAGCATTGTCTGGGCAAGGGTTATGGGTTGAGTACCTTCCAGGATGTGTAATTTTGTTAATTGCAGTCCAGAATTTTTTAATGCTAATTTTTGGTTGATCTGTGAGTTTGAGTAATACTGTTCACTGTAATATTTATTTTTGTTCTAGTCAGAAGCTGTTTGGAGCACTGTAGATTAACATGGGATTTGTATTTTTACCATTGCCTCCATGCATTATCTCTTTTTTGCACTAGTATTCTGGTGGTGTGGGATAGCCATGGTGAAGTACTATATTTACTCTTTCCCTCATTATGGGAGTGAGGCTGTTTAAGGGGTCTAAAACAGGATGTTAAATAGATGGACAGTATCACTAATGGTAAGGTAAGGAGAGAGGCCAAGATGAGAGATTTAAGGATGTCATTAAATGTGTTAGGGTTAAATCTGGTAAGATTCTGACATTCTTTATAAGAGGTATGTTTGATAAGGTGGGTTAGATACCTCAGAACAATGGTGAGGGGGAGATCACTGAGTGAGTCTGGAAGACTGCCAGGTGAGTCGAAGAGAATTGAATGTGAGACAAGGATTCATTCAAGGGTAGATTCTTTGTTATTTGCTTTATTAAAGTGAGTGTGGGAAGATATAAGTTAGAAAAAGTTAAACAGGCTGTATATTAACAGAGGGGTATTCCGACAATTTTAAATGCATATGTAATGAGCATTGAATTTAAGCCATATGACTACCTTATGTTGTTTTTTTTCTTTTTCACTGTTAATATCTACCAGATTTTAAGTCTTCAGTTTGCTGTGATACCTGTATATAAGACTAAGTATCATAATTGCACTTATTGTATACAATGTCACTGCCTGCTACTACTGTAAGAACTGTCTTCTAGAAGCATTGTTATACAAGATTATTGGTCTTGTCTCCCACTTGACCAATTTATTCTGTTTTAGTCTTTTTACCGTTATGAATGTCTGTTACTATTTTTTTCTTTATTGCATTATACAATTTTCTTTCTACTAACAAAATAGTTTACTAACAATGGAGCTTTTCTCCCCGGGCCTCCACTGAAAAAGGGTTTTATGCCCAGTCGGACTCTCCTGGTAAACAAATGTAAAATAAATAAAAAATAAATAAAAAATAATGTTTTGCCAATCAGTATTGACATCCCCAAGAATAGTGATTTCATGAAGTATAATATCTGAAGTCTAGTGAAGTATGTCTTCTAGAACGGGGAAGTTGTTGCCAGGTGGAATGTAATGGTACATATTGTTTATAGTTATTTAGCTTTAGTAGAGTAATAATGAATTCAGCATTATGGAACTTTGGTGGGGTTGTAGGAAAGGTTAATAGAGTTAAAGTATTTGGGGACAGGATGACCACACCTATTTTTTTTTCTATTCTGTCAGAGCATGTAATACTGTATCTGGGGTAGAATTTCTGAGGTTTTTATTTGGAGTTTGAGACAGGTTTCACTAATTGCAATGTTGTCTGGAGATTGATGGTTAAACCAAGCATGAAATACACTTACTTTTAAAGCATACTGCAGATGTTTAAGGAGACAATTTTTACATCCTTTGAAGGTAAGGAAGTGGACGTCGAAGAGGAGGAGGATGTAAAAGTGGATGGGGGTCAGGTCCAGGGTTAGAATGTATGTCACTGAATGTGATATTTTTAATTGTGTGGAATTGAGATAATTTTAGTATGGAGATAGGTATTTTGTATTTTATCTCACAGATATAGGGAGATGTGCTAAATATTTTGTATTTGATGTGGTGGCAGGGGCTTATATTAAGAAGGTTTGGGGATTTTTTTTTTCACATAAAGGGCATGATAATGTCATTTGAAGAATAAGTGGATGAGGTGTGTAAGATTGTTTGTGGGATAAGGTATGTGATAACATGTGAGGTGAGATGAGAGAAATAGTGTGGCACTAATGATACAGATGAGGAATGTGTTAATACAAGGGTGGTTAGTGGATGTGAAAGTGTTTCAGGGGTAGAAAGTAAAATGATTATAATATGAGAGGAACTTAGAGTAGAAGTGGAGTGAATTAAAATTTGAAGTGAATATGTGTAGAGATAGAGGGTTGAAATATGGATGATAGTGTAATTAATATGGGATAGGTAGTGAGAACTGAAGTAAAGGAGAATGGTTGAGAGTAGCAGTGGAAGAGTAGCTAGGAAGTAGTGGGTGATGTGTAGAGGCAGTTGATGAATATAGCAGATGGCAAAAATACAACTTAGGGAGACAGATGTGTAGGAAAATTTTAAGATGCCTGATTATAGTTGCATATGAAGAGGAGGAACATTTTCTAGATGGAAATACTTTGAGATAGGTTGGGTAGGACAGAAGGAGAGAAAGAGTTAGTAAAAGAGAAAGTAAGATGAAAATAATATGGGATAGGTTAAATGCAAGAGGAAGAGGAAGGAATAGTTGTAAAATAGATGTCGAGGAGGAGGTGTGGGTGGGAATTGGGGATAGGGCAGGGAAATGAAGTTGAGCAAGCTGCAGTCGGGATAGGGCCTGATTACAGAAACAATGTGTTACCCTACTTGTGCATGCAATGGGTAGGTATATATTTTATATATAACATTATATAATATTAATATATGTATATATATATATATATATATATATATATATATATATATATATATGGGAACACTTCACATAATCGAATTATTAAAATCTTGATTTGCATATGGTCGAGACCATATGATCGAGATTTTAATAAATCGAATGTGTGTAGTGTTCCGAAATAACACTTTACTTACTTGAATACATTACGTGCACACAGAGGCAAGTATTGTTGCATGCCTTGTGTGTACGTAATGTATTTTTTGTTTCGTGGTGTTGGCAGGAAGTAAAGAAATCTCCCGTTTGCGCTTCGCATACAGCGCAAGACGGAGATTTCCCATCTCCCACTGTAGCGATCTTGGAGTTGGTATATTTAAGTAGGGGTGTGGGGCACAGCCCCCATAGAAGTGCAGGCGAAGCCCCCCTGCAAAAGTGAAGCTTGTGTTTTTTTTTTGTTTTAATGGTTTCCCTTCAGAAGTTCGAGTTTCCGAAACTCGAGCTTTTGGTTTCGGTTATTTGTAGTACGAGATTTCGGAAATTCGATCTTCTGAAGTGAATCCATATATATATATATATATATATATATATATATATATATATATATTTGGTGTAAGCAGACCAAAACCTTTAAGTTACAATATGTTTACTGGATTTGTTCTTAATTTATTAAAGAGTGCTAGGAAAAAGAAGTTTGGTTATTGCTCTGTAAAAGCAGGCTAAGTATGTCAGTAGTATTAATAAATACTGAATAAATGCATAGGTCATTATTCAAAAAATACTGTCACCAAAACCAATTACTTTGCTTTAGGTTTGGGGAGGAACCTGCGAGGGTTATATCTTGTTATGTACTGTGAAAACTCAGCAGAATTTCAAGCCAAAATGGTTAGTCTTTCCTTTTATTATATAGAATTAGCTGAGTAATATAATGATAAAAAAAGAGAAAAGTGGTATCAAGTGTAGTAAGAGATGGATAGGTCTACATACACCTACAGTATTTAGTTAGTTAGTTAGGCAGTCAGTTAATTAGTTAGTTTGACATGTTTTCACCTGGAAAGTCCATCTGGGTCAAGAAAACCCATTTTTAGTGGAGGCCCAGGAGACAAATTCCAATTTACAGAACAGTTATGTACATGCAAAATTCTACATCTTTATTTATACAATGGGTGGGTATTTTAACTTCATACATATGGAGAAACATATGTCTAAGCATTTTAACTTTGCATACAGGGTTACAAATCCAAGCATCCGTGTACAAACATATAATAAATTATTTTCTTCATTAAACATGGAAACTAAGTGTATTACATTCTTTCATAGGATAAAACATGTTTTTTCTTCAGTTCTTCCTTGTATTTAGCATCAGGGATTTGTTGTTGAGCAGTCTTTACCTTACAGTAGAAGAGAGCAAGCATTGTGTAGAAATGAGGAAAGAGAATAGAAATGAGATTAGCTGAAAGGTCTGCAGTATCCGTATGACTTTTGGTAGTAGTGTTAGTCAGGGGGTAGAAATGTGAAGAGTAAGTTAGCCGGGAGGAGATCAGCCAGGGGTGGCAATGTTAATGTCAAGTTAGCCGGGAATTGAGTATGAGCATAGACTTGTATTATTTAGATGTTGCTTTAGGGAGGATTAAAGGCTACCAGGTTAGTAATTGTTCTTATGGATTGGGGGAGAGAGTTCCAGATTTTAACTACGAAGTAGGAATATAAGCTTTGTCCTGGTACTTTTGAAGGACTGGAAATAACTAGGAGTGCTTTTGTCTTTAAACCTTAGAGTTCTGTTGGGGTGTAAAGATTCACTATGTGACTCAGGGCTGGGCAGGCTAAAGGTTTATATATGATGTTCTCCAAGGTTAAGAGCTGGACATAATGGAGGTTGTTAGGGAGTTCAAGCCATTGTAGCATATGACATACTCTACAATGATGTGTGCTGGTCTTTGCATTGGTGGCAAACTTGGCAACTTTATTGTAGCAACATTCTTTTTTGGATCTGATAGTGGACTGTAGGTTAGTATGAACTGAGGCATCATATAGTAGGGAGGGGTGGAGAAATGTTTTAGCAAGTGTGACTTTGGCTGATGGATTCATGAAGTGTTTGTTCCTATAGAAGATGCCTAGTTTCTGATATGCTTTCTTAATGTTATGTTGGATGTGGATATTAAAACTTAAGTGATGATGGCACCTAGCAATTTAGTATGGAGTCTATTTCAATAACAATGTTGTCCACAGAACAAATTTTTAATTGATTTATGTCAAGAAAGTGATTTTTTTTGGCATAAAGAGAATGAGTTTGTTTTGTTTTTTGTTTTGTTTTTTTTTTTGTTAGGGTTAAGGAAGAGTTAAGAGTTAATGAGCCAGGGTTCAGTGAAGATAAAAGTTTCTCGTGTGGTGGTGTGCAGTTGATGAATTGTGGGAAAGGTGCAGATGATAGTAGAGCCATCTGCATATTGTATGAGTGTTCCTAAGAATGAGGAAGTGTACAGGTTGTTTGTAAAAATGTTAAAGAGGAGGGGGCCAAGGATGGAATCCTGTGGGACTCCAGTGGGGGATTGAAGAAAGGGAAGGATGATATCTAACCATTTTATGGCTTGTTTTCAATTGTCTAGGTAGCGATGGAGCCACTGTATGGAGGGAGGTGTAAGTCCTAGTTTGGAGAACCTAGCGAAGAGTATGGTGTGAGAGACTGTGTCAAAAGCTTTTGATCATTCAAGAAATAATGCCATTACAAAGTTACCTGCATCTTCAGCCCAATTTGCAGTGTCATTGAAAGACGGGAAGGCTGTGGAAGTGCTGTGGCCTGGACAGAAGCCATATTGGGTACTGGTAAATAAGTTATATTGCAGTAAGTATTGCATAAGTGGTGAATGCATTTTTCCAATAATTTGGAGATGGGGCTAGAATAGCTTTAGGTTAGAAGTTAGTTAGCTCAATAAAAAATCCCCCTTTGTGCATATGAATAACATGTGACATTTTCCAGATGTTAGGAACGTTGGATTCAGAGTTGATAAGAATACTGATGAAGTAAGCAATGGAGTCAGCAGCTAATTTATGATACTCTGGTGAGAGGTTATCTACTGAGGTGTAACAAGGTTTATTTTTCTCAGCACTTTTTTATGAGACTTGTAGGATGAGCTGAAAATAGAAATAGGCTGAGTTATTAGAATGGGGATTTAGATGGTTATTGTGGTGAACTTCAGGGAGTAAGGATGAGGCAGGATTGACGGTAGTTGTGGAAATAGAGCAGTTAGAGCTTGGGCTGAGGGAATTTGAGATCAAGGAAGACATTTGCTATTTGTAGAAATGTCATCAGGGGAAGAGCAGTGTTCTTTTTTGATCCTGTGGTTAAGTATGGATGAGATGGAGGACCAGAATTTGTTAGGGTTAGATCTATACTTGTGTTGGATGCGGGTGTAATGTAATTGTTTCTCTTTCTTCACTTGCTTCTTAACTTAATTCAGGAGTTGTCTGACCATTATAAGATTTTCTTCATTTTTATTTTGCTTCCAGTGATCCCAGGCTATATCTCTTTTTTCATGAGATTTTTACATGCTTTGCTTAACCAAGGAAGCAGGATTGTTTTTGCTTCTTTTTGTGCATGTTGGAGCAAGAGTATTAAGTATACTTAGAAAAGTAGTGTTGGAATACTGTATTGCTGCTTCTGGAGGGAGATGTTTCAGAACTGATCAGTTTCATCAGTAGTTCATTGAATTTATCCTGAGAAAAATTAGTTAGATTGCGTTCGCATTTCAGAGTGTTTTTTTAGGTAGGTGAATGGTGGTTCTGATGTAATATATGGGTGGGTGATAACTTAGGTTATTGGGAATTGTGCCTGTAGTGGTAAAAGTAGTAGGTTGGGATACAAGTATCCAGTCTAGAGTGGATTGTTTGGTATAGCCTTTATTGAATTGAATCAGACAATTGATGATTTGAGAAAAAAACATAGAGGTTAATACTATTTGTTGGTTTTTGAGAAGACAGTGCTTGCCAGTCAATGTTAACATCTCCTAAAATTATTGTCTCATGGTTAATTGTTTGTGAGAGCCAGGAAAGTATGTCTTTGAGTATGGGTATATTTTGTCCTGGGGGAATATATAGTACTATGACACAGATACGTTTGGTCCTATTCTGATTTAGAATGTGGGGATGGTGCTGGTGAAGGGCATGATGGTAAAGGTGTCAGGGGAAAGTAGGGCTACTCCTCCTCCTTTCTTATTAGCTCTATCAAGTCCCGCTATGCTAAAGTTGGGGGAAATGATTTCCGAGTATTTTAAGTTAGAATTTAGCCAAGTTTCAGTTAAGGCTAGGATATCTGGTTTGTACTGGTCAGTCCAGGCATGAAAGGGAACTATTTTGTCGTGTATGCTTTTAAGGTTTAGTGTCATTATATTTAGGTTTTTAGGACATGTTCTAGGGTGTAGCTTAATACAAGGACTTGGATTTGGGTGGATGTCTCCTCATTGTTGCAATATGGAAATAAGATAGGAGCATAGTTTTTATATTTTTTTGTGGCAGCAGTTGTTAGTGGTTTAAGGTATGGTTCGGTGTGAGGAGTGGTAAGGATTTTAGAGGCTGAGTAGTAGGTTAGGATATAGTGAAATAATTGTGGGGAGATGTAGTGTTATGTGGTTGGGTTGGATGTATGTGTACAGGGTTAGGCAGATAGAGGGAGGGGTTAAGTAGTTGATTTGAATAACAGGGTTAATTAGTAGAATATCCTGATTGGTGATTTGAATAGCTGGGTGACTATAAATTTAGAAGTAGTGGCGTTGGGTGTGAATTGGGGTAGGGTATGGGAGCCACTCGAGCAGAACAGAGAGGGCTGACCCATGAATAGTGGGGGAAGCAAAAGAAAAACAATCAGTAATAGCTGAAGATATTATGTATTTTCCAAAGCAAAGAAATCTTTAAATGCTGTCCCTGGTTAAACATTGCTGTATTTATTTGTTTATTTAAAAGTTTTGATTTTATACCAGTTTGTGGCATGGAATAGTAGAAGAGACAGTAATGGAAAAATAGATTTAGCCAATTGTGATATATAGTGTCAAAGAATAAAAGGTTATAAAGAAGCCATGCTACTATCGGGGGGGGGGGGTCCTCAAGCTGCATGCTTGCCAGAGAACTGGCCAGTATTTTAATTCACAGTGAAAAATGTAAATGCTTCACTTATAATCAGTCCAAGCAGGTAAAATACCAAAAACCAAAAGATTGCCAAATTCCAGTAATCACGACCACACAGGTAGAAACCGCACTCTCCAAAGCTAAGAATACAGCATCCATGGGACCAGATGACATCCCGGGCTGTGTACTACATGAACTACAAAATGAACTGGCACCTCACTTAAGTGTCATGTTTAATCATAGCCTCACCTCAGGCTTCATGCCCACTGAGTGGTGCACAGCTACACTTATCCCACTCCGCAAGGGGGGATCCACCTTGGATCCCGGGAACTACCATCCCATCAGTCTGACAAGCCTGATCTGCAATGGCATGTTACGCATTATCATGGAACTTATAAACAAAGACATTGGCAACATTCAAACACTGGACCCCACCCAGATTGGGTTCATGAAGGGCCATTCTTGTCTCCCAAACCTGATTGACTTCTTCAAATCAGTTTCCAGAGCTGTGGACAAGGGTAAGGCAGTCCACACAGCCTATCTGGACCTCGCCAAATGACATCATCCCGCACTCTGGAATCATAGATAAACTTACTAAGTTGGGCATAAATCCCTACGTCACTCGATGGGTTGCCAACTGGCTTACTGACAGAACCCCGACTGTAAAAGTAGTCGACTCCAAATCCAGCTCCAGACAAGTGAAAAGTGGAGTACCTCAGGGTTCAGTCCTAGGACCACTCTTGTTTGGCATCTATTTCTCTGAAGTACAGGCCAACACTAAGGGACTCTGGCTAACAAACTTCGCAGATGACTGCAAACTGGGAGCCATTATTGAATCCCCAAATTATGTTGATACTCTACAAAAGGGCCTTGTCCCTCTTCAAAAGGAATCTTGGCGATTGGATGGGAGATAGGAAATTCACCCGGGGATCACGTCAGTCACCCTGCTAGACAGGGGTCCAGGGAAGTAAATATTGTGGGGAGAAATATCCAGGGAATTGTTATGGCTAGGCTTGTATAGGTCCTAAGGCCGATAGCCTAGTACCAACCTATGAACTTATACTTGTACAATTCTGTTGGCTATGTGATGTAGTTGATTTAAAAGTATCCTCAGACCACTCTTCCATGGGGTGCTGCTTTAGCCAACTAGAGATAGAATTGCTGCTCCAGTTAGTTTAAAGAGATGAAGCACTTCTTTTATGTTTTTTTGTGAAATAGGTTCCTCGGTGTGGTTATAAAAGTAAGTAGACTTGGTGGAGGGAGAAAAATAGGAGTCAGCAACAGTGGCACGTAACAGTGAAGTTTATAACTGCCTGGATAGCCTAATGTACAAAAGTATAACTTAGAAAAGACATGGACTAAGAGGAAGTAGGGAAATATAAGATACAGGAGGGTTAGTAAAGGTAGAGGAGGTATAATAAGTTTGCAGATGTACGGCAAAACCGTATAGCAGTTAGGGGGAGAGATGGCAACACAAACAGTAAGATTCGAGCAGTCAAATATCTTGACACAATGTAAATATGGCAGCTCTACCCAAAAGACCTTAGTAGTTAATTTAAAATGATACAATGTAACACTAGTATAGCACAATATATATCAGTACAGGACTACTTTGGAATATTCAGAAAGCACAGCAGTTGCAAGATACGCTAACTAAAGCTATCTCAATCTAGCAATAGCAATGGTTTGTGTGAGCCGAAAGCACATTGCATAGAAAGGTAACTCTAACAGAAACACAAACAGATAAATTATAATGACAGCAATGTAACACATCTAAATCAAAAGTACATTTCAGGAGCAGGGCAATAGCAAGACACAAAACACTTAAATTGTCTCAGTCTAGCAATGGCTATGGTCTGTCGGAGCAACCTACATTAAAGAAGGTATAAATATAGATATAATACATTAAATAGAGTTATGCATGGGGTATAATATAGTAAACATAGGACACTATCTCAAAAACATAGATTCTAAGAACTTTTCCATTGAGAAAGCCTTATACAGGTAATAGCAAGAGAAAACGCAAACATTTTCACTAACAGCAACCTGAATTTCACTTATTACCTGGGTATGCACGCATGTCGAGGGGGAATCTGAGAGAGAGATCTTTTCTGCTGGATGCTATTTAGAAAAGAAAAATCATTTGTTTGTGTTACAGGTTTTAAATGATGCAAAGGAGTATGGCACAATGTAGGCTATGGTTGTCATGGGAAAGTTTGTAGTAATTAAGTCAATTCAGGGGACAGGCTGACCCATGAATAGTGGGAGAAGCAAAACAAAAATAATCAGTAATAACTGAAGGTACACATGTATTTTCCAAAGCAAAGAAATCTTTAAATGCTGTCCTTGGTTATGTGTCTCTGTATTCATTTATTTATTAAAATTTAAATTTTATAAAAATGTATATATATATATATATATATATATATATATGTGTGTGTGTGTGTGTGTGTGTGTGTGTGTGTGTGTGTATATATATATATATATATATATATATATATATATATATATATATAGGTCTAGGACACATGCTCAACTAGCATATGTCCGAATCACAAAACATCGAATACACATACACGAAAGCGCTTAACATCAAAAAGCACTTCCGTGTATGTGTAGTTCAAAAAAAAATAGCTTCACCCCCCCATGCGCCCCCCCCAAACCCCCCTACTTTATTACTGTCACTCTGAGATCGCACTACAGTGGGGAAAAGGGAATTTTCCCTTACCCACACTGTAGTCCAATCTATAAATCAGGCACACATACACGGAAGCACTTGTCGATGTTAGGCGCTTTCTTGTATGTGTGTTCGATGTTTTGTGATTTGGACATATGCTAGTCGAGCATGTGTCCGGATCCCATATATATATATATATATATATATATATATATATATATATACATACATACACACAAAGGATCTTTACCGATTTGTGGTACAGAATAGTAGTAGACACAGCAATGGAAAACTTGTTTTATCCAATTGTGATATATAGTGTCAAAGAATAAAGGGTTATAAAGAAAATGTGTTACTATCGGGGGGGGGTCCTCAGGTTGTGTGCTTGCCAGAGGGCAGGACAGTATTTTAATTCACAGTTAAAAATTTAAAGGCTTCACTATATTCAGTCCAACCAGGAAAAAACATAGCACCCCTATTTTTGATGTTTCAGTTCTGTAGGCTACATGACATAGTTAATTTAAAAGTATCCTCAGAACACTTTTCCATGGGGTGCGGCTTTGGCCAAGTGGAGATGGAAATGCCACGCCAATTAGTTTAAATAGTTGAAGCACTTCTTTTATGTTTTTTTGTGAAATAGGTTCCTCTGGTGTGGTTATAAAGGGCAGTAAACCCTACACCATTTTGCAGAAGAGCTGTTTGACTTAAAGGTGATGAGGTGTTGGGTATTCTTAGAAATATATTCTCCCATGAAGGAAGTATAAGATGTTATGTATTGCACATTGCAAACCTTAGCGGCTAGTGTGATAGACACCCAGAAAGTCAAAAAGACCATATCCTTAAAGTGCTCTCCAAGACCAAAACTACTTATTCAGTGTAACCCAACAACATTGCAAGTTGACTTATAAGCAGTGTCAAGCAGACTCTTGATGATTAACTCCTTCAGCTGTTCATCCTAAGTCTTGCCACAGGCTGTGTTCCCAGTCAGTGGTGCACTGCATTGTTGATGCTCCTTCATAAGGGTAATCCTACCACTGATCCAAGCAATTATAGACCTACTAGCCTTCTTAGTCTTGTCTGCAAAGACAAGGAATACATTGTCACTGATTTCATAAATCAGGAAATTAAGAATTTAATCAGGATCATCCTGCAAAATTTTGTATTTATTAAGTGCAGGTCATGCCTTCTCAGTCTTATAAACTTCTTGGAAAAGTTCATGAAGGCTGTGAACAATGGTCACACTGTTCATGCTGCCTACCTGGATCTAGGAAAGTACCTGACAGCATACAATACAATGGGATAATAAGCAAGCTTTTGCCTTAAATATAGATCTGTATGCAGTAAGATAGATTGCAAACTGATTCAAGGAGAGAACGCTTGTTGTTAGGGTCAAAGATGCCTCTTCAGCTAAACAAAGGTGACCAGTGGCATTCCTAAGGGATTTATATTGGGCCCCTTATAACAGTGTTCAAATTGTGTCATGCACCTCACGGTTGTCTCTTCAGTCACCCTGAAGTGAGAGGCCAACTTCTCTGATTTCAAGGCCCAGAGGTCCCCTATTTTATACATTTAAGCAAGCAAGTAACTGCTTTTCACTAAACGTGTTTAAAGAAACCTAGTATAAAGACAACTCTTTTTTTCTTAAAGAACAGCAATTTCTGCACAGCAATATTTACATCATTCTTTACAAGACATAATTTTTAGCACATCATACAAAACTAGTTACAGTATTATTTACTTGTCATCAGTTTTGTCATCTTCTAGAATAAGACCTATCACAGTGATGCATCTGTCCATCTCTCTCTCTCTCTCTCTATATATATATATATATATATATATATATATATATATATATATATATATATGTATACACCGTATTTCTTTCTAAATAAGACCTAACCAGAGAGTAAGGCCTAGCATAGTTTTTCCAGGGTGTTCATGATATAAGCCCTAATCCAAAAATAAGCCCCAGTTCCGATACTTACTGTAACCTAATCATCACTTACACTTGGTTGAGATCCTTGGCCCATAAACCCATGCAGGTGTACTTTGATCGGTCAAAGTACAGACAATGCGCGGGAAGCATGTACTCATGGTAATGAGCAGCTGTGGTAGTGTCTTCTCTTCATAACCGGCACCATTTTGTGTTGCCACTCCGGTCGCGTAAGTCTTCAATTAACCACCCACTCCAGATAAGATGAGTGCAGAAAGAAAGAGCTATTCCGTTGAGTACAAAAAAGGAATTGTGGAGGACTCCCGTGGAAAGAACCTGATGGCTTTCTGTAAAGAGAAGAAGTTAGATCTCTGAATGGTCTGAAAATGGCGAGCAGCGTATGTTAACCTCAGTCAACAGGCCAATGAGGGAAATGCTAACAAGTGTGGATCAGATCAGCAACCATTATTTCCTAAGTTTGAAGACACCATCTGTGAATGGATTGCTAACAGGAGAGCAAAGCCTTTGGTTGTGCGCAGGGCTGATATTCAAGCATTTGCCCTTGCAATAGCACCACAGTTAGAAATATCCCTGGAAGAATTCAAAGCATCACAACATTGGCTGGATGGCTTCTTTCAGCAATATGAACTGTCTCTAAGAAGATCAACAACACTGTTCAAGCTGGAAGATACTGAAGTTATTAAACGTGCACTTGCGTTCAAGTCCTTTGTTGATGGCATTGACTTTTCCAAATACCAACTCTCCAGCATGATTGCTATGGATGAAACTGCAGTGTTTATGGGCCAAGGATCTCAAACAACAATTGATCAGAGGGGTGCCATTTCAATCTACATTCCCTGTATTTTGACAATTCATCTAGATGGAAAGAAAACCCCAACTCTAATCATTAGTAAGGGCAAGAAAGATAAGATTGAACATGTTTCAGGCATTTACATTCTTGAAACCGAAAAAGCCTGATGCACACAAGCAGCTATAAGGAAGTGGGTTGATGTAATGCTGCTACTTGTTTTGCGAGGAAGCAAAAGGGGTCTGCTAGTCTGGGATTCAGCCAGCACTCACCGCACTAAAGAAACAAAGAAATTCCTAGCACAGAGGAGAATAGATCAAATAATGATTCCCACAGGAATGACTGCCTATCTCCAGACTCTTGATATTGCAATAAACAAGCCATTCAAGGACCATTTGCGCATGGAACTCAATGACTACATTGAAAATAGAATGGAGAGAATTCAGCATGGAAACTTTGTGAAGCCTAGCCTGCAAGAGGTCGTGACTTGGGTGAAAAATTCACAGGATAAAATCAGTGACAGCTGTGTTGCCAATGCACTATGAGCAGGCTACTTGGACAAGCAGTGCTCATTTAAGGAGACCTCATTTGCTAGGCATGACAGATTGGGGCAAATCGTGCTACAGGAAATGGAGTCACAAGAAATTCAGGCCGACATTCGGGGGTTGGACACTTATGACAATGTCCCAGAAGAAGATGACATGACTGTATTTGAATAACTGTGAAAGCCAGGGTGCAGATATTCTGGATTTGAAATGTTTGTTGCACTGTTTATGTAGATTTCTCAAACAGCTGTCAACCCATTATTAGAACTGTTGTCCAATAATAGAAATAACAAAATAAATGTCAATTTGTGCACATGAATAAATGTCGATTTTTGTACATGAAGAAATGTCGATTTGTGTTCATTAATTAATGTCAGTTTTTGTACATGAATAACTGAATAAAGGTAGATTGTTGTACGGTGTGGGTAAATAAGGCATCCCCTCATAATAAGCCCTAATGCGCATTTCACTAGGAGAAAGAATATAAGACCCGGTCTTATTTTTGGGGAAATACAGTATATATATATATATATATATATATATATATATATATATATATATATATATATATAGTCACTTTATAATATTGAAATACTGAAATATCGAATTTCAGTATCTCGAGAATATAAAGCCAAAAAATCACAAACCCGAAACTTCAAAACTGTGAAATTTAAAACCAGGAATGTAACATAAATAAAACACTACACCACACAAACACAAATACACATACCCGCTGACACTACAACAAACCAAACCAACACACACGAACACAACAAAACTAACAAAACTATACTCCCCACACCCCCCTACTTATATATACTAACTCCGAGGTTGCACTAAAAACCGGAAGACAGCAAACCCACTACCACACATTCTACACCCCCCTTACACAAACACACATCACGTACATACAAACACAGCCACTCTCAACACTTACACACTCATACTCTTACCTACCTACACTACCACACATATAAAAACTTCCCAATACACTCACACACATACAAACCCTTCTCAATACACTTGCAAAACATTACACTTACCAAACGCGCCATCACCGTGACATGTTTGACATTTCCGTATTCGACATTCTCAACATTTGCCCAGCTGCAGATTCAACACTTTGGTCTCGAGATACTGAAATTCGATATTTCAGTACTTCAAGATTCCAAAGTGAAACTATATATGCGCGTGTGTGTGTGTGTGTGTGTGTGTGTGTGTGTGTGTGTGTGTGTGTGTGTGTGTATGGGTCCACTTCTTAATTTCGAAAGTCCACAATCTCGACTTTCAAAATATCGAACTCAGAATGTCGAGATTGTGGAATCTCGAACAAACAAGACATCAAAAAACATGTTTTTGCACACCCCCCACATCCCCTGCAACATAAATAGACTAACTCTGAGATCTCGCTACAGTGAAGAGAACGGTAATGGAGATCACTGCACAGTGCGGACCCATATTTTTATATATATATATATATATATATATATATATATATATATCAACAGATAAAATCATACAGACACACTCATCTCTCTCTCTCTCTCTCTCCATATATATCTATATATATATATATATATATATATATATATATATATATATATATATATCTAGTGAGAGAGAGAGTGTGCACGCAGTTTGGTCGGTGGAACTATCATCAAATCCAATTCCATCAGTCATTCATCATCTATAAATATATATATATATATATATATATATATATATATATATATATATATATATATATATATATGTGTGTGTGTGTGTGTGTATGTATATGTATGTATATATATATATATATATATATATATATATATATATATGTATGTATGTATATATGTGTGTGTGTGTATAGATACATAGTCAAGTAGTAACTTATTCAGAGTTATAGAGTTTGCAAGTGAAAATTGAGGGAAATCAGTTCCAAGACTGCAGGTAAAAGCTTGTCTGCAGCTCAGTGACATAACTACTAGAACACAACCACTTTCAGTAATGTTTCAGGAAATATGTTTTGAATATTACACTTTGCTCCATCAGCTATATGTGAAATATAATCCCAAAAATATCACATTTTGCAGAACTTGCACAGGTTCTGGAAGGTCCCAAACTTACTATCAGTTGTCTAGTCTCTCATATGAATACAATTCCGAAAGCTGTAGAGTCTGTCAGAAAGGTGTTCAGTTAATTATTGGATATTTGCCATTTCTGTTTGCTTATATTCCCATTAGAGAATTTAGTCAGTATGTAAATAGGAAATAATGTTTAAATTTACTCTGGGTATATGCACTTACAAGCAGTGATGGTAGAAGAGCAAAAACTAAGCTTAGTTCTTAAAATATTTAATGCAGAAGCTGTTTAAAATATAAGAAGACTTGTATTTATTTAAAAAATGCAGCTCTTGTTTTGAAAATGAGCATGTTTAGAAGAAAACTAATCTCCTGGGGAAAAAAATGAATGTTGCTAGTTCTTAACTAAATTAATTATTGAAGCTATTTAAAAATGTAAGAATAATTGGATGCACAACATATTATTTTATTCCTTATTTTGGAAGTGTGCTTGTATAACTAAAAGTAATACAGTACATATAATTAAATGTACCTAATAAAAGCAGCACTGACTGGGAATTTTCATTTAATTCTGCATTTGTACATTAATGCTGAAATACAAATTAGCCACAAGATGGCACTAGTGAAATTTTCATCCAACTCCACACAAAAAAAATGGTGACAAAGACATGCAGGGTGTTCCTATTAAGTGATATGTAAAACAGATTTAATTTGTTGTAAAACAGAAATGTGCACTTTTTTGTCACAAATATATTTGGAAGGATTGCTGTTATGCTGAAGATGCAACTATCTGTTTCTGAAGCTAACAAAGCAGCAACATTTGCAGAGCTGGAAATTTAGAAGGGAGGTTATACACAAGAAATTACATATTTTACAAGAGTGCAGATTTTATGGATGAAAACACTGGCAAAGCAGTCTGGGTGGAATTGTGGAGATCCAAAACAACACTGTCCCTCTGTGCCAACAACATATCTTTACATCTGTGACAGTTACAGAAGCAAAGTTGCATCAGCAGCATCTCAACTGTGCAGCTAAATGGCTTTGTCCAGATTTCTTGCTGTAAGAGGTTGAGAGATATGTTGCACAGTCACCTAAATAACATGTCTCATTCAGTTCTTTCAAATCACTTTTTGTTTTTCCGGATCAATTACAGAAAAACATAAGCAAAAGAATGAAAGAAAGAAATTAAAAATGTGCAGTACTTCTCATATTGATAAGCCTTGCTTAATTGATGTTTATTTATGGGATGTTCATGCTTTCCAGCTTTTTCTTAAACTGAATACTAGACCTATAATCTTCCATCCAGTTTCTAAAGCTCTTGTTTGGTGCATACCCAACTATCCTAGTTCGCAACAGTCTGTAGCTAATCACATGGGATACATAGGCATTCCCAGGTAAGTTAGGATATATAATCCCTCAGTCATGTCCTGAGGCTACCCAGGGGTTCTCCACAGTGGGCTTTGCCTGGTGCAAGGCAACCAGGAGGCATACTTTCCAAAAGTCCAAACCACTTCAGCTGGCTCCCCTCAACCCAGAGAAGTAGTCGCTGAAATCTGACATCCTCACTGTTTGCAGAGTCTCTTACTCTGTCACAGCAAGTGAGACCAGCTGTGCATTGAATGATCCTCATTTCTGCAGTTTGCATTCATGATTGATCACTACCCTGAGTCCATGACTAAGGATGAGGAAGAAGACAGGGACAGATTGACCAGTACACACAGAACATCATTATGTAACTCAACTCTTGCTTCATTGTCACAGTCCATTACATGGCTTGAAATGTTTTCATCGCGACACCCTGTCATATCGTCAGTCTCCAGTTTCTTTCTACTTTCACTTATGAACATGACCCTTAGATATTTCAACTCATCCTCAGGAAGTAGCTGCTCCCTCTTGTGCAGTGGACAATCCACCTTTTTCTGAGTAAGAACCATGACCTAAGATTTAGCACTGCTAATTTTAATCCCAACCACTACAATATCAACAGCAAATGTTCAAGTGTATAGTAGAAATCAAAGTCACTTAATGCTAAGTAGCAACATCTTCTGCAAATAACAAAGTTGTACCTTACACATCCCTGATATGGACAATATCCAGACCTTGGGTTTGTCTTGATATCCTGTCCATGAAAATCACAAATAAGACAGGGAACAAGACACAACCTTGGAAAAGATCTGGATCCACTTTGAGAATACCTGAAATAACACCAAGAATGTGGCTGCAACTTTTGCTATGCAAGTGCAGGGGTTAAGTGGCACATAAAAGTGGTCTGGAACCCCATACTTCTCCTACAAGATATTTCAGGGTATGAAGTCACATGCTATCCAGGTACACAAAACAACTTAGACATACTGCACTGTTCCACAGCTAGGGTGGAATCTATGCTGTTCCCCTGTACTACAGACTCAGCTGTTGGATAGAATCACCTCTGTCAACAACCTCGGCAGAGGCTTTTTCAAGGATGCTGACTGATCACTCTCTAACTGGAACACATCTTCCTGTATTCCTTTCTGAAATTGGGGGCTACCACCTCAATATGCCAGTCCAAAGGTACTGTCCCAGACTGCTATGCAACATCAGAAAAGGTGCTGACCATGTGATGCCCACCTCTGCTACCAATATGTGATAACCACCAGAATGTGATGTCCCCATGCTGGACCAGTAATCAAGGAGCCTGAATCCTCACCACTGACACTGGATAGGGATGTGCACTTAGAATACAAATGGATACACTCAGTATATCCAGATGCAGCCCTCTCTGCATCAAGTACAATTTACATTAAGAACACACAGGGAACACACACAGCCCAGGGTCTGGATGTCTCTGTATCTGTCTCCCTCCAGGTTCCCAGGAAGACTCCCCATGGGTACAGCTGTAGGGTTAGGTCCTCGACCAAGTGTTCAAGCCATGTCTTCCAGCACCCTCTCTGTAAACCCAGTGCTTAGTGTCCCTGCCCTAAGTAGCTGACCACACACACTGAGAGATTTGATTTTTCACACACATACACCTGGAAAAGGCTGGCATAGATTTACCTGCTGTGCCCCCATCTGCCCAGAGTATAATGTAGTTATCACTGCCACCATTCACTTCTCAATTATACGGTGCAATATTAATACTAATACAAATGATAGTAGTTGACCAAGACAGATAGGCTTTCTGGAGTGGCCCACACAGTGTTACCAAATAAATATAAGTACTGTCAAAGATTAGATACTTTCTACAAGGTCCATTGGCAATAACAGTTTTAAATATATTTAATAAATTATAAAAGAGCATGAAAATACTGACTGTATATTCACAGTAAACCACAGAGTTTAGATCACAGGAAATATTGAAAAGAACATTGATAGACAGACTCAGACAAATAAAGAAAAACAATATCTAAACTAAGCTTCACTATATTCCTGACTAATCTAAAAGAATTACTGTTCCCTAGTTGAGTTACTTACTACCGCAAGGCAAGATGCTGTGGGTGAGGATCTTTCTGGTCAGTTTCCACAAAACAGAATACTTGGTACTATGAGATTTTTCTTTATAATATCTAAAATATAATTTCCAAGAGGGCTGGCAGAATGATCTCATCAGATCACCCGACTCTAGGTTCTCATAATATTCCCCTTTGAAGCTGGGACAGGAATTTACCATAGACAGCTACAATACACATCTAAATGTTTATGGCAGTGTCTGGGGCTTCCCCTCTTTTTACTCTGCTAGTGAACAAAGGCTTTTTCCCAGACCTAGCCTCTCTTGTCCTATTCAGCATGGTGGGGTACCGTTTTAATGGTTTAACAGCTTATTTACATTTCCCTTATTTTTCTTAAAGCAAGCTAGCTGGTTAACCATTGCTTCCCCAGTATCCTCTATTAAAACATATACATTTAATTCATTTACAATAATCCATGTACATTTATTTTCATTTCAGCAGGGTGCACTGTTGATACATTTTAACACAAGCAAACCTCACAAATACATTTTCAGCACAAGCATCCATATTTATTTATTTTATTTATTTAACATTTGTTTACTGGGAAAGTCTGACTTGGAATGAAGCCAATTTTCAGCAGAGGCCCGGGGAGAAATGCTCCAGATGCATGTCTTTGAAACATGGGAGGAAACCAGAGCACACAGAGGAAACCCTCACGAATGCAGGGAGGATTTGCAGACTCCACACAGAAGGCACTCCAGCCGAGAATTGAACCAGAGAGCCTCTTGCTGTGAGGTGAGAATGCTATCGCTGCACCAGTGTACCATCCAAATCAGTTTTACAAATCTCTTTGATGACATACAGTTCTGATACATTTGTAACACAAGCATTTCCTGCGAAGCAGTTTGATATTCAAAGGACATATCATTCTTTACAAAACTCCAGCTGCTATGCTGGCACTTGCCCATATCATCACACACCCCCCCCCAAAGACTCAAGCTAGTTTTTTTCAAGTGACCTTTGAAAAGTGTGGCTTGAGAGAAATAGCCTATTTGGGAATATGTTACACCATTCCCTGTCTTGATAGTCCATCTGCATTGGCATTGCTGACCACACTACAGTGTTGTACTGTCATGTCATATACCTGCAGTCCTAAGCACCACCTTAATAACTTAACATTATGCTGGCTGGCTCTATGTATCCATGTTAAGGATTTGTGGTCTGTAACTGCAGTGAATTTCCTTCCATACAGGTAAGGCTGAAGTTTCTGCAGTGTCCATACTATGACTAACTTTCCTCCCTGGGTTGGAATTTGTGGCTTAGATATACCACTGGGTGCTCTTCTTCCTCTGAGGAAACCTGGCTAAGCACAGCTCCCACCCCATGGTTTGAAGCATCCACCTGCACAACAACTTCTTTGATGTAACCTGAACTGGCTAACACAGGGGGTCCTCCCAGAGTTAATTTAAGCTTCTAGAATGCCTGCTCACATGCTGGGGTCCATACTACCTTATCTTGCCTGTTGTTCCTCGTAGGGTCTATGAGGGGAGTAGCTATGCTACTATAATTGGGGACAAACTTTCTATAGTACCCCGCTGTCCCTAAGAATGCCCTCACATTTTTAACAGGGGCAGGTCATGCTTGAATGGCTTCCACTTTGGCAGGTTCTGGCCTGATCTTACCACTCTCCACTCTATGTCCCAGGTAGGACATACCTACCTGACACTTATTGGGCTTAATGGTCAACCATGCCCTCTGCAGTCTGCCCAGCACCTCCCTGACATGCTGAACTGCTCTTGCCAGGAATGGATTTAAATGGCAATGGTATAATCTCCTGCTAGGATATAATCTATCAGCCTCTGGAAAATCGCTGTAGCATTTTTCATGCCAAAGTGCATCTTCATGATCTCATACAAGCTCGAAGAAGTCACAAAGGCTGACCTCTCTCTAGCGTTGGGAGTCAAGGGCACCTGCTAGTAGACCTTGGTAAGATCAATGGTGGTCAGATACATAGCCACACCCAGCTGCTCTAGGGCTTCATCTGTCCTACGCATAGAGTAAGCTCTGTGTGACTATTTAGTTTCCTGTAGTCCACATAGAACCTGGTGCTGCCATCCTTCTCCGGTACCAGCACCACTGGGGAGTCCGAGAGACTGCTTTGCTGGACTCCTGGAATACTCACAGTTCCAACATCTCCTGTATCTCCTCCCCCGAGTCTGACTCTCTCAGGCACCCTGTAAGGGGCCTGCTTTATAGGTCTTTGGGGCCCTGTATCCACATGATGCTACACCAGGTGAGTGCACCCTAGTTTCCTAGTGAACATGCGCCAAACTCCTGTAACACTTCTCATATTTCTCGAACCTGGGTAGCGGATAGCCACTGGACATTGCTACCCCTTTCAATGAGGTGTCAGTCTGAGCCTCACTGAGGAGATCAGTCACCAGATCCCCCTCAGACTCCTCTTGCTACCCAGTGCAGATATTCAGCACAAGGGCCTCCCTATCATGGTAAAACTTCATCATTTTAACATGGTACAGTTTGTGCCTCTGCCTCATGCCTGGCAGTTCTACCGTGTAGTTAACATCATTAATATTCCTTACCACTTGGAAGGGTCCCTCACAAGCTGTATGCAGCTTATTGTGTCTGATAGGAATGAGCACCATCACCTGCTGTCCCACAGCATACTCTCTGGCTCGAGCATTTGTCATACCAGACGTTTTTCTACTGTTGTGCTTCTGCTAAGTTCTCCTGGGCTAAGCTCATGAGCTCCCTTAGCCTCATCCTGAGGTTTAGGACATATGCCAGTGCAGACTCCTTATGGGATTTACACTCACTCTCCCACTCATCACGAATCAGATCTAGAGGTCCCCTCAGCCTATGTCTATATAGCAATTCAAAGGGTGAAAAACCTGTGGATTCTTGGGGAACCTCTCTGTAAGCAAAGAGCAGATGGGGCAAATAGTTGTCCCACTCTCTCTTAAACTGGTCTGCAAATGCTCATAGCATGGTCTTTAGCGTACACTTTAACCTCTACACAAGACCATTAGTCTGGAGGTGGTAAGGGATTGTCTTTAGGTGCTTCACCTCACAGGGTTCCAACAGACAAGCCAGCAGGTCTGACATAAAATTAGAATCTCAGTCAGTATTTCTCTTGGGAAACCTACTCTGCTGAAAATCTCTAGCAAAGCATTTGCCACCTTCTCTGCCTTGACAAAGGACAGAGCCACAGCCGCAGGATATATAGCAGTATAATCTACTACCACCAGGATATGCTTCTTCCCTGTGGAACGTAAGGTACTCAGAGGCCCCACAATATCCAGAACTACCCTCTGAAACGGCTCCTCAGTCACAAGCAAAGGCATCAAAGGAGCTCTGACCTTTTCTCCTGCCTTGCCTACTTTTTGGCACTGCTCACAGGTCCTGCAGTACAATGTTAAATCCCTGGCAATCCCAGGCCAATAAATGATCTCCATAATACGTCACTTGGTATGCTTTATGCCCATATGACCTTCAGAAGGAATGTCATGGACTATGGCTAGAAGTGCCAGATGGTAGGCTCTGGGCACTACCAATTGCTGTAGTACCTCACCTTCTAGCCCTCCCTCAGGGTTCCACTTTCTACACAGTAACCCTTTGTTCCAGTATGCAGAATGCCCTTTTCCTCGGGAATCAGGTACCTCCCTAGCTACCTCCCTCAAGCTTTGTAATGTAGGGTCTGAGAGCTGAGCCGTCTCAACTCTCTCTTTGTAACTCTTCCCAGTTCCTCTTCCACAGGAAGTCTGGTATCCTCTGACAGCAGTACCTTACTATCAGCCTGGGTACTACTACTCATCTCTGCCCTTGTAGTCACTCTGTCCAAGGGAACATCAGTACCCACCAGCAGCAGTGGCTCACCTTCAGTCTCACTACTACAGGGTAGCTTCCTCCCTGAAGTAGCCACATCACCACTCCTGGCTTCAGGTGTGCAGACTATATGGATCTCCCCCAGGCTACCAGACTCACATGCCTGTCTCCAAGGCCAACTGCATGTTACTGCATTCACACAAAGTACTGCATTATCAAAATCATTCTCTATCAAGACATCTGCAGGAATATCCTCAAACATACCTAGCTGCTTGCTTCCTTTTCCACTCTCCCAGTCAAGTTGAAACCTGGCCAAAGGCATTTGGAATGGGATCCCTCCTAAAGCTCTGACTGGAGTGGACTGCCCAAGCAAGTACTGCTTCTCATTAGCCATTTTAGGCTTCACAATGGTTATATCAGTGCTGTATCTCTCTTGGCAGTGGCCTGTTTTCCATCCACCAAGATGTGATATAAACTCTGCTGGTAGTTTAGTACCCCTGTTGTCTCCAGACAACTTACCACTGGTATTCTGTTATTCCCACTTGCTGGCTCCCCACCTTTTGTTCCCCACCTTGCCTCCTTGACCCCACTGGTTACATTTAAACATTTAACCCTGGATCCTGGCCGTGTACCTAAACCAGTGTCTTCTTCTGTCACTGGCGCACTCTGTTGGGGCGGTTTACGCTGCCCACCATGGGTTCCCTTATATCCATTTGCAGCATTGGTTATCCCTTTCCTGTGCAGTGATGCCCTGCTTGCTAGGTATAGATCTCCTTTTTTTCCCAAGCTGATCTGCAGAGTTGCATTCCCTGTCTGCCAACCAGATTTTCATGTCCTCAGGCAAAGTGCTAAGGGCTTGTTCCCTCACCAAAATGTCTGCCAGCCCTTGAAAAGTGGTGACCTGACACCCACTCACCCACCTATGAAAATAAGTGCTTAGTTCAGCAATATAATCACATATGCTTTCATCTTCCTTGCATTTATGCTCATAAAACTTATTTCTGTAAGCTTCAGGTGTTAACTTGAAACATTCCAATAAACATTTATTTAACTGTATTATAATTTAAGCAGTCAGTAATCAGACAATTTAGCAGCTTTACCATGGAGTAAGGGGGTCAGGACACATACCCAGAGCTCTTGGTCAACATTATACTGTTTACATACTCTTTCAAATATATGAATAAAACTATGAAAACTATTACCTCCTTGTACTGAGGAAGAGGTTTACTGACCTGTATTGCTTCTGGGGTTTTGTTATTCCCTTCCCCATTACCTCCATGACCCAGGCAGTCAGTCAGCATCTCCCTCTCAGGTTGACTCTGTTTCTCCTTTTCTTCAGCCTTCAAATGCCACAGTTTCTCATTTTCTTCAGCCTCCAAATCCTTTAGTCTGTCTGATTATTCTAGTTCCAAATGTTTGGCCTCCAGTTCAAGTCCCTTTAACTCTAGATGGATTTTTAAGGCCTCTGAGGAAAAGTTGAACTGTGCTGTTTCTGAGGGCTGCAAATCCCATTGCCAAACTAGTTATCCTCCTGGTTGCTGGTCTGTGCTGTAGCTGTGATTAAGGCTGCAATAATTTCCCCTTTAGTCAGGTAGGCTTTCCCCAGTCCTTTGGCTTGACACATCTCAGCCAACTGGTTTCTTGTCATGTTGCCATACTCCTATGCTGACATCCTTGCCCACTCTCCCTGACCGAGTAAGCTAACAAAAAGTAAATAAAATTATTGTGATATGAAACTCTGAATGTCTACTTTGTGGCTGCTTGAGAGTACAAACACCTTCTTTAGTGACAACTGCGTACTGGCTACAGGAGTTCAAACATCACACCATTCTCACCAATATGTAAGCATGTGATGATCCCACCACTGCTACTAGTATGTGATGGCCACCAATATGTATTGTCCCCATGCTGGACCAGTAATCAAAGAGCCTGACTCCTCATCACTGACACTGGATAGGAATGTGCACTTGGAATACAAATGGACCTCTCTGCATCAAGTACAGTTTCTTTTAAGGGCACACAGGGAACACATTCAGTCCAAGGTCTAGATGTCTCTATATCTGTCTCCCTCCAGGTCTGCAAAAAGAGTCCCCATAGGTACAGCTGTATGGTTCTGTCCTCAGCCGACTGTCCAAGCCAAGTCCTCCAGCACTCTCTCTGTAAATCCAGTGCTTGGTTGCCCTGATCCAAGTAGCTCACACACACACACACACACACACACACACACACACACACACACACACACACACACACACACACACACAAGCACACACACACACACACACACACTCACACACACTTGATTTTTCACACACATAAACCCGGGAAAGGCTGGCACAGATTTACCTGCGGTGCCCCCTTCTGCCCAGAGTATAAGGTAGTTATCACTGCCACCAGACACTTTGCAGTCAGCTACTCTAAGGCCCTTAACAAAGGGTGCCCAATTATATGGTGCAATATTTATACTAATATAAATCATAGTAGTTGACCAAGACAGCTAAGCCTTCTGGGTTGACCCACACAGTGTCACCAAATAAATATAAGCATTTTCAAAGGTTTGATACTTTCTATAACAACCAGCCACAATAAAAGTTTATATTTATTAATAAATAATAATAGAGCATGAACATATTGAATATATATTCACAGTAAACCACAGAGTTCAGATCACAGGAAATATTGAAAAGAACATTGATAGACAGACTCAAACAAATAAAGAAAAAATATATCTAAACTAATCTTCATTATATTCCTGACTAGTCTAAAGGAATTACTGTTCCCTAGTTGAGTTATTTACTACTGCAAGGCAAGATACTGTGGGTGAGGGTCTTTCTAGTCAGATTCCCCAAAATGTCATACTCAATACTCTGAGATTTCTCTTTGTACTATCTAAAATATAATTTCCCAATAGGGCTAGCAGAATGCCCTGATCTGGTCACCTGACTCTAGGTTCTCACAGTATTCCCCTTTGAAGCTGAGACTGGTATTTAGCGTAGATGGTTACAATACACATCTAAATGTTTATGGAAGTGCCCGGGGCTTTCCCTCTTTTTAGTGAGAAAATGAACAAAGGCTTTTTCCCAGACCAAGCATCTCCAGTCCTATTTAGCATGGTGGGTTGCCATTTTAATGGTTTAACAGCTCATTTACATTTCCCTTATTTTTTTAAACCAAGCTAGCTGGCTAAACTTTGCTGTCCCAGGATCCTCTATTTAAACATATACATTTAATTCAGTTGCAATAATACATGTACATTTCTTTTTCATTTCAGCAGGTTGCACTGTTGATGCATTTTAACATAAGCAAACCTCACAAATACATTTTCAGCACAAGCATCTGTATAAATCAGTTCAGTATACAAATGACATACAGTTCTAATACATTTATAACACAAGTATCTCATGTAAATCAGTTTGATATTCAAAGGACATATCATTCTTTACAAAACTCCAGCTGGCTATGCTGGCACTTGCCCATATCATCACAGACCACAATACCTAGATATATATCTTACTGAGTGTGCACGTGTGTGTATGTGTGTATGTGTGTGTGTGCATGTGTGTGTCTGTGTGTGTGTGTGCATGTGTGCATGCATGTGTGCATGTGTGCATGTGTGTGCATGTGTGTGTGTGTGTGTGTGTGTGTGTGTGTGTGTGTGTGTGTGTGTGTGTGTGTGTGTGTGTGTGTGTGTGTCTGCATGTAAAGAATGATGCAAAAAGAGCAAACAGTTCTTATACTGCTATGACGCCCATGCCCTGGCCCAGCAATCAAGGAGCCTCAATCCTCACCACTCACACCAGAGAGGGCGTCTCATATATGAAGAAAGGATAAGAAATACACACAGTAAAGTGCAATTTCCCTTAAGAGCACACAGAGATCACAGTCAGTCCGGGGCTGGTCACTCCCTTGCACTCCAGGTCCCCAGTAAGACTCCCCACTGGCACAGCTATAGGGTGCAGATCTCAGCTTAGTGGGCAAGCTAAAACCTCTAGCACCCTCTCTATCCAACCAGTGCTTTGTGTCCCTGCCCAAGTAGCTGACACGCGCACACACTCACACACTTTGAGATGAGTTTATACAACCACACAGATGCTCCTGGAGAAGGCTGGCACAGATTATCCAGCTGTGCCCCTTTTCCCGGACTATATGGTAGTACCCTCCCACCACCCACTAATAATTATCTGCTACTCAAAAGCCCTTAAAAGGGTGTCCAATTATTTGTCTTTCAGCTTTTCCCAGTTAGGGGTCGCCACAGTGGAACGCCTGTCCGCTCATGATTGGCAGTGGATTTTTACGGTGCCGAGTTGCCAGCCCGACACCCAACCTTCAACGAAGGCACACCCATTCACACTTGCACCTACCTGCATGTCTTTAGCGTCACTGTGCAATATTATTATCCAACTGGTAAGTGTGACTAAACAGTCAAGGCTTATTTGGAGTGACTTGGTACAGTAATCACTATAAGTATGCATTGTACTCTAGAGCTTACATTATCTCTACACAAAACAGCCACAGTTGAAAGGTTTAAAATATTTAATAATAAATACTAAAAACATAAGACAATACTTCTTACTATACACTGCTAGTCAAGAGTTCAGATATCACAGGGAAATACTTAAAATAATTCAGTAGTACAGTTCTGACATCATAGAAAAATACTTAGTCTAATCTTTCTAGTTTCTAGCTATTTCTAAAAGAAAACACAAGTCTAAGATTACTTACATATGAGCAAGATAGTGCTGTGAGTTGGATGGTCAAGACAAAAATGTTTAATCCTCTCTGGTTCTCTCTGTTTAAATTGAAATTGCAGTTCTGAGTCACATTGCATCATTCTTCACACTTTCCTGGGGTTCACAGGCTACACATTACATCATTCTTCACACTTCCCTGGGTTCCCAGGCTAACAGAAACTGCATTTACATTCTTAACATCTCATTGTGTTATCTTGCAGCTGGTCAGGCAGCAGAGCAATAAAAATACATTTGCATGTTTAAATCTAGCAGTTTAACTCTTGGTTAAAACAATAGAAAGAATGTCTTCATCTAGCCGGGCTGGAGACGACTTTAGATCAAAGGGTCACAACATGCTTTACTTTGGTAAGTAGAGTGCACTGTTGTCACATTTTTTTTCAGTTCCACAGGTAACACTGTTTCTTTACATTTAAGACAACAAGCCTGTAAATTACGTTCATATTTACAAATGACAAAATTATCTGCAAAATTCTATCTGGCTAGGCTGGCAGCCTTCATCTATCTTTACCCACTCTTCACAACTACAATGTCCCAACTTTCAACAATATGGAATGTCTAGTAGCATCTCTACAAATAAACAATAATAAAAGCATATGCATAGCAGTAATTTACATTCCCCCAGGCCAAAATATACCTAATCTTGAAAAATTTCTAGCATGGACCAACTCAAAACTGTATCTAACGAAACTAGGAGATACTAACATTAACTGTTTAAACCTAGCCTCTAACTCCCTTTCTAACTGTATTAATCGATACAGGTTTACACAACTGATCACATTCCCCACATGAATACTAAACAATCAACCAGAATCCACACTAAACTGGATCCTGGTTTCAGACCCACAAAAATACTCTAACACTTGTACCCTCCCTAACACTCTCAGTGATCATATACCTGCCCTTACACATAGAACCCACACTCAGATGCCAAATCCCAGTCTTATAGAGCATTTAAGAACTTAACTAATTTTAACCAAACAGCCTTTAACAATGCACTAAATGCTCATAATTGGACCCTTTTTTAAATTCCTACCATTAGAAGAGGCAGTACAGTATTTCAATAACATATTTCTTAACGCCCTAAACATTTTAATCTCACTACGATACAAAAGATCAAAACTCAATAATGCTCCTTGGCTTACCAAACCAATGAAACAAATGTTATGATCAACAGAACAAGCCTGGAAAAAATGGCTTAAAAATAAAACTCAAGCAATTGGAATTAAATTCAAACAACTTCTTAATAAAACAAAGAAATTAGTTAAAAATGATAAAAAATGTACTTCTCACAACAATTATCTAGTTCAATAATAACCCCCAAAAATTCTTGAAATCAGTCTCTTCACTCTGTAATCCTGGAACTCCACTAAATCCATCACCCTTGCCAGACAAAGACCTTCAGCAAATAGCCCATAATTTCGACTCGCACTTCATAGATAGCATCACTAAACCTGTTAACAAATTCCCGCCCAATATGGATAAATCTCCCAGCAGTAACACAAGCACCACAAACTCAATTCCTAAAGACTCCAACTCACATTTTTCACTCCATAATGAAATAAATGACAACACCCCAACAATTCCTATTTTTTCCCTAGTATTCAAGTTACTAAATAAACTAAAACCTTGCTACTTATCTGCTGACACCCTCCCCTCCAAATGTCTTAAACTTGGTGCCAAAGCTATAGCTTACCCTGTCTCTATTCTAATTAATAGATCTGTCTCTGAGTCCATAATCCTTCAAATCTGGAAAAAGTCCATTATAAGCCCTCTGCACAAAGGCAGACCAACAAATCACTTAACTAGCTATTGTCCCATCTCCATCCTCTCGCCATTATCTAACATACTACAAAAATATATACAAAGGCAGCTACTAAAACACCTTTGCAATAACAATCTTTTTGCCCCTACCCAACATGGTTTTCAACCTGCTCACAGTACTATAACAGCCCTTCTGTCCTTTACTGATGCTGCGAATAAGGCTTTGGACAATGGTCCACAAACATCAGTACTTCTAGTAAACCTGTCCAAAGCATTCGACATAGTATCACACACTAAACTAATTCAGTGACTTGCAATTCTAGGATGCTCCCAGCACTCCCTTACCAAGTACTCTATCTCAACAACAGACAACAATCAGTTAAATGGCAAAATAAACAATTGGGATACATAGTCAATAAAACAGGTGTCCCACAGGGGTCTATTCTGGGACCTTTGCTATTTAATGTGTTCATAAATTATCTCCACTCAATCTCCACTAAAAGTTCAATCATCCAATATGCTGATGATTCAGCTGTTATATACTCTTTCAATAACTTCTCTGACCTCCAAAAAATAACATAAACTGCCTTTACGAACACAGAAACATGGCTAAATGATGCACAACTTCTTCTAAAGCCTAACAAATCCAAACTACTATTGTTCTCATCTAAACTACCTCCACATGACTTTAGAATTTCCTCCCAAAACAGAGTAAGAATTGAAATAGTACACTCAGCAAAATTACTGGGCATTACTATTGATGACAAACTATCCCTTGAGCAACATATTCTAAACACAATAAAAAACACACTTTAAATTAGGCAAACTCTATAGACAGAAATTATACATGGACACACCTACAAAAATAAAGCTGGCAAACACCCTCCTACTTCCATCCCTTCTCTATGGCTCCCCTATTTTCACTAATCTGCATAAATTCTTAAGCAACAAACTTCAATCATGCTACCACAAAATAGCAAAATGTGCCATTGGACTACCATATAACACTTACCATTGTCTAGCCATTAAGGAATTGAACTGGCTCAAATTCTCCCATTTCCTTAATTACACCCAACTGATGTTAGCTCATAAACTAATATGCAACAAAGATAACTGCCCCTCTCTTCTTTCTATCCTGGACTTCCATACCCATGCCAAGAACCTTTGATCCACTAACAAACAACTCCTAAAGGTTTCCAAACCCAGTAAAAGGGCAGGACAAAGCCTGTACTCTCATGCCATATCTAAGCTATAGAATGCCCACCCTCTCTCCATCACACAATTGGAATCTTAAAAAAACTTTAAATTCACTTTAAAACAACATTTGTGTAATAAATCAGTATATCCCCATCTACAAAACTGTAGACCACCTTAAACTTTGATCAACACTTCAAAACAGCAGATCTCCTATCAAAAACAGTTAAAATCTTTCTTTTGTGAATATGAACTGTCATCGTATATTTGCTCTTAATCTTATTATCTAGCCATAATGGGCCATTTATGCTGACAAACATCTTATTTTGTGTAAATAAAAACGACAATACCAGCCCCAAATAAACTATGTAAATCTTTGCACACTACATAGAACTGTTAAAAAATATTTATTCTTGATGTATTTGTATTGAAACATTGTATGCTGCTGTATATAAAATGTTTCCTGTTTACTTTTTGGATCTGCTCACTGTCTTACTAAACTGTAGAAAATCACATAGGCCATAGAACTGTAAAAAAAAAAACTATTCCTGTTCTTGACATATTTATATTGAAATTTTGAATGTTGTTGAATATATTATATTGTCAAGTTTACTTTCTAGATTTGTGAATGGAGCTTTTCTCCATGGGCCTCCACTGAAAATGGATTCTGGAACCAATAGACTTTCCCAGTCAACAAATGCCAATAAATAAATAAATAAATAAACAAACTATATGAATAAGTCAGAGGAGGTCAGAAAAATTACATAAGCAAGTCACAAAGAAACAATGGAAGGACATAAGTATGGCTTCCAAATATGCAACAAAATCTAGAAATATTAGGATTTTTGCCTGGAAGTGTTTGGCATATGTACTTTTATTTCCCAAGCACACTCCAAAGAATTTTTCCTCAGGTAGCTGGCAAATGTTGGAGTTGCAGTGGGCAAGAAAAAGGTACCTGGGAGCATATGTTCTTGGAGTGTAATGAGTTGGCAGCCTTTAAAAATTCCTTACAGAGTACTTTGTTAGGTATACTGGGTGAGCAATTGAGTGTAACTGAGGAAATTATTTTTTTGAGCTGAAATACAGATTCTGAATTGCCTAGACATAGTGAGACCTTGTTAAGTTTAATTCTGAGAACCCTTGTTAAGTTTAATTCTGATGGCTGCCAAAAAGCAGTTACTAGAAAATGGAAATCAAAGTTTAAACCAACCATACTTGAAGTAGTGAATGTTGTTAACAGAGAGAAAAGGACAGGAAGTGGGATCTTTAAAAAAAGATTAGCAATAAATTACATAGAAAAAAATGAAGTTGTGAGAACAGTACATGTAGAAAAATGTTTTGGAGAAGGAATGAGGTTTGAAAGAAGGCAAGAACTGAACAATTTATGTAATGTTTATTTGATTATATTGTATGGAACAATGTATGTGGTGTATAATGTTTGTAAACATAAACTGGTTAATAACTTTGCCTATGTCACATTTGAACAGTAAAGGTGTTTTTTAAAGGAAAAGAATCAATTATATCCTAGCAGTTCAAACAAATGTTCATATCACTGGAACCATAGGTGCTACTAAAGACATTTAAATGTCAAACTCTTGAGCACAGACTATTTTAATTCTGGTAGTATTCTTTACATTTTAGGTTTTAAACTGGATTTTATAAGACACAGTAAACACTGTAACTATTAAGTTTGTAATATTTTGTAGACAACTTGTAGTATCTCAGCAACCACTCCAGTTACAAAAATAGTTTCAGCAGCATTTTGTTCATCCAGTCGAGAACTTTCATATGAGGTTTTGAAAAACATAACATTTATGACAATATAAATGAATAGTATATTAACAACAATTAATATTGATTTACGTGCACTGGACAGAGGTCAACTATCAATACAGTTGAGTTTGGCATTGTGTAAATTTTAAAATGAGATATTTTTAACACTTCGCATGTAGCAAGTTTTTTGCAATTATTGATGCAAACATGAACAAGCATTATCTGACACCATGAGGCATCAGTGAGATGTAACTGCAGAGGCACCTGGAAGCATCACTCATTGTAATGAGTTAAAAAATGCTGAAAATCTGGCAGTAATGTAGGATACACAGCAGGCACTTTTGGGCAGTAAAGCATGGAATCTTTGAGGAGACATTGACTTGTTATGACTAAGTCTATGTGATGCAGCTATCCATTCTTTTCGTGACAGTGTGCGTGTGTCTGTGTGTGTGTGTGTGTGTGTGTGTGTGTGTGTGTGTGTGTGTGTGTGTGTGTGTGAGAGATTGAGACAGAGAGAGACTGTAGGGGGTCACATGTATGCTAGATGAAGTTATGGGAAATAGCATAGCATACAGTGTCTTCAAATCATGGCACTCATCACTGGAAAGTGCAACTCAATAAATTAGGCATTTTTCAGTGCCTCTTTACCCATTTCTGCATACCTAACCACACTTACATCTCACAATCTGTCTGTATTCTGTGAATGACATCACAGCCTACAAGTGTAACCTGTGCTTTGCATAGTACAGCATTCTCCTGGCTGGCAGAACTTAAGTGGTACACTTACAAAACTTTGTCTTTGCATGCATATGCCTTACCTGTATCCTGCAATACTTCATCATTTTGGAACAAATGTGTGTTGTGAGGCCTCTGCATATGTTTGTGGAATGGGATAATCATAAATGACCATATGTGCAACATGCACAGATCACAGATTTCAGGCTGGCAGATATCCTTGTCAATTTACATTGTGTCACTCTGTCTGTTCTCCTCTACACTAACTATAGATTACATTGCATGTATTATTTAGGATGCGTACCTCAGTTGCCATCTCACAGCAAGAGGTTCTCCCATTCCATTTTCGGCTTGGCTTGGGAGTGCTTTCTGTGTGGAGTCTGCATGTCCTCTCCATGGTTGGGTAGCGTTCGAAAGACATGCGTGCGTAAATGGGCGTGCCTTCGTTGAAGGTTGGGTGTCGAGCTGGCACCTCGGCATTTCGGAAAAATCTACTGCCAATCATTAGTGGCCTGGAGTTCCGCTGTGGTGACCCCTTACCGGGAAAAAGCCGAAAGACAAACAACAACAACCTCAATTGCCATGCCTGGCATACAGATTGTGGTACTGACAAACAGAAATATATTGGTAATTGAATTCATCTGATCCATTGACTGTGAATCTCAAAAAACTTTTCAGTATATATTTTAGTGTTTTACTAGCCTTCCACTCAAAGAACAGTGATAATACATCTCATTCCAAGATCATCATTAGATTGCAAATGTGTTGTTAATTTCTCTGAGCTCTCTTCACTTATCATGGTTACACTCTTCAGACTGACTACTTCCAAATTGAAAGACTTGTCTTCTGTCTTTAATAGTAGCATAAATAGGTTATCTTTTTTTTTTATCCCCCCCACCGTTTGCACATCCCTGGCTGACCATCAGCTGAGCGACTGCAATATTTTTTCCTTAGTGTCCCCAGTACTATCTTCCAGGGGTGGGATTGCACCAATGATGGCAGAGCAAGAAAAGTGGAGAGGAGCATCCTGCCATATCACTGACCATAGGCCTCAACCTCTTAAGAGGCCAATGTGGAACAAAGACTCTAACAATGTGTAACAAATGGTCAGAATGTGGAACACCCTATTTTTGCACTGTGTGAAACATGCCATTGACATGGGGCATGGTAGAACATCTGTAAAATTCAATAAAACCACTATTTTTATAAGGAACAGAACAAAAATGAGCCAAAAGTCTAGTCATTCTGCAAAAATCTGTACATTTGAGAGAGATAGATCATTTTTTTTTAATTCAAAACATGCTAATTGCTGAAACAGCAAGAACCACAACACCATTTAACTGATGCCTTATTTATTTATTTGTTTATTTATTTATTTTTGCACCTAAGGCAGGAATTTCCCAAACACAGCTGTCACTGTGTAAGGAAACACATATCTTTCAGAAAATGTATGCTAACACAGATCCTGTTATTCTAGCAAACGTTCTAAGTTTATAAGAGCAATATCTAAAATGTTTCTATTTTTTGTGCTTTTTGTCCCCCTATTATATTGGGCTTTGTCCAGATTTCTTGCACTAAGTGGCTGAGAGGTATGGCCAACCAGTCTGTTATGCCCAAACCTGTGCAGCTCCGCCCACAGGGTACTAAAAGCACAGGAGGTTTAGTTTTTTAGACTTAGGGTTACAAGTAACCAGAGTCTGACTCATCCTACAAAACGAAGAACAGGTGGTTGCCCTATTTACAGTGGTTGTCAGTCTCTCATTCATCTTTATTAGTTTCCTTGCTCTCCCCTTACACAATGCTTTACACTTAACTTGGGGGCAACTTCCTGGCAGTTTTTTCCTTGTTAAACAAAATGCTGCATCATCAGTAGAACCATATTTTATTAAACTAAAGGTACAACATTTGGTTGGACACTGCAGTGTGATGTTAAGGAGAAAGTTTTATAAGCATTCCACTGCAACTTGAAAACATCTATGCTCCTACCGGAACACCTCCAACTTTGTTTGTCTCCCATACAGTATTCTGATCAACTGCTGCATCTCTAAGCCCCGAAACCACATTTTCAACAACTGCCCCAGTTGTCATTCAAATTCCACAATATTCCCAGTCCTGACCATGTTGGGCGAGAGAAGCACCAAACCAAAATGAACCCTCCTTCCTGTTACAATATTGCATAGGTACGTACATGACGCACTCTTGGTACTTCACTCTGATTGATGTACTCAGACTTTTTTTTAGTAGGAAAACAAGCCCTCCCTTCCCCAAGGATTCTGTTAGTAAACAAAGTAAGCCGTCTTGACAGGAGGAGGGGCAGGATTTGAATTCATCATTCAAGGATACCCAGAGGTTTTCACCTACAAGAGGAACCCTCACATTTAGTTTGTATATCGCGATGCCGATTGGCAGTAATTGCGGTATACAAATCAATCAAAACCCGTGTTGTGGAGCCAAAGCTGTTCAGTGCAGAACAGCGGAACAGTGGCTTAATTTGTCATTAAATGTAGAGCGTTCCGCATAATCCGGAGCATTTGGCTCCTCGGTCACTGACCCAGCAAGCTAGTGAAAATTTTTTGTATGTCATAACTGGGTAGAGGTAATGACATCTCTCACATCACTGCATGCAGCATCTGATAGCCGTCCCCCCCAGTGATGCAGATGTAGTGGTGAATTGTCCCATGATTACAGCACATCCCCATCACTGGGAATGTGTATTCATCACAGACAGAAATTCTGCAATCTACATGAATAAGTGAGCTATCGAAGCCATTGTTTCCCATTGCTTCTTCCAACTTCTGAGCTGCCAGTCGATCTGGTCAAGATTGTAGAGTGGGCGCTTCCCATCTATACCACAGAGCCTCCCAAACAGATGAACTTTTCAACACTTAAACTAAACTTCAGACAATATGTAAAAAATGTTTGCTGTGTACACTCTGTACTTTCCTCATTAGTGAAAACTAGAACAGTGTGTTCTAAGCTTTTTGTCGGCTCTTTTAACACAGCTTTCTTCTAAAAAGTACTTTTTTCAGTTATACAACCAAAAAATCAAAAGCACAAGCACAAAACAACTGTAGTAGGCAAAAACACCACTTCCAAATCACAAAACCTTCTTCAATTTATATTCCACAAGTTGTTGTTGTATCTTTCGGCTTAAAGTGACAAAATGCAGATAAGAAACAGGATCAGGTTAAACGCTTTCACCCAGGAATCTCCCTAGCTTCATCAGAACATAAAAATCAAAAAATACTGGCCTCTTTTATACCATTCGAACTCATTTCCCCCAATGGATACATCTCATTAATATTAATTTAACTGATGTCATGAATGACACATTCATTAATCAACTTCCCTATTTCACTGTTAATGATTATGTTATAAAATTAATCCAAGGTCAAATAAAATAATGTACATATAGTAATAATTAAAAAAACATACAGTGTCAAAAAATGTACCATATTTTAAAACATGATGCTTATTCCTATAATTTAACTGCCCTTAACTTCAAGACACTATTAATACTCAAATGATCATTTAAACCAGGTCTTTTAGTTCCATCCAATTTTAGCTGCCAATATAATTCCTTATATTCTAGGCGGTATAAAAGAGGCCAGTATTTTTTTATTTTTATGTTCTGATGAAGCTAGGGAGATTCCTGGGTGAAAGCGCTTAACCTGATCCTGTTTCTTATCTGCATTTTGTCACTTTACTTGTGGAATAAATTGAAGAAGGTTTCGTGATTTGGAAGTGGTGTTTTTGCCTACTACTTTTTTCAGTTATATATACTGCGGTGGTGGTGCTGCGGTAGCGTTGTCGCCTCACAGTAAGATGTTGTCCTGTTCAATTCTCAGCTAAAGCGTCTTCTGTGTGGACTGTGGAGACATGCGTGAATGGGCGTACCTTCGTTGAAGGTTGTGCATCAGGCCTGGTAAGTCGGTACGTAAAAATCTGCTGCCAATCATTAGCGGACTGGAGTTCTGCTGTGGCAACCCCTAACCAGGAAAAGCCAAAAGATACAACAACTTTTTTCAGTTATATCAGCTCTTGCTCTGTGCCTATTTCTACCACAAGTACAATTTTTTTTCTTTAAATTCACATTCAGAAGCTTTATGCTGTTTACTCTTATCCCAACAACAGATTTTCATTCTGCTGCAGTCCATACTTTTAGGATTGTATACACTGTACTGTCAATTTATTCAGTTACATGTTACAACCAACAGTGTAATTTACAAATGTTAGTCATTTTTATTTTCTGCACTTTCATTGCCAAAGCAGCTATTAAAGTAATGTTCTGCAGAGCTTACCTGTACAAAAGCAAGTAGTATCTACTGTCCTGTAATATTGTTTTTATAACTTTTTGTAAAAAGGATGACGCCATGTTACCAACATAAAATACTTGATGATTACTTTTAACAATTGGCTTAGCTTCTGCTGTTAGTCCAGGGTGGTACAATACTTGACAGCCTAGGAGGACTTGGTTGACAGACCACTCTGCTTTGCCAGGGATGGTCTGCACTTATCAACTCTAGGCTTTCGGATATTAGCAAAGACCTTTTCCACCCCATTGTGCCTTTTTTTAAGCAATGCCAAACTAATAAACCTCCCAACTTAACTGAACCTATAAAGGAATATCTGGAGGTGGTCCTGCTCAGTGCTAGAAATCCTAACAAGAAGCTCCACTCTCTGCAAGCCTTCCTTTCCCTGGAGAGTGTTGACATCTGTGTGGTCATGCAAATATTGTTTAAATTAGCTGAGAGTACCCCAGCAATGCAAGGTTATAATGCCTTTCACACCTTTAGACCAGCTACTGCACAGAAGGGAACTAAAGGTAGAGGAGTGTCAGTCTGTATTAAGACTAATATCACATCCAGACTAAAGTGTATGACCCACTGGAACTCATACACCTGCAACAAACCATAAACAGGGGTGTCGTACCATATCCTTTCAACATACAGGTCCCCCCCATATCCCATGAAACCCATATTACCTATCTTATAGTACTAGAGTCCATCACCATTCAACCCAATATGATATTCTTGGGGGATCTCAACTATCCCTCTATAGACTGGGACTCCTACACCACTTCTAATGCACAAGCCCATCAATTCCTAAACGTTGTTAACACCAACATCCTGGAACAGTTAGTCCAGTCTCCTACCAGGGGTACAAATATCTTTGACCTTGTACTCACGAACATGGGGTGGCAATGTTCCTTACCCATTATAATATCTTCGTTCATCAGATCTGAACATAAGGCAGTATTACTTGAAATAAAAATTAAATGCAGGGATCCAGTGAAACAAAAAACCTTTAAGAACTATTCCAAGGCTAACCTCTCTCTCTACTAAGCAACACCTTGGCTAAATCCCAACCACCCCCAAACCCAGTAAACACCATAGAATACACTGATTTATTTACAAAATCTCAGTACAGCCATACTGATTGCTGTATAGAGTGAGCTGTACCCATTCATATTAAGAATAAGACAACCTCAAAAGACAAGCCACCCTGACTGAATCACAAAATAAATCAGTTATACAGCAAAAGAAAAAAATCTTGGCCAAATGTAGGAGGAACAAAGCCATACAATCTAAACAGTCAGAGGGTTAATTAATAATATAATTCAAAGGCTAAATTTGATGAAAAAAATAGCTTTTCAGGCAAAAGACAACCACAAAGCTTTCTACACCTATATCCGTAACCTCAGAGGAAATACACAACAATGCACAGAACTTATTGTGAATGGCATCACCCATACTGAACCAGAGGGTATTAACAATCTTTTGGCTGGCAGGTTCAGTTCAAATTTCTCCCCAGCTCCCCCCAGTAGTGCAGAGGAAATACCACATAACACAATCCCCCAACCATTAGTAGAGAACAGGTCATTAATGTGCTTCCCAAGGCCAAAAACACTGCATTGATGGGCCCCAATAACATCCCAGGGTGTTTAATAAATAGCATGAAACATGACCTCTTTGGTCCACTTGAATCACTTTTCTACTGGAGCCTTCAGTCAGGTTTTGTGCCCAAGAAATAGAAGATGGTTATAGTCATTCCCCTGCACAAAAGAGGTCCGACCACTGATCTGGGTAACAACAGGCCCATAAGTTTTACCAGCCTCATATGAAAAGACACGGAAAGAATCATCATGGACATGATAAATGAGAGCCTAGGTAACCTGCAAACACTGGACCTATCACAGTTTGGCTTTGTTAAAGGAAGGTCATACTTATTAAATCTGGTGGACTTTTTTGAGAGTGCCACCATAGCACTGGATGAAGGTAAGACTGTGCACATAGCTTACCTTGACCTGTCCAAGACATTTGATATGATACCCCATTCATGCATTATAGACAAGCTCACTAATTTAGGTATAAACCCTTTTATCACCCACTGGATAGCCAGCTGGCTCACTGATAGGACCCAGGAGGTCAAAATAGCTGAGGTCACCACCACCAAGAGGACGGTCACTAGCAGAGTCCTGCAGGGCTCAGTACTGGGCCTGCTCCTTTATGGCATCTATGTCCCTGAAATGGAAGCAAATGCTGAAGGTTTATGGCTAACTAAGTTTGCAAATGCTCACAAGCTGAGGGTTATCATCAACTCCCCTGCAGACACTAGCATGCTTCAAGAAGGTCTGACTCTGACTAGCAAATGGTGCCAAACCCATAGTCTTAAACTCAGTGTTAAGAAATGCATAATTATACCCTTTGGGAAATCAACCATCCTGGCTAATTACCATGTTGATAATATCCCAGTAAGAGTCGATCCAGTGGTTAGGGATCTGTGTACGGACTGTAGCCTTACCTTCGACCACCATGTGGTCACAGTGGTGAGGAAGTCCTTTTATGTTGCATAACTTATAAACAAAGCCTTTGCATCTAGGTCCAAAGAGGTCATTATTCCACTGTACTCAGCCCTTATCCGACCTATCATAGAGTACAATGCTCCCTTTGGTATGTACCTGACCAGGCATATGCAGCAACTAGAGTGACCTCAAGGGTTCCTTACAAAAATAATACAAGGCATAACAAACATGCCTTATGAGGAGCACTTTAAAGCCCTTTCCTTCTCCTCAGTCTCCTATAGATTGCTGAGGGGTGATTTATGCCTGGCTTACAAGCTATCCACACTTATGAATCTCCTACATATTTGTAAGTCAAAGAGTAAGAGAAATACAAGGTCTAGGGACATGAATTTTGTCTGTGACTTAAACAGAACATGCTGGAGAAACAGATATTTGTCCCAGAGACTGCCCCTGGTATGGAACAGGCTTTCCATCTATGTGAAGCTGAGTTTGTCTATTACCCAGTTTATGCACAACCTATACCAGTGGATGGGGAATAGGAAATTTACACCAGGCCTGGCACCTACGTCCCTTATGGACAGAAGTAGCTTATAAATGCCTGACCCTCAGTGTCCTATTTGGATGCAGGATATCATTATTCTTTTGGGGAAACTTGGTTAGGCTTAGAAAGAGCCTGTGGGTCCTTAGCCTAGTAACAGTCTATGAATCTATGAAATGTTTAATAAAATAATTGATAATTTTAACTTAAGCAAATCCAGTCCCATATCCCTTAATAGAGCACTTCCCTGTGCTTTCTTTGCAGCTGCATCAGAAACATGCAGTGGAGTTTTGCAAAATGCTTTACTTCCATATTTGCTTATATGTAAAATTACAAAGCTATTAAAAAAAAGATCTGAATTTGATTTAGAAAATACAAAGGACAGCTTTAGAGGACAACAGGCCCCACATATAGAAGGAACGTGTTAAAATAGTCCTGAAAATAACCTTCTGATAGCCCATTCCCATAAGACTTGCACTTTGCGTAAGTGACTTGCACAGTATAAGCCTGCTTTACGGTCACTTATAGTAAGAGCAGTTATTTTGGTATCTCACCCTTTTGTGTTCACCATTATTCCACATGCAGTCCTATTTCTCTTTCAGTGTCTTCAGTAATGCATCTCCATAGCTATAGGTTGAGGCTATTTTTTTGTTTTTCAGTTACATAATCAAACATAAAGCCATTAGACTTTTTGGAGATGTACTAGAAATGGTCTCCTTAACCACAAACCAGAAAACAGAAAAATGAAGTACTAATTTTAAAACAAAGAATACACATTACAAAACGGAACTATAGATGTGAGAAATTTTGTCATATATATGTAATACAGTTGCTATAGTTAGCCTCAATAACTTGTAAAATGACATTAACATTTTAATAATAAAAACAAAAATACAGAGTGCCTACCTCAAGGATAGATAGGGAAAGTAAACATTCACCCTTAATGCAACAGTAGTCATAGATTGTCTAATAATTTTTTGTCATATATGGTTGTCAGATGTCTGTGTTCCTATGATGGTGTCACAGGGCAGCTCTATTTTCTGTTATATATGGAAAGTTTAAGACTCTTATTAAAGGTGCAAAAAGTGTGGGGGACTAACTTGTTACTTCACACATAGTTCCTGTTTTTAGTTTCGTATTTGCCTAAAAATAAAATTATCAGTGATTTTATTAAAAATGTGCATTTTCTGTTTTATTTGTATTTATTATTATTTTTTAACAAAATGAGTGAAATTTGGAATACATAGTTATGGAGTGTGTTTTGAAGACACTGCTTGATGCTAGATTTGGGTAGCATCTAATGTTTAATAGTTCTGAGACCAATAACAAGCAGGTCATAGTCTTAATATGACAGCTGTTATAAGTCCCTCCATTTTGCTCTGTGGAGTGAAGTAGTGCTCAGTCTTGATAAAATTCAGGAGTGCCAACTGATCTGGTGGTAGCTGTAGGGGTTATATAGAAATACAACTGTACTTCTTAAATTTGGAGGCTACAGAACTATCATTGTTAGAGAAATGAAGTGTCCTATAAAATTAAACAGAGATACAGTCAGTGGAATTTAAATCATTTTATCGGGTATTTTAAGCATTGTTTACTATGATGCTCAGTAGTATTTCTATGTAGCTTTAAGAAGACACTCCTTTTTTTGGGCCTCTCCCTTCAGTCTCATGGTTTGTTCAGTGAACCCTTTTTTAGTTCGTAGCTTTCAGTGTTCTTTCTTCATTAATGCGTACACTTGTGCTCTCCTCGTTGCTCTATCTTTCGGTAAAAAAACACGCTGCATCATACTCATTATCAGCCCAGGCATAGAAAGGCAACAGTTTGTGAATGAATGACATAACTTTTCAAAGAAAATTGCTTCTCAGATCTGCAAGATCTGTTGCCGATCAAGAAGGTACTTAAAAAGATGTTCTAGCATGGACAGATGATTGAAGAATATGAAGTACAGATGAATGTATAATATGCAGCTATATGACGTTTTTGTTTCATGTATATGACTGTGAAAAAGTGAAACTGTGCCCACTGCCCTCTGGACTATAGTAGTCATAAAAGTGAACCATATATTCTCCATTGTGCAGTAGGCTGTCAGTAGTGTTGTTTAAGACAGGCTAGTAGGTGGCTACCTGGCCTTGCTCTTTATACCTATGAGACGTCTCACAACTATTCATGCAGGATTATATATTATAGTAACAAGTGCAGTAACATTGTCTAGCACTTATGATTTGCTGTCAGACTTTACAGCCTGAAGTTTATTTTTTTATTTTCTTCATGATGCAGTAAGTTCCTAATACATTTGGATTGTCTATTTACAATTGTAGTAAAGTACAGAGCCAGGATTATGCCAACAGATAGTCCTGTATAATGAATAACAGTGTGAGCAAAGCGAATGGTGTTAGGGAGATAAGGAATTTCCTTATTCAGCAGACCTTGTCTGAATGACAGGGGTCTTTGAATAAGTGACAGACATCTGAAATCACATTTTCACTCAGCTGGATTACTGGGGTATGGTTAAATGTGTCTTTCTTCAATAAACAAAACATCTTCTAAGGTATGTAAAAAACGAAGGAAGATAAGCAAACTGTATTACCAAGATCTCTCTCTCTCTGTCTTTCTCTGGTTGCACTACTTTACTTTTGCATAATGGTAGAATGGCAGAATTACACTATAAATGTATCTCATCTGCTATTTTAAGTACATTTAACATCCTACCTCCCCTCCATTGATACAGTCTCTCTTTCCCTTTTTCTCTACGTCTCATGCTCTCTTGAATTCTTCTGTGGATTTCTCCTCCACCTCCCAGTCTGGTAGGCCATTCCATGGGTCCACATCCATATATGTAAAAGACTGCTTTCTAAAATCTACGGTTTAATTAGACCCTACAATCTGCTACTAGTGCCCCCTCCTTCCCTCTCTGTCCTTCATGTTCATAATGCCAATTTCACATCTCCCTGACTTAATCTATTGCACCAGCACCATGTTCACTCTTCTGTCTCGAATGAGAAGAGCTTTTGTTCTTATTACCTCTGGCCATATTCCTTCCACTCCATTCTGTAGATCTGTCAGGTAGATTCTGCCTGAGATTCCTCTTGCAGCCTGATGATCTTTTCTTTATATGGCCCTTGAACTGCACATAATACTAGAGGTGTGATCTGACCAAGGACCTGTGGATTAGAAGCATAACATATTTGGTTCTAAACTCTATCCCTTTGGGATTTATCCCAACATTTTGTTTGGTTCTGTCACTCCTCTCTCACTCTTTTTCAGGTGGTCCAACCCAGGTGTGGTCAGTACATGGAGATCTTTTTCCTACTATGTTGCTACCAGTTCCATTCCTCCCAGAAGATGCCTCACACCAGTACTGTATACTTGTTTGCAGCGAACCTCAACTGCTGCCTTCTTGCTGACTTGTCCAAAGTCCTGTGCTAGATTCTATACCCCATCCTTCACTGCTGCAGTTGTCTCTGTGTCCTTCCCTCTATTCCCTCTGATATGGCTGAGACAAAAAATATTGCCGGAACCAGGACAGACTACTGTGGTACTTCACTATTTAATTTCCTAATTTCTGATGCTATCTCTTTCATCAAAACCTACTGTGTTATACCATTCAACCATAGAACTGTGTAGTTCCTCAGTTTTCACCCTATCTCCACTCCCTCCAGTGTTCCCATAATCTCCTGTGTTGGACTGAGTCAAAGATCTTGCTGAAATCCAAGCAGACTACATCTACTGGAACTTCCTTGTCAAGTTCACCTTTAACCAGATCATAAACTAGATCAATTTTGACTAAGAGTTTCCTCTGGCGTCAAAGCTGTGCTACTTGCTGTCCTAAAATTATTGTCCTCTAGAAGTGCATCAGCCTTCCTGTCAAGACTCTCTCCGTGACTTTACTAATCACTGGCAGTAAACTCACAAGCTTATAGTTCCTCAGAATCCCCACCACCACCACCACATACACTTAACTATTTTCCATTTCCCTGGTACTTCTTCACTAACCATTTATATGCTAAAGATCTCCATCAGGGGTCTTCCAGCACATTAGCCAGATTTCTAAAGACTCTGGCAGTATCCCATCTGGTAGCTGTGTTTTATGCTCTCTAGTGGTAGTCAGTTACCTCTGCCTCCCATACTCTGGTGTCTATCTGTTTTCTCCTCATTCTGCCTGGCTTCCCTGCCAGCATGGCATCCTCTCCTTGCTTTCCTTTGTGAAGACTGAAGCAAAGCATTCATTTAATTGCTTTGCTTTTTCCCCAATATTCTGTGATCTCCCTCTCATCTTGTCTTAACTTGGTCAGTTATGTCACACTATTTCTTCTTTCTGCTGAGTACTTACAAGTTCTTGCTTCCCTTCCTTTATCGATTCTGCTAACTCCTTTTCAAATTTAGCCTTTGCTGCCCTTAACAACTTTGTTGATTTTTTAATAGCCTTCTTGTACCCGCACTCTTCCAACTTCCCCACTTCTTCCATTCCACTTCTTGTAGGCTCTGTCTTTTGCTCTAATTATTAGACTCACATTTCTATGTAGCAACATGTGTCCTCCTCCTCCTCCTGTTTTTTTTTTTGTTTTTACCTGTCCCTTGCATTCTTGTCCATAACCTTGCGTACAGCTTCAGTTTGCTTCCTTGGCTTGTTTACTGCCTCAGTGTATTCCCTTAGCTTGTTTACTGCCTCTGTTTGCTCCCTTAGCTTGTTTACTGTCTCAGTTTGTTCCCTTAGCTTGTTTACTGCCTCAGTTTACTGACTTTGCTCCCTTAGCTTGTTTACTGCCTCAGCTTGCTTCCTTAGCTTATTTACTGCCTCTGTTTGTTCCTTTAGCTTGTTTACTACCTCAGTTTGCTCCCTTAGCTTGCTTACTGCCTCAGGTTACTCCCTTAGTTTGCTTACTGCCTCAGTCTGTCTTGGTTTGTTTGTTACCTCAGTCTGTCTTAGTTTGTTTACTCCTTCAGTATGTTCCCTTAGTTTGTTTACTCCTTCAGTTTGTTCCCTTAGTTTGTTTACTCCCTCAGTTTGTTCCCTAAGTTTGTTTAGTGCCTCAGTTTGCTCTCAGTCTTCTAACTCATCTCTGATCATCTTCATCAGCATAGTATAACCAAGTTTCCCAAAACCCCACACCACTGGCTTTGTCAATTTTTTCCCATCCTCCTAGTCTATACCATGTAATGGCATGGTCAATGCTGGTTAATAGTGCCTTAACCTGGACATCCATTACACCATCTGTATTTGTTAGTACCATGTCCACATTTCTGTGCTTTTTTGTGAAGTTTTGTGCCAGTTGACTGAAGTCATCATTGTCCAAGACCTCAGTCAATTACCATTCCATCTGTATCCTGGAATGCCGAATCTCCCATTCTGCTCCTGGCGCATTCAACTTCCCCATAAATGTAGCACTCGTTCGCGTACCCTACTCCTTTATTCCCTCCTCCATTCCCTCTGTGATATACCTGAGCAACCGTTATGCCCCACCTCATGTTGTCATTAACCCATGTTTCTGTAATAACAACAATGCCCACCCTCCTCTCCTACATCCCTGCTTGAAGCTCCCCATCTTCCTGCCCAGACTTCTTGCATTGCAGAACTAGACTATACAGCCGCAGTCTGAGTCACCCCTTATTTTTTTCTTTGCTGTGTTCTGCATCGTGTCACCTTCTGTCTACAGCCTAAACAGTTACCTCCGTTCCACTTTTATCAGTTTGCCTGCCACTTTCATCTTAGTTTAAGGACACAATTTTTGAGATATTTTACACTATATAAAACAAAGATGAATAGGCAGGCACAAAGAAGTGGGTGGTACAGTAGTACAGATCCTAATGCAGTTTAGTGTTTTATTAATTTATTTGAAATTGTTTACCAGGGTAGAACACTGATCAAACAGTGTCCAATTACAGGCTCACTCCTTTAGCAAATTAAAGTGTCATTCAAAAACAGAAACATCTGCAGTATAAATCCTACTGTATGTCATTCTCCCATCTATATCCCTTTGTGTTTCAAGTGACTTAATGGGAAGGCAAGGAAAAGGGAGTTCATCCACACAACAAACAGAAGTAGGTTTCACGACCGTAATTATGTTGATATTAGTGGACAAAGCTATAGCAAGTATGAAGTAAAGAGGTGCCTGCCCCAGCTGCAAGATATTAGGGGCACACTGTAGAACAGGTGTCAGTAGGTCCTTGCAAGCAGTATCAGTGATCATTTAAGGCTGCTTTAATGACAAACAGTCAGCATTTTGTGTATTAGAGACTGTGGCAAGGAGCAAGTATAGCTTTTTATTACAGTTTAGTAAAGGTATTTGACATTGTTTTACAAAGATTATGTAGATTTATGTTTTCCTTCTTTCTTTATAACAGTCAGTGAACTGTGACAAGGAGACATTTGAGATCTTTGCTACAGTTTAGCAAAGGTGTTGAAACAACAAAGAGCTATTATGTATAGACATAACAGCTATTTTGCTTAGTCTAAAATGATTTTTTTTAATTATGAAAGGTGTTTTTGTTCCTCATCTTCAAACTGGGGAGGGGGGGGTCAAATAGAGGCATTTCCCAGGGTACTAGGTTATCTAGCTTCTTAGCTACAACTGTGATAGTGGGCATATTGAACACATCTGTACAGTGGAAGATAAAGGGACAGTGGGATGCAGGAAATATAAATGGAATAGAAACCTCCCTTGCTTCTTTGTGTTAACTCTCACACGTTTACTAGCTATGTGAAACGTTACAAGCTTTTTTTAACCTCAACATTTTGGAAAATGCATTTTCTGCTGCTGATCTGTAATTAGGTCATAACTAAATCATATTGAGTCAATTTCTGTTAACTGCCATCACACCTGGTTGACCAGAACTTATTGTCCAGCCCAGTCTTTGGACCAGCAAGTTATCAGTCCTACAGAAGTGGACAGGGGACCCTTTAAAGCAATAAATGACTGTACAACAAAGCTCATAATTCTCAACAGTCCACATATTTGCCTAATATTTTTGGTCTGTTCCTCATAAAACGTCTGGTTTCCAGGAAAATCACTGAAGATTGAAGTCACTAAATAATGACATGGATTTAGTTTTAGACTTCATATTATTCAGAAAATACATGCTTACAAAAATCCTGTTATTTTAGCAACTTTCTAAGTTTATCAGAGCAATATTTAAAATCTGTCCCTATTTTGGGGCCTTTGTCCTCCCATTATTTTAGGCTTTGTCCAGTTTTCTTGTGCTAAGAGGTGCAGCAGTATAGTGTAGCCTGTTCATCACTGTGTAACCAGCAGAGGGATCTCTTTGGATTTTATATGCATAGGTTAAACCGTTGCTGAGCTTGCTCTACTTTGTATTTTTGCTGCAGCTTGATTAACATGTCTAGTCTTCTGCTGTGCCCACCTATCTCACCCATTGTGCCCATGACCAACCCAGTCATCTCCTTATCTCTTCATGGATACCTAACAACACAGGTAACAGCTGGCAGAAACAACATGTAAGCTCTGGGCATGGGCTAAACTTTGATGAAGGAACAAGGGCCCATTTAGTGCTGTAGACCTTGCATCAGGTGCCAGCTGATGCATACTATGTGTGGGTTACTCTCCTGATAATTCTATATATAATGTGTAAGTTATCAGAGGCCTAGCACAACCCTTCTCCCTCCCCCCATCTCACACATATGATATGAGAACATGCGCGCACACACAAACAAAGAAGTCTAATATTATTTTTTATGACAAGCTGACAGTGTAGGCTGATGCTAAAGTGACATCCAGAACTCATTCCTTCCCTAAGGAAAGAAGTAGAAAAAGTACCTTCACACTGTCGTTCTCAAATGATCATGCAGTGAGCTTGCCACGATTTTAAAAAAGGTAAGCAGCTTCATAAATGCAAGTTTAATGTACTTTTGATTCACCTTCATGTGGATATTTGTTTTTTTTTTCTTCTTTGCAATTGAATAAGAAATATATGTGCTTATCAGAGAACTTAGGTACCCAAGTTGAGCCTCAGCTTGGGTGCAAACATTTATCTGTTTTTCATGTCTGGATATCAGCAGTTTTATATTTAGTATAGCTGTTTAGCTCACCACCTTTTTCACACATTGAGGACAAATATAATCTGCAACACAGAAACAAATGCTTTGTTAGTAGATAAAGACAGTTTGGTTCCCAAGCCTGTATACATCCCGGCCTAATGCATAATCTGTTGATTCTAATAACTAGAAGCCAATATCTTGTTACTTTTCCAAGTAGCACATTTTCTATATCAAGTGTCTGATTGAACCTCTCATATTTTAACTCAACAGCTTATTGGAAAGTTTAGTCCATGTGTCCACTCGCTATATGAAACATATATATATATATATATATATATATATATATATATATATATATATATATATATATATATATATATGTGTGTGTGTGTGTGTGTGTGTGTGTCTGTATATACATGTGCATATGTGTGTGTGTGTGTGTATTATTATATATATATATATATATATATATATATATATATATATATATATATATATATATGTGTGTGTGTGTGTGTGTGTGTGTGTGTGTGTACATATATATATATATATATATATATATATATATATATATATCTATATTATATATATATATATATATACACACACACACACACACACACACAGATATATATATATATATATATATATATATATATATATATATTTTTTTTTCATATTGCCCTTGAATTATTTCTAACCCATCTTCAAAGTAAGCATCTTGGCACTGGCAAGCATTTTTCTGCAATGTACTAAGTTTCTGGTTTGTGAAAAAATCCTTTGTCAGAAATGAGAAAGTATACTATCCATAAAATAACCTTTCATTTATGGTATACTTCATAGTGATTTCAGTACAACCTTTATCATAGTGATTTCAGTACAACATTTATCATTTACCGTAACTCCCCAGACTGTTTCCAGCCTGTTTCTTTCTGAAGGTGAATTATCTCAGAACCATATACAGTGCTATGAATGGGTGTATTGAGGTAATAAGGCATTCTTGTGTTCTGTGTGTAGCGTCATTAACGCTGTACTTTATCAAATTCTATCCCATTTTTATTGTCATTTCACCTTACTTGCCTATTTTAGATTCCTATGAAATAAAGAAACTCAGATTTCTGCTCTTTATTGTTGCGAGATCCCACAACCCATGGTTTAATTGCCCCTCATTTTCCTTTTCAGATGGATTACCTTGCTACTCTCTAAATGAAATCTCAACTGGTATATACCTGGTCAGGCTTTGAACATTGACGAGTTCTTTGACTTCCTTCCCACTTGAACTAATATAGATCCTCATTGCACATCTCTGCCAACACAAAAAACATTCCATTGTCCCATTCTTTCACTAGATTTACCAGTAAAGGTACTAACGATGATGAAAGCCCCACATTAATTCTCTTTATGTCAGTGTACAACCGTTTATTCCATTTATTATTATTGTCTTTTTGTTTATCAGTCATTCTATTGTCTGGGCTAGCACATCTGCAACCAGCATGTGGTTAGCTAATGTGTTAATCATTCTTTTATATAGGGTATTGCTAATGCCTTGCTAAAAGTGTCAGTAAACCAAATCTGCAGTTTATTTTAGATTTAATACATGTTTCATTATGAAGGCATGTTGCTACATATATATGGAAAAGAGTTGTTGTTTTTTTCAGAAGTGATTCCAACTCTCTCTGCCATTAAGATCAGACTATCAAGTCTTTAATTATTATTTTTTTCTCGCACATTGTAGAGAAAAATCATATGTTTCTCCTCCTTTAATACAGGCCTAAGCATGTATTACTTAAAGGAACCCGTATGATTTATTGTAATTAAAAAAGACTTGGGTGGTTTCTTGTTCTTCCCTCCTACCACAAGCAAACCTGTTTAAGCAAGAATGCAATTTCTGGATATATTAGTGATGCAGTCACTGTTATTGCTTATTGTATTTTTTTTTTTGAAAAACTGTCAGAAAACAGCTATGATTACAAGGTTTCATTACATTTACTTTCTCTGTGAAGTAGAATAGAAACCATTAGCTTGTTTTTGTTTATGGTGAGAACATAAAACAGTAATTTTAGTAAATGTGCAGACAACAGAAAAGTGTTATACATATACATGTAAATACACAGGATCTGTAAATGGAAACCTAAATGAGAGAGAGAATGTTGTCACAATTGTGATGATACAGAAATAGAAACATAACCATACCTGTACCTTGCAACATCTTAACACAAGAAATCTTGACTAAGCATAAAAGAATGAGGAGAACAAAGGTCTGAAATAGAGACAGATTTTAAACATTGCTCTCAGGAAGTTGCTAGAACAACAGGATTTGTGTTAGCATGCATATGAAGTCTAAAATTCAAATTTATATCATTATTTAGTGACTTCATTCCTCAGTGATTTGCCAGGAAACTACACCAAAAATGTACTAGAAGCAGCACAGAGTCAGACTTGCAAGGTAATCTCAGACTAGACTAATGTTTCTCTGGCAGACTAATCAAAGCAGTATATGACTAAACAGCAGTGAACTTGTCTTACTCATACTTGGGTAATAAAGTATATGACGTAGTGCATGACTTATTCATTCTTCAGAAAAGTAGTGTGGCATTTGTCATTGTCTCTGACTTCCTATGTGAAGAGATAAAGAGATCACAGTAGTAAGGCATCTGGCATAGTCCATCAGCACTCTCACACTAGTGCTAAAGTTGTTTAGGAGTTACTATTACTGTTTTGACTGCTACAGTCCAGGTTTGAGATTAGCTTCTGGTCACTATCTCGGTAATGCTTGCATATAATTCCCAGTGTCTGTCCAGGTGTCCATGTGCTATGCTTTCTTTATGCCTCACAAAGACATGCTGCTTAGCCTGACTGGTCACACTCAGCATTTATAGCTTTAACTTATTTTGCAACTTATTTATTTGAGATTACTGAAGTGAAACATATATTTCTCCTATAGTTCTGGCTATTTCCATGGCTGAATACATTTTAGTACTGTGAAGCTAAGTGACCTGCTTGCAGCTTGCATCATTGTTACTCAGTCAGAATTTGTCTCCCCTTCATTTTGAATTTATCTCTGTGTTCTTTAGGTATTACTGTGATTTCTATAGGTGTTATATGACAGTATGTCTAAAGACAGAATAAATTATATAGCAGGAATGTATCTTTACCTAATCTGTACTGCAGTCTGTGAATGCACTATGGCATCCTTTATCTTATGCTGTGTGCACCTTGAATTCTGTATTCTGCCTTGTGTAACTCATTGTTTCACTTTATAATAACTAGATATTTTGTATCTGATTGTTAACCATTGGCCAAGGTCCTGGTAGATAGCAGTCAGGATTATTCCGCCTATCTTTTTAGCAAATAAATAAATAAGCAGAATATACTGACTATACATAGCACTACCAAGTCTACATTAGTGCTCCAGGAATGAGTTACATTTAATGGTCATAAACTGGGGGAACAGACATTTACAGCATGACTATTTAAACTTTGAAGCAGTGCTTTGACATTCAGCATTTATTTTAAACAGGAGATCCTTTCATTTTGTATACCTTAGTGATTTGTATGTCAAGAGCTGACATGTATTAAAGATTCTAAGCTTATATAATTGCTTGACTTTATCTCTTATGACAGTGGTTTTACTCTGATGATGTCATCTAGATATTCATTTATCTGACTAGCTGTGCTTCCTTTTGCTCCATTTGCCAGATTTTATAACATCTGTTTTTTTTATTAGCCTCTTGTAACCAATTTTTTTTATTTTTACATTTCAGTGATAGATGCAGCTTCCACTAGCCTATAAATATGTAAGATTGTTGTTGCTCAGCTGGTAAAGCAGAGGGCCATCTAGCAATAACTGCTGATGTTGGTGTGGTATGTTGAAGATTTATCCATGGTTGGTGTGGTTTAATCATGAGGGTGAAGCCTGGGTGATTAAACAAAGCCAACTGTGAATAAATCTTCAATATACCACACCACAGAGTTGGTTATTGATATTATACAACAACATTATTTAAGAAACAAATGACTTACTTACTTATAATACCTCTGTAGTGCCCTTCCATGTTTTCTGCAGTATCCTAGGTCCTTCCTAATGTACTGCTCATGCATATGGGAGTTGCATTCCCATGCTTACACAGTACATCAGTGCTGTGTAAAGGAAGCAACAGAGAAAGGAAGATCTCCATTGCTTTTTTATTTTATTTTATTTTTATTTATTAAGAAAAAAGAAACCAGGAGACTTTTAACAAAGAAAGACCGGATAGGAAAAATAAAAAGATAATCAGGTACATTTCTTTAGTTTTGCAGAACGTACCTGATTATACTTTTATTTTTCTCTGTGCTGTCTCCCTCGTTCGTTTGAAGTCTTCAGTTTTGTAAACTTATTTAAAAAAAAAGAAGGAAAGGTAAACATTTTACGGGATATACTAATGGCAAAAAGCCCAGGTGACCGGATCTTTTTCCATTGGTATATTCTCAGATTTACAACCGGCACGTTGGTTGGGCTGACCAATCAAGTTGCTCCTCTTTGAGTATTACCAGCCAGTCATTGTGAAATAATAAACTTACTTAGTTCAGATAATAAAAATAGCTACAAATAAATATTTTGAACTGCTTTAAATGAGTTGAATTACATATTTTGAGAATCTTTCTTTTATGCTGCTTATCAACCAGCACATAATTCTACAAAGATCCTTACTACTCTTACTAAAAAATATTCTACCCAAATACCTGGCACTGCAAAAACAACTGAAATGAATGGCTAATACAAAAATAAAGAAATTAAAGCACTACTAATTTTAAGAATCAAGTCTTGTTTAACTGGAAACAACCCCCTAACTTTGCAATGTGTAGCAGATTTTCTGTACGTCATAATCTAGCGCCAAAATAATGAGACTGCATAAAGCTGCCTTCAGCCAAGCACAATAATTTACCCTTCTTTCCCGTGCAATATATTGCCATCCTTACTGAATTTGTTTACATATGACATAAATATGCTATAAGTAATATATTTTCTCACACTTGTGCATATTGCATAATGCCTGTTCCTCAAAATTAATATTTTGATTGCAACTGATACTAGCATCCTTACCCTCTTCTGTTCCTTAGTCATGCTTAAACACTATCTTCCATTTTTGTAATGTGGGTATAATACTTATTTTTCTGTTTTGTCTAGTCATCATATCTTTTCCCATGATCTAATTGTATTAAGATATCCACTACTTTTCCTTTCATCTCTCCTCAGAAGTCCTAGTCACATGGATCATTTCTAACTAGGTAAGATTGTGTTAAGTCAATTTCATTTTGATATTAATTATTGACTATCAATTTGTTAATACTGTTATTTCTATTGATATTTCTGGATTTTAATCTTATTACTGTATTGCACATTGCATTACAATCACAATTTCCATATATCTTCACAGGCATGGTATTAATGTCTATTTCCTCTATCAGATATCATTTCCCCTGTTATAACTACGTCAGCAGATATGTTAATGCAAACTTTGTAAAAATATGTATCATTTTTTATAGTTTCTTTTCTTGAAATGCGTGTTCTTTTTCTATGTTTACTTTGAATGTTATTCACTAGAAATAACTGAATTGTTCCTTTTGGATTAGTGCATTACACCAGTAATCACATTCAAATAAACACATTTAGGATACTCATTACAAAGTCCCATCCCTAAGAAGATTTTTACAGTCATGGTTTTATGCAACTGCATTCCTAAACCATTTCTTCAGTCAAGATTTTTGACATATCCAACAAATGATTGTGGTTATTCTTCTTTATACCAATGTTCTAGCCCAAATCACAATATTTTGTATTTATTAATCATAAATGTGTCCATCTGATGCAATTTGTTATGATCAGAACACATTTACAACCATACTGCAGAATGGATGAACATTCGGTATTGAGAGTTACTGGTCTGAGATCCTGCAGGCCATCTGTTGCCATTACACTTCAAATTAGATGATGTTAATTTTCAAATTAGCTCAGGCTTACTACTCAAACTGCTTGAAAATCATATGGTCTAAGTGGGAGAGGTTTTATCTGATAAAACAATATTGGCAAATAAGAACCAGTTGGCATAATGGTTAAGGTCTTCACATCCCATACACAAGGTACAAGGTTAGATCCTGACCTCCAGCCAATGCCTGTTTGGAGTTTGCATGTTCACCCTGTGTCTCTGTGGGGTTCTTACCACCCCTGAAAAACATGCTGAGTGTTTCCATCTCAAACTCACCAATGAATGGAGCTGTGAGTAGCACAGACTTGTGCCCTATAGGGGGAAGAGTTGTACAAACCAACCACTTTGGGCATTTACTGTGGTGTACAGTATCCTTAGGATATTAGAATATGGATCACAGAATGTACACATGTAAAATATGGCTGTAGGCGATTCTGTTATGTTTACTAATGTCACCAAATGGACATAGGTATTTGCCAGTGATAAGTGGGTTGAAGACCTGGCCTACTCTGACCTACGGCAGGGATCCATGCTTACAGCAGAAGGGTTTTATGTGCCCCTGTTGGCTAGGGTATGACTGCCATAAAGCCTGGCAGCCTTTTGTCAATAAGCTATTGGCCAGCAGGTGTCTAGTTGCCCAACCTGCATCACCTGTGATAGCTCTGTTGAGCGAAAGCTGGACATAAAACCAATCGACCTGCCAAACATGAAATGAAAATCACTACACTTATTGTAGGTTCACTGACAGGACACCACTTGGAAATGAATTGATATGGAGAAGGCTAAACATCCTATGTATCCAAGAGACAAGATGGAAGGGCAATATAATGGATCCAAAGTCTACTACTCAGGAGAAGGACAAGCTAGAAATAGTGTGAGAATTATGATGAGCGAGAGGCTTCAGAAGACAGTGAGGGATATCATCAGAATTAGTGACAGACTTATGGCAATCAGACTCCATTGTAATGATAGGGCAGTATTCATAATCTCAACCTATGCCCCACAGCAGGGTTGTGATAGTGAGAAAAAGAGTGCATTCAGACAGCAGTTGCAGGACCTACTAGATAAAGCAGGACAACATGAATTGGAACAGACTGAACAGGATATGAGGACTGTCTGGGTCTACATGGGTGGGGCAACAGGAATAAGAAAGGTGAGGCAATTGAAGACTGCTGTCTATGGTTCAGAAAGAGAGACAGTCACAAGATCACATACAAGAGTGGCCAGCATGCAACTCAGGCAGACTTCCTCCTAGTAAGGAAAGGGCGCTGGGATAGAATTAATGATTGCAAAGTCATCTCCAGTGAAACAGTCGGCCCACACCATAAACCACTGTTTGCCGAAATCAGCTGCAAGCAATGTTCCAGAAGACTCTAAGGTCAACAGAGACCAGGCTGAATACATGGAATTTGACTGGAGAGAAAGTACAACAATTCAAGGAATTACTCAGGGCTGTAGCACCCCAAGAAGTGGAGGAAATAGGTGGAGTTGAAGAAGAATGACAGTGCCTCAAAACAGCACATGTGAGGACTACAGAACAGAAATACGGCTGAGCCAGGTATGGAAATAAGGTACATAAAGAAAGCTGGTGGTGAAATGCAGAAGTCCAGGAAGTCATCAAAAGAAAGGAGGAGTGCAGAAACAAGTGGGATATAGAAAAGTCTGTCAAGGCTAAGAAGGAATACTGGTTAGCTAACAAAGAAGCTAAGAAAGGAGTTGCAGTAACAAAGAATAGGGCATTTGGTGGCACTCTATCAGCTTCTACAAAGTGACTCAGTAGATGGCATAAAGAAACTATATCAGGTTGCAAGGCAAAGGAGAAAGATAAAGATGATATTCAGACACTATTCACAAGGGACACCAGTAACAACCTGCTCACCATTCCACAGGGCATCAAATGGAGATGGAATGAGTATTTTCAGCAGCTTTTGAATGGAGATAACCCCACAGAAGCTGTACTGCCCTAGACACAGCATACAATGAGAGAAGAGGAGCCCACCCTAGAAAAAGTAAGAACAGCACTAAGGAAGATGAAGTCAGGGGAAGCAGCAGGCTCAGATGAGGTCATAGCAGATATGATAAAGATGCTAGGTGAGATAGGGGAGAAATGGCTCCTGAGGGTAATCATAGCAGTGTGGAGGGAAAAGCATATTATAAATGATTGGCGAATAAGTATATACATGCTAGTGTGCAAGAACAAGAGGGATCTCCATAACTGTGGGCAATACAATGGCATCAAACTTCTGTCACATTGTATAAAATTCTGGAGAGGGTGATTGATAAACAGATACGTAGAGTAGTAGAATGTTAGATGATAGATGAGCAGTTTGGATTCAAATCAGGATGCAGCACAAATGACCTGATGTTTGCAGTGAGACAGATAGTTGAGAAGAAGCTAGAGATGAGGAAAGAGTCCAACTGAGCATTCCTAGAATTGGAGAAAGCATATGACAAGGTCCAAAGAAAGCTGATTTGGTCAGTACTACTGTTTGACAACCCAGAAACATTGGTAGAATTAGTGCAAGCTATGTACAAGGCCCAATGACTCAAGTATGAACAGTGTTCAGTTTCACAGAGGGGTTCCCAGTGGGAGTGGATATGCACCAGGGTTCAGCTCTGAGCCCACTGCTGGTCATACTAGTGATGGACTACCTTAGCAAACAGGTCGGAGGGGACAAATCAACAAAGTTGCTGTATGCAAACGATATGGCATTACAGGCAGACTTTGATAAAGAATGTCAGCAAAGGATAGAGGAATGGAATGCAAAACTGAAAGCACATGGGATGAAACTAAGCACAGGTAAGACAGTGGTAATGGCAGCAAATTGGGGAAATCAGAAGAAGCTCAGAATTCAGATAGATGGGAAGATAGTGGAACAGGTAAACAGCTTCAAGTATCTGGGAGGAGTAGTTGAGGAGAAGGGTAGTCTGAAAGAAGAGGTCAAAGATAGAATCAGAGGGGCTTCAGCCAACTGGCATAGAATTTCAGGTGTAGTCTATGACAGAAGAATCCCAAAGAAGCTGAAAAGTAAGGTGTACAAGACAGTGGTGCTACCAATACTACTGTATGGTACAGAAACCTGGACATTAAAGGTAGAACAACTGAGGAAGCTAGAGGTGATGGAAATGAAGTGCGTAAAAAGGGTGGTAGGATGCACACTGTGGAACAGATGAAGAAATGAGGACATAAAATCAGAAGCCAAAGTCATTCCAATTGCAGGAAAGATCAAAGAGAACAGATTATGGAGGTTCGGACACGTGCAGAAAAAAAGAAGACAATCTGGTGGGACAAACAGGAAGAAGTTAAGAGGAAACAGGGACATCCAGCAAAGAGGTGGACGGATTGTGTGAAAGAAGATCTGCAACAGTCAGGCATGAGTGTCAAAGAAGGTAGGAGTATGGCATTGAATCAAGAAAGATGGTGGCAGTTAACACAGTACCCCGATCCCATGTAGAAAATGGAAAAAAGGGGGGCTGATGATGATTATGATGATGATGATAATGATATTGGTGTAGATACACTCTCAGGTTCATTTTCTCAGATCTTTGAATACCCAACTGCTTTTTCTTACATTTTCATAAACATGTTGCTTTATGTAATACAATCTCGTTCATTTGGTTGACATCTCTTTTAGGAAGAGGGCTCAGTTTTTGGCACTCATTTACATGAATATTATTTTGTGCAACTGAAGTATTGTTTCATTTTTGTTCTTCTGGTCATATACTGCTCAGGTTCCATTTCAAGACATACATTAGACAGAGCAGGAAGTATATGTGGCTGAACTAATAGAACCCCCCCCCCCATTAATTTTTATTTTATATTTGTTGACCTGGTTTGTCCAGCTGGGTTACAATTGCCCATTTTTAGTGGAGGCCCGAGGAGAAAAGCTCCAACAGAAAAATGGAAATGTTACATATTGAATACATATAGAATACATTCATCAGTACCACACATTACTGCATTACAGTGTCATACATTACACTGTGGTAAGTAAAATAATATAGAAATGCATTCATCAGAGGGATACATTCACCATTACATATTATATACATAATTGTGCAATAGTTACATAGTTGAAATATTTTGCTAGTTATGTTTGTACAATGATTATCATTAATTATATACTATTGTTGACATCTCTGTGAAGTGTGACATATGGGACGTGACTACTGAACAATATATTAATGTGTTTGAGAGATGCACCATCACAGTTTCATAATGCATTTACTGATGCTATATACAACATGTGCATGGTGCACTGCAAGGAATAACCTGCATCCTTATAAGGTCTCTTCCCTGAAAGAAAGCAACCCCAAGTTTTTCTGCAGATTTCTTGATAGATTATTCTAAACTGCAAAACAAACATTTATAGTGCAGTGGAAGAAGTTTAAGGTAAATAAGACATGCATTGAGCACTGGGGGGCTTGGAGTCCATGAAGACGAAACAGATGCTGTAGTTAACACTGACCAAAACAGTCAGTAAAAAATAAAGAAAGAAAAAAGACAAAAAAAGGTAAAAGACAAAAACTATAAGATCACAAGAGTGCCTGTGTACGTGGGTGGTGAGAGGTATGAGAGACTTACATAAAAATAAAGGGCTTGATAAATTTATTGTCTTCACAACATCAAAATGACATACATAATGTAGCAAACTGTGCACATAATACGTAAAATATTAGAAATCATTTCATGTAAGTAGTGGATAAAAAAAATAATCAGGTTACAGATGTGGTAAGGCTTTGTAAACCACAAATGCTTAGTGATCCGTTTCTCTTACAAAAAAAAATGATGACTGCACACATCACAGCCAAAGGTTGTAAACTGTATAAGATTCACGGTATTATTTACTGTACTCTGGGAAAGGGGATGGAGCCTGCTGCTGGGTGCAGCCATACTCTGTCATAGCTAGAAAAGTAATTATTTCGAAACAAAGAAAACTTTGTTTATTAAAGACAAAAGGACTAAGACATCTGTGACATGGGAGTGAGAGTCTGAGAAGGGTTGTAATGAGGATGGCAGATAGACAGAGATAGTAGACATTTTGCAATTATTATTGTTTCAAAATACTGCACAAATGAGATGACTCTCTGATCACCACAGAAGCAGGAAATGAAATGAAGTCAGTATAATGCAGGAAACTAATCATAAGGAGCAAAGCAGAAAAGCAAGAACAAACAGAGTAAGATGCATAGCTCAAGGAGTGGAACTTAGAGATGCAGACATCTTAAGTATACTCATCAGAGCTTTGAAGAGAATCAATTTGGAAAAGGTTCCAGTTTTATACACCTTTGTTTTTTCATGTAAATATCACTTTATTGCAAACTAGTCGTAAAAATACTAACATTTATTGCATTCCTTACATATGGTGTAACTTACTATGGACACTGGTATACATATCATCCCGTTCCTGGTGATGCTTTTCTTTTATATAAGACAGATTTCACATTACCAGAATAGTACTTAAAATCATTTCCCTTTTCAGTTTGCACATTGTCACACTGGCTCATCAGAGTTTTTTATAGTTTCAAAATTTTTAATAATTTTTTAAAATTCAAACAGTGTTCACACCACTAACTTAATGTCCTTTTACTTTATGATCTAAAACATTATTTGTCACTTTATGACCTTTCAAATACAAAGTAAAATGAGAAAAAAAATACTATATACATTACAGCTTCCCCTTATTTCTTCATAGATACTTGACCACTTTGCATTTCAACAGCAGGTTTACACTTTCATAACAGTTCAGATTATAGGAAAAAGTATTTAATATAAGTGCAAACATCCATCACTACCCCTTTAGTCGTATTCTTTAATCACAATGTTACTTCCTTCATTAAAGATGTTATAAGCCTCTGCTTTTTTCATTTTTTTGTTTAACCACTCTCTGATCTGACAAGTCAGTTTTCTCCTACTGTTTTGTTCTTCCACATAGCTCATTTCCATATGTCCTATTAAATTTTCTCCTGAAAGATGTCCGTTCACCTTTTTCTAATTCCATCATAAGATCCATTACCATTAATGTTCTATGGTTTTTCACTAGATTTCCATTTCATTGTTCTTTTTCTTTCTTTTTTTACCCACTAACATCAGTAAAGTTAACAGTATCTGAATATGTCTTGGTAGGTTCAAACCAGGGTCAGAGTTCAAAAGAAATGGTTATTATTATTTTATTCCATGACTTCTAACTCAATACTATACCAAAAAATATGGCCCAAACCACTTCTCCATCCTAAATCAGATAATCAGCATCTTTAATCTTTCACTGTATATATTATACACACACACACACACACACACACACATATATATATATGGTTCTACCTCACATAAACGAAACACCAAAACACCGACAACGCAATCACCGAAACCACATAACCGACAGTACAAAAACACGAAATCTCACATGCCCGACAACGAAATAACACGAAACCTCATACACTTCACACACCACAATCAACAAACAAAACACATTCCCCGTCCAAAATCCACATACACAACACAAGCACACCAAAATCCCTACAAACCCACACTAAACCTCACATACACAACTACCTACAACCCTAACCCAAACCCTAACCCTAAGGTCCGTCACTACCGCACACTTACCTGGCCCGCTCCCTATCCCTAACTCACTTATCCCGCCCCATAACCCAAACACAATCACTACCGCACACTTACCTGATCCGCTCCCTAACCCTAACTCACTTATCCCGCCCCTAACCCATACACAATCACTACCGCACACTTACCTGACCCGCTCCCTAACCCTAACTCACTTAACCCACCCCTATCCCCACAGACCGTCAATATCCACACTTACCTTACTCGCACCCTAACTTCCGTCACTACCGCATACTTACACAGCCTTTTCCCATGTCGGCATCCTCGGCGTCGGTGCTTTCATCCGTCGGGTCGGTCTTCTGCACTGTCGATCTTCTAGGTCCCGTCGCGTCGGTCTTCTGCGCTGTCTATCTTCTGGGGCTCGCAATTTCCGTGTCGATGTTCCGGCGTGTCGTTTAAGTGAGGTAGAACCATATAATATATATATATATATATATATATATATATATATATATATATATATATATATAGTTTACTATCATAATCTTGAAACCACTTCCATCGAGTGATCACGTTGTCAAACGCAAATACAGAAAATAGCATCGAAAAGGCACAACACCGATACCGGTAATGTTGATCAGGCCATATTTGACAAAGTCAACATTACCCACCGTATTTTCCCTCCCAGTCAATTCCAACTAACATTTTGCAGGGGGGGCAAGCTTACTTTTATATTACAACTAAAGCTAGCTATGAAAACAGAATTGCAGCAGATAGTAAAGACAACCACAAGGCTTTCTATAGTTATGTAAAGAATCTCCATGGCAATACCCAGATTTGCTCTGAGCTACTGCACAATGTACCTCCTATACAGAGCCAACAGATATTGCAAATATACTGGCAGACAGAGTCAGTGCTAACTTTACCCCCTCTCCTCCCCCAAAGGACCAATCACAATACCAGTAGATTGCCAGGCACTCAGTATTACTGCTGCACAGATTAAAACAGTACTATCCAAGGCCAAGAATACAGCTTCTATGGGACCTGACAGTATCCCTAGTTGTGTTCTACATGAACTACAGAGGGAACTGGCACCTCACCTCTGTGCACTGTTCAATCACAGCCTCACCTCAGGCTTTGTCCCTACCAAATGGCGCACTGCTACAGTCATCCCTCTCCACAAAGGAGGGGTGACTACAGACCCCGGGAACTATCGCCCCATTAGCCTGACAAGTCTGATATGCAAAGCTATGGAACGCATCATCATGGACCTAATAAACAAGGATATAGGGAATCTCCAAACTCTGGATCCTGCACAGTTTGATTTTCTGAAGGGTAGATCATGCCTTCTCAACTTAGATGACTTCTTTGAGTCCATCACCAGAGCTGTGGATAAAGGTAAGGTAAGGTGGTTTATACAGCCAACCATGATCTGGCCAAGGCCTTTGATACCATTCCCCACTCAGGAATCATAGAAAAACTCACTAAGCTAGGCATCAACCCCTATATCACTAGCTGGGTTGCAAACTGGCTCACAGTTAGAACCCACAGTGTGAAAGTAGCTGACTCCAAGTCAGACTGCTTACCAGTCACGAGTGGAGTCCCACAGGGTTCGGTCCTGGGTCCTCTCCTGTTTGGTATCTACATCTCTGACATCCAATCCAACACGAAGGGACTCTGGTTGAGAAAGTACACAGATGATTGCAAGTTGGGAGCTATTATTAACTCCCCAAGTGATGTTGACATCCTACAGAAAGGCCTCGGTGAGACCAACAACTGGTGTCAGAACCATGGCCTTAAGCTCAATGCCAAAAAATATGTCTTCATCCCCTTTGGGAAAAACCCAGTTCCCTTGAATTACCACATTGATGGTAGTCCACTGAACACAGAAGGCATTATAAGAGATCTTGGAACACAGGTTGACAGCAACCTCTCTTTTAACCACCACGTTGCCACTGTGGTCAGAAAGTCCTTCTATATGGCACAGCTCATTACTAAGGGTTTTGCATCCAGGAAGAAAGAGGTCACTGTCTCCCTCTACTCTTCCCTCATTAGGCCAATCATCGAGTACAATACCCCATTTGGCATGTACCTCACTAGACACCTGCAACAACTGGAGAGGCAGCAAAAGTACCTCACAAAGAGGATCCTAGGCCTTAAACACTTGTCCTATATGGACAGACTCAAAAAATTCCAACTATTCTCTCTCTCATATCGCCTACTTAGAGGCGATCTCTGCTCGACTTACAAAGCCATGTCTGACCTAGCTCTGTTAGAAATGCTACATCTAAAGAAATCCCAATCCCTACACACCACACACTCCAGAGACCTGTACCTCATTACTGCAATCGACAGAACATGCTGGAGGGACAGGCTCATAACCCAGAGACTGCCCATGCTATGGAATAGACTTCCCATTCATGTCAAGCAGAGCACCTCACTGCCCCTCTTCAAGAGAAATCTTGATGAGTGGATGGGAAATAGAAAATTCACCCCAGGGATCACTCCAGTGGCTCTACTCGACAGAGGCATTGGGAACTAAGGTCGAGTGGCATGATGCCAGGGTAATCCTATGGGCTAGGCTTGTTAAGGCTCCAGGGCCATTAGCCTAGTACACACCTATGAACCTATGAACTCCAAGATCACACTACAGACAGGAAAAGGGCAAAGTTCACGATCCCCACTGTAGTCCGATCTCCAATCAATATGTCGATCTCACAACAATGAATGCACTCTAGCATTTGCTGTTGCAGGTTCAACATATTTCGAATTGCCATTATGCAACTTGAAATTTTCAGTGTAAACCTATATATATATATATATATATATATATATATATATATATATATATATACATATATATAGGTATATATGGATTCACTTTAGAAGCTCGAAATACTGAAATATCGAAATTCAGTATTTTGAGTCCATAAAGTGGAATCCTGAAAAGAGCAGAAGCGTGAATTTCAAAACCTCGAATACCTGAGGTTTTGAATTTCGCACGTCTAAGGTTCTGCTGTGGTTATGGATTCAGGTAAGTGTGTGTGTTAAGGGTTTTGGGTAGGGGCTGTGGTGTGTGTTACTGTGTTTTGTTGCTGTGATGTGAGTGTTCGAGCAGAATGTAGCTTGTGTGGTGGTGTTGTGTGTGTGTTTGTGTGTAGTGCGGCCTCAGAGTTAGAATATTTAAGTGGGGGGTGTAGCGGGGCGCATCCCCCAACATGGGGGCTGCAGGGGGGCTTCCCCCCTGCTTTTATGTAGTAGAGAGCTTGTATATGTGTGTGGGGAGGATGGTGTCTGTGTGTGCAGTAGTAGTAGCGTGAAATTCAAATTCTCCAGTGTGTGACATTTTGAATTTCACGCTTCTGAGTTTTCTATGTTTCAAAAATTTGACTTTATATTTCAACTTTGAATTTCGACATTTCAGTATTTCGAGAATATAAAGTGAATATATATATATATATATATATATGGGTCTAGGACACATGCTCGACTAGCATATGCCCGAATCACAAAACATCGAACACAAATACACGAAAGCGCTTAACATCAAAAAGTGCTTCCATGTATGTGTAGTTAAAAAAAAAATCTACATTTCTGCAGGGGGGCTTTGCCCCCCCTGCACCCCCCACACCCCCCTACTTTATTATTCTCACTCGTAGATCGCATTACAGTGGGGAAAAGGGAATTTTCCTTTAACCGCACTGTAGTCCGATCTATGAAACAGGCACACATACATGGAAGCGCTTGTCGATGTTAAGCGCTTTCGTGTATGTGTGTTTGATGTTTTGTGATTTGGACATATGCTAGTCGAGCATGTGTCGTGATCCCATATATATATATATATATATATATATATATATATATACACATATATATACATACATATATATATATATATATATATATATATATATATATATATATATATATTTATCCTTTTGTTGACCAAGTTAGTATCACTTGACTAGTTAGTAGCCTGTTTTCAGAGAACAAACTAGTATTTATACAGTTAGGGGAAATTTCCTAGGGCATTGGGGAACTTCCCCTGCTCTTTTCAGTAGGTGTCATGGAATCTTTTACATCCATCTGACCTACTACCAGCTAAAGCAGATAGGGCCGTGATATATTTTGGAAGGCCTACTCAGTGTATTTAAATGCCTATACAGGCACTTCCATTAAATATGTGAAACTTTCTAGACTTAGTCTTGTATTGCAAACTTGCTGTCTAACATTCTATTCCAATTCTTTCTTATGTATTTTTGCCTGGTCCTTATAGTTCTCTAGCAATATCTTGTAAGACTGGCTTGTTAATTTTTTTTTTTTGAAACTGTCTCAAATCTTTTTTCTACAGAAAAATCTACTAATTTATCTCTCTCCTTTCTTGTCTTTGTTGGCTACATCTTTTTTTCCTCTACTCCCTTCTTGTTCGTTTGCCTTTTCGGCTTTTCCTGGTTAAGGGTTGCCACAGCAGAACTCTGGTCCACTAATGATTGGCAGTTGATTTTTATGGTGCTGAGTTGCCAGCCCGATGCCCAACCTTCAGTGAAGGCATGCCCATTCACGCATGTCTTTCGGAGGCCACTCGACCGCGGGGAAGACATGCAGACTCCACACAGAAGGCACTCCAGCCGAGAATCGAACAGGAGAACCTCTTGCTGTGAGGCAACAACACTACCGCTGTACCACCTCTACTCCCTTCTTAAACCCTTTAAAAGAATTCTTCTCACTTTCGCAAATAAAATTCTTCTTTGGTTACTTCCCACTCTTTCAGGTCTTCTCCTTGTTCCACCTGCCCTCATTATCTTGGTCCTTTCCTCAAATTCCTTCATCATTCTGCTACTGTGGTACTTCTTCTTTATCTCTTTAAAAAAGATAAAATACATGTCAGTGGTAGCATCACCATCCTTTCCTGAAGCTTTAGTTTTCTTATTATATTAGCATACTTCATGTACACATACTTATCTTTTTGTTTTCATCTTGCCTTATGGCCTGTGCTTATAAACCTACCCTGCTCAAGTATTCCTCTGGCCCACTCTGGTATTCTGCCAGTTGTTTTCATTTGGTTTTATATATAATATAGCTCAGTCTTATCTGTATGGACAAAAATATGTCTTTAGGTCTGGTGGGCACAGTACTGGAAGAATTAATCTGTCCCGTTTTTCCCTTAGGTTCTGACCATTCCATGAAAATTCTCATATTTATTTGTTTAATTAATTGATTAATTGTTTATTCATACATTCATTTATTTATTCATTTATTTATTTATTAATATTTTGCTTTATTTCCTTTTCTTAGCTCCAGCTATATGTTTGCCTTATGTATGAAACTAGTGGTACTATAAACATTGCAGTTGCTTGAATCTTCCTTCCATATTTTTCATGTTTTTCTTTTTAAATATTTTGTATTATTTGTTTATATTGTTTCCTTCCACATATGTCAGAATGCTTATTTCAGGTTTGCCTCTAAGTAGATTCCTAAATATTTCATCCTGTGTTATCCCCACAGAATGGGTATTTCTGCACAATGTCATATTCTCAGATATAGTGCTGTACCTTTGTTTCTATTTTTTTTTCGTTTGTTTTTAATTCATTTATTTTGTATCTTGCTATCTCTTTGTATTGACCTAGTTTGTCAAATATTATCTGTATTTCCATTTTAGGATCAGTGGTGTACAGCATGATATCATCCATCGATAGAGCTATTTTTTTCTGGATGACCATACCAATTACAGTGGATATAAAAAGTGTACACACCCTTGTTAAAATGCCAGGTCTTTGTGATGTAAAAAATGAGACCACAAAAAATAATTTCAAACCTTTTTCCACCTTTAATGTGACCTATAATCTGTACAATTCAATTGAAAAACAAACAAATCTGTTAGGGAAAAAATATAAAAAATAAAAAACGTACAATAAGCTGGTTGCATAAGTGTGCACACCCTTAAGCTAATATGTTGATGAAGCACCGTTTGAATTAATTACAGCATTCAGTCTTCTTGGGTACACACCTGCCATCAATTAAAGAGACTCTAATTAACCCCAAATAAAGTTCACCTGTCCTAGTAGGATTTTCCTGACATTTACTCAGTTGCCTGCTACAGCAAAAGCCATGGTTCACAGAGAGATTACAAAGCATTAAAGGGATCTCATTGTTGAAAGGTATCAGTCAGGAGAAGAGTACAAAAACCTTTCCACAGCATTGGCTATACCATGGAACATAGTGAAGACAAGTCATCAAAAAGTGGAGAAAATATGGGACAACAGTGACGTTGCAAAGAACTGGACGTCCCCCCAAAATTGATGAAAAGACAAGATGAAAACTGGTCAGGGAGGCTACCAAGACACCTACAGCAACACTGAAGGAGCTGCAGGAATTTCTGGCAAGTACTGGTTGTGTACTACATGTGACAACAATCTCCCATATTCTCCATATGTCTGGACTATGGGGTAGGGTTGCAAGACGGAAGCCTTTTCTTACACAGAAAAACATCTAGGCCCAGCTGAAATTTGCAAAACAATACATTGTCTCCCAAAATCATGTGGGAAAATGTGTTATGGTCTGATGACACCAATGTTGAACTTTTTGGCCACAATTCCAAAAGGTACATTTGGCGCAAAAACAACACTTCACATTACCAAAAGAACACCATCCCCATGGTGAAGCATTGTGGTGGTAGTATCATACTTTGGGGTTGCTTTTCTTCAGCTAGAACTAGGGCTTTAGTCAAGGTAGAGGGAATTATGAACAGTTCCAAATACCAGTCACTTTTGGCCCAAAACCTTCAGGCATCTGCTACAAAGCTGAAGATGAAGAGGAATTCCACATTTCAACACAACAATGACCCCAAGCATACATCCAAATCAGCAAACAAATGGCTTCACCAGAAGAAAATTAAAATTTTGGAATGGCCCAGCCAGAGCCCAGACCTAAATCCAATAGAAAATCTGTGGGGTGACCTGAAGAGGGCTGTGCACAAGAGATGCCCTTGCAATCTGACAGATTTTGAGCTCTTTTGCAAGGAAGAGTGAGCAAATATTGCCAAGTCAAGATGTACCATGCTGATAGACTCCTACTCAAGAAGACTGAATGCTGTAATTAAGTCAAAAGGTGCTTCAACAAAGTATTAATTTAAGGGTGTGCACACTTATGCAACCAGCTTATTGTACTTTTTTTATTTTTTTATATGTTTCCCCTAACAGATGTGCTTATTTTTCAATTGAATTGTACAGGTTATAGGTCACATTAAAGGAAGGAAAATTTTTGAAATGATTTATTGCGGTCTCATTTTTATATATATCACAAAAACCTGGCATTTTAACAGGGGTGTGCACACCTTTTATATCCACTGTATATCCCAACATAAAATATTCTATTTTTTTTATTACTAATAGCTCTGTGTGAGCATAGGGAACTGTCCTGTTTATTACCACTTGTAAGTATTAAGCTAGTTGACATTTCTCCCATTGCTTTAACAAAGTCTTCATCTCCATCATATATGTTCATTATTAAGTGTACTCATTCTTTGGAAAATTAAATTTCAAGTTGATGTGCCTCATTTACCCCAACTGGTAATATCAAATTCCTTTTCTGCATCTAATCCAGCTAGCATTAGTATTTCCCTTTGAATTTGTACATTATTTTGCATAATCAGTGCTTACATTTAAGTGTTTGCAATTTGTTGTGAATAGTTTGTTTCCCTTCAATGAAACCACATTGATGTAGGTTACTCAGCACTCTTAATCTGTCAGGCAATCTTTTCCATAACACTTTATAATCATGATTCAAGACTGATAGTGGCCTATATGTGACAGAATCAACAGGGCTCTTTCCTTTTCTCAATATCACTATCAAGACTGCTTTTTTGGGACATCTTTATGCAAAATTTCATTTAATAACTCTTGTCATATTTCTGTTATTAGCTTCTTTTCTGATTTCTAATATTTTGGAAGACAGTCTAGATATATTTCTATATCACTGTTGCAGTATTCATTATAATAAGGATTCCCTGCCTAGGGCAGCTCGACATACGGCCAGCATACCAAACCCTGAGGTTGTAAAGGGGACATTGTATATCACAAGTATGCTCCCTGCACTTGGTGTAGGGCATAAATCTGATGTACGGATGTACCATCCTCAGAACTTCTATGCCGCCATTTTGAACACTCATTGGTCTGCTGATTACCAATCCCTTTTTCAGGTAAGTGTCCCATTGGGGTTTTTACTTCTTATCTTCCTTTATTTTTGTGTTTGTTGGCTTCATCTCATCCAGAAAGGGGAAATCCCAGTATGGGAGACAGATTCCCCATAAGGACCATCAAGAGCAGTGTTTGTTTTGCTTAGGTGCTTCTCAAAACCATACGTCTTGCCTTTTTGTCAGGCGTTTGTTGCAAAGAACTTGTGTAGTCATCTCTCCTCTTTAACATTTTACTTAGAGAACTAGCATCTTAAATTGTTGGCTAAGGGTACCATGGAGGAATTGTCCTGGACTTAGAGTCAGCTGTCTGTGAAGAAGAAGGCCAAGAAAACTCGGTCCGATTCTTCAGCTGTACCACCTCCACCAGATGTCTCTCTCGAGATTGGTGAAGGCCCAGAGGACTGCCCAGATTTTCAGTTGAATTCCTCTGCTGCAACCATTTCAGAGGTTGGCATGGATCTGACTTCTTGCATGTCCCTGAAGGCCATGCAGACATCCATTTCAGATATTGAGTGGAACCACGGCTGATTATTTCCAAAATGCCTAGGGGGGTTCCACAAATCCTTGTTAGAGAGGAAATTCCCACTATAGAGTGTCTCAGGTGTCTGAGCCTTCTGAGATCTTTAGGACTGACATCCCCTTGAAAACTAAGCATCATTCTCGGGCTTCCAAGGATCCTCAATGCGAATGGCAGGATTTCACTCAGGGTCTGTTTAATGCCCTTACAGCTTTGAAGCCTCCTCAGAAGTCTCTGTTCCTACCCGCTTGGACTTCTACTCTTCTTAAAAGGCCTAGGGAGCCGGTGTCCTCTGATGAGGATGTGGATTCTGATGAAGAATCCTTGAACTATTCTTCCCAGATTCCCTCTCATTTGGACTATTGTTCTGAAGAGGAGGAATTAATTAGTCCTGATTTCCTTTTGAGGAGATTTCTTTTGGTGATATAGTTTGCCTTATGATTTTTTTTTTTAAATAAGACTTTACCAAGGTGTCAGATGCCCAGCAAAGATATTATGAACTCTTTCAGTTGGAGTCTCCCAATCCCTCTGCTGTCTCTCATATTCTTGCTGCCCTGTTAGACATCTTTTCTGCAGCTTCTCAGGCTCCTGACTGTCAGCCCTCTGCTCCTAAGAAATCTTATAGCTTTATAAGGTGATGAGGATGCAAATTCCTTTACAACTGTCCCTCTGCTGACCCTTCTGTTGCTTCTGAAAAGCCATCTAAGCTTTTACCTTCTAGAACACTGGTCCTCTCAGACAAGGACAGCAGAACTATGGAGAGGCTGGGTAAGAAAGTATATACTGCTACTACCTTGGCCTTTAGGGCTGTGGATTATCAGACACATATGACCAGATATTTAGGTTATTTCAGATCTTCCTGACTCTGAGGGGAAGTCTTCTGCTCTTCTTTACTGGGGTCATCCTGTCAAGAAGCTCGACATTCTATTAAATGCATCATGATGCAGCTGACGCCTCATCAGGAGTTGCTGCTTTTGGTTTTATGTTGAGGAGGTATTCCTGGCTCTGCCTTCAGTTTTTGCCTTATGATATTAAGGCTAAGATGAAGGATGCTCCTCTAGACAATAAGCACCTCTTTGGTGCTGCTACTGTGGCTGAGATTTTTAAGTCCCTTCAAGAAAAGGGTAAAGCTTTACAGGAATTGAAACATATTTTTGTTTTACCTGTTCCCAAGTTTCAGAGGAATTACCTACTAAATCTCCCTTTGCCTGCAGACAGTCTTGCCCTCCTTCCAAAGATAAAAAGGGTGGCAGAAGAGCACCTCCTGTTAAGTCTACTTAAACAGCTTAGAAGTCTCCTTTTCCAGACAAGCCAGGTTCTGTCTGACTATCCTTCATCCTCCATCCTCAGTCACCTTCCTCTTTGTCTTTTCTTGTCCCTTCCAATTTGGTTTCAGATCACTCAGGATTCTTGGGTTATATCGGTCATTCATTAGGGGTACTACATGGTTTGGAAATCTCTTCTCCCCTTTTTGGGCATTCCTCAGCCTCCTCAGGAAAAACTGCCCTTTTTTCCAGGGGATCTTTGGTGCCTTTTGTCTCGGGGAACAAATCAAGAAGTTCTGGTTCCTCAAAGGGGAAGGGATTTTCCTCCAGAATGTTTCTGGTTCCCAAGAAAGAAGGCACCTGGAAATCCATTCTGGGTCTCTCAGCTCAACACCTTTTTGAAGGATCCTTCCTTTCGGATGTTGTCCCTTCAAACTTTGTTTCATCTTCTTCTTCCTCAGGCTTTCCTAGTTTCTCTGGATTTCATGGATACTAATCTCCATACCCCTACTCATCCCCTTTTCAGGAAGTTTTTATGTTTCTTTGTTTCTTCCTTGCATTTTCTGTTCTCTGCTTTGCCCTTTGGCCTCTATACTGCTCCAAGGGTCTTCATCAAAAGCCTTGTTCATTGGATTGCTTTTTGCAGGTTGAGGGGAATACAAATATTTCCTTATCTGGATGACCTGCTCATTCAGGCTTCCTCTCCAGAAATTTTACTTCAGCATCTTCACTTTACTATTTATCCCCTGCAAAGCCGAGGGTTTACAGTGAATTTCCAAAACTCCTTTCTAACTCCTTCTCAGGATAATGTGTTTCTCAGGTGCAGGCACCAGACTATTCCAATGCTGGCATCTCTGCCTCCTCCCAAGGCTTTAACACTGATTGCATTGTTTCAGTCTGTTCTTTCTCTGGACTCCATTATGGCCAGAGAGTTTCTCAGGGCTATGGGATACATGGCTTCCACCATTCTTATGCTTCATCTGGCCATATGAGAAAACTCCAATGGTTCCTAAAGTCAATATGGCTTCAGCATTCTTATCTTTTGGAATTTCTGATTTACTTCTCCCATGCCTCAAACTGGAGCTTCAGTGGTGGATTCATCAGTTATCCATCAACCAAGAGCTACCTCTTTAATCTCCAGTCCCCACTCAGGAACTTTTTTCAGATGCCCCAGATGTGGAGTGGGGGTCTCCTTTGGTCCTCTGAAAGTGCAGGGCCTTTGGTCTCTTTGTCAAAAGAAAGACCATGTTAATATCAAAGAGATGAGAGTGTTTCTTCTGTTTTCAAGCCTTTCATTGTCTCCTACCAGAAGCCCTCAAAAGCTTCATAGACAATACCACAGTGATGTGGTACATCAACAAGCAAGGGGGAAGAAAGTCATATCTCTTATAAAAACAAGCACTGGAACCAGGAAGAACCAACAAACTAAGAACAACACTTATCTGTTGTGCAGACCAGCTCTTCCGGTTTGGGATCTAGCTGTCCAGTCTCAGGTGACTCTTCAGATTGTTTATACACCTTCAGATCAGAACATTGTGGCAGATTCTCTGAGCAGGTCCATAGCAGAAACTCATGAGTGGTTGCTTCACATAGATGTGTTTCTGGACATTGTCCACCAGTGTGGTACTCTTCAAGTAGATCTTTTTACCTCCCCTCTGAACAGACAACTTCTTCTCTTTTTCACCAGAGTCCCATGTCTCTGACTTGGAAGGTGGACACCCTATCTTTTTCCTGAAAGGGAATGTTTATTTATGCCTTCCCTCCCCTTCCTCTCAATCTGTGAGTCCTGTTCAAGAGAGAACAGGATGCTCCCAAAATTGTGTTGGTTACTCCCTTTTGGCCCAGACAGCATTGGTTACCTTTTCTTCTGTATTTAGCCAAAGGCAATCATCACAAATTACCTCACAGGATGGACCTACTCACACAAAACAAAAGCTCTCTCATCCATCCCCTCTTGTCCACTCTTCCACTTAGACTGTGGGTGATAGGGTTTTGGTCCCTTTCATGCACCTTTTTTTTTCTCAGGACATGCTTCAGATTCAGCAGGAGGCCAGGAAACCCAATACCAGAACATTTTATTTATCCAAATGAAAAAGATTTTCTATCTGGTGCCTTTCTTGCAACCTAGATCCACTTTCTGTGGAAGTTCCTTTGGTTCTCTCTTATTTGCATGAATTGCTCAATGCTGGGTTGACATATTCTTCTGTTAAAGCCCATCTGTCAGCTATTTCTGCTTGTCTGCCTTTGACTCCCCTTTAGCCTCTAGATTTGAGGTCAAACAATTTCTTAAAGGTGTCCTTCATATTAGGCCTCCGAGGAAGCCTATTTCTTCTTCCTGGGACCTTAAGTTTGTACTAGAAAAATGGACTCACACTCCTTTTGAGATTACAGCTTCAGCTTCCTTACAGTATTGTTCCTGGAAGACTGTTCTACTTTTGGCCCTTACCTCAGCCAGGCGGGTGTCTGAGCTGAAGGCCCTTATGGCTGTTCCTCCCTTTTTGTTTTTTCATAAGGACAGGGTGCCCCTTCATGCTTATTCTTCTTTTATGCCCAAGGTGGTTAATGAGTTGTCTGTTAATCAGTCTATTCATTTGCCTACTTTTTTCCCTTCTCCACAGTCTGCTACTGAGAAGGTTCTTTACACCTTTGATTTGCATAGACAACTCAGATATTATTTGGAAAAAACTAAAGGCATTCATAAATCTGAGCAGCGTTTTGTTTCTTTTCATCCTTGATCTTTGGGTTTTACTGTTTCTAAACAAACCATTTCCTCTTGGATTTCTAAATCCATTTAATTTTGTTAGACTTTTCATGGGAAAAGTCTTCCTTCTTCTGTTAAGGCTCATTCTACCAGGGGTGTGGTGCCTTCTGGTGCTTTTTCAAAGTTTTGGATACTAATTCCATTCTTGGGCAGTTACTTGGTCTTCTGTGCATACTTTTACCAAGCAATATAAGTTGGAAGTTGTTTCTAGGGCTAAAGCGGTATTTGCCAGAGCTGTCCTGTATGGCTCGCTCAAGGGCTCTGCTAGGCCTTCCTTCTCTCAGATTTCTTCCTGACTTTCCCACTCTCCCTATTGTAATGAATACTGCAACAGTGATATAGAAGGACCTAGTGCAGTTGCATAAAATCCTGCCATAACAGTAGATGTCCTTCTCTTCAATGTTGCAGTATTCTCTCCCTCCCTCTCTCTCCCCCCTGTTTCCTTTCTCTTTCTGGATGCCCCCTTTTCTCCTTGGACTGTCTTTCCCTCTGGGGCTGTTCAGTTCTTTGGTATGCTGGCCAGATGTTGGGCTGCCCTAGTCAGGGAATCCCTATTGCAGCGAATACTGCAACAGTGAAGAGAAGGACATCTACTGTTATGGTAAGATTTTACATAACTGTACTTTCTGGTGTCTTTTAATAGCTTGATGCTGTATCCTTCTGGGCCCATCTCATTTGCTCACTCAACTGAGTGCAGTGAGATCATATTCTGATTTCAGGCTTTCCTACTATGTACAAAGAGAGCATCTGGGAAACAGAAAAAAAAATTAAGCTTGTTTCCCTGCCTTTCCTGTTAAGTGGTATAGACTATTTGTAGGCTTCTGAGCCCCCAAGCCCTTCTGTGTTGGAGGGAAGCCTTCTAGCTTAGTTTTCTTATAACTAGCCAGTTTTCTAGTTTCAGCACTCAAATCTGTTTCTTTGATCTCAGCACTTGTTCAGAAAAAAAAAAATTTCATCTGCTTTTACTGTACTTGTGTTTCTACCTACTTTATTTTACTTTTGCATTATCTTAAAAGTACTCAATTGTATTAATTACTGCTTGGTGTAACTCATTCTAAGCCTTTTGGTTAAAACACTTGGGCTTCGGACCAGTTGTTTTGCACTGAGAGGGTTTGTGGTCTGCACTGTAGTGGCAGAACAGGTAGCTTACATCCTTCTAGGTTGGGAACTGCTGATTGAGGGCTCAGTGTCTGTTATTCTAAAAGTGTATTAATTCTGGTTTAAGCACTTGGGCTTTCAGGCCAGTTATTTTACATTAAGAGGGTTCGTGGTCTGCACTCTTGTGGGAGGAGAGGCTGGACTCTGCCCTTCTGAGCTGGGAATTTCTGGTTAAAGGCTTATAGTGCATGCATATCTGAACTGCTTCTTACTGAAGTTGGTGCGCCTTGTTTGCTGTGGCATAGACTGGATTCGGGGCTGCTGGATCTAGCTTTGTTTGTGTAACTTGAGCACTAATCCAGCCATTCTCTAAAGTATTCAATTGTATTTATTACTGCTTGGTAGTAACTTGATTAAAGTGTAGCTATCATTCTAAGTCTTTTGGATTAAGCACTTGGGCTTCAGACCAGTTGTTTTACATTAGGAAGGTTTGTGGCATGCACTGTGGTGGCAGGACAGGTAGCTTTCATCCTTCTAAGTTGGGACCTGCTGATTGAGAGCCCAGTGTCTGTTATTCTTAAAGTGTATTAGTTCTGGTTTAAGCACTTGGGCTTCAGGCCAGTCATTTTACATTAAGAAGGTTCGTGGTCTGCACTCTTGTGGGAGAAGAGGCTGGACTCTGCCCTTCTGAGCTGGGAATTTCTGGTTAAAGGTTTATAGTGCCTGAATATTTGAACTGTATCTTACTGAAATTGGTACACCTTGTTTGCTGTAGCATAGACTAGATCCAGGCCTGCTGAATCTAGCTTTGTTTATATGCTTGTTGTTTGTTTGCTTGTTATTTCCGTGGAATGCTAATTCCACCTAATACGCGGCTTCTCAGCACTTCTGTGGATCACTAGTGATATCTGCATTGCTTGCTGTACTTATTTCCTTGTTTCACTTGAAAGAAAGTTACTGTTTGTCGTTTTTGCATTTAAGTTACCTGTAACACATTGCACTTAAGTTACCTGGCACTTGCTCGCTAAAGCAATTACATAAGTCAGCACTAAAAATTAAAAGCACTACACCCTCACTCCCCACTGGCCCTTGTTTTCAGTTATTCAGGAATTCCCAATATTATTCTAGCATGTCCAAAGGTCAGTTGTCAATCTCCTCTCCAGTCCAGCTGGTGAATCTGGGAATCTTGAGGCAATGTTACAACTGCCTCATGTACACAGACAACCCTCTCCTCCTCCCAACAAATTCCAACACATGTGAGAGATGCAACCATATAGCCAAACTGGAGGCTAACCTCTCTCAACTCAGTACTGGCATAACCAGTCAGGAGGAGAAGGAAACCACACTCACTACAATTCCAGTCTCACATAGACCTACCACGACAGCAAACCAAACACATAATCACACAAAAACATACTTGGAGGCTCTAAATAAAGATCTGCCTAAGCAGCAGAGACTTCCAAAGCAGACACCCAAGCAACCGCTACCCCAAAACAAAACACGTGCAACACATATCTCACAAAGCCAGTGTGCCGAACAGTTACAGCCCTTAAGACTAAACAGCACACTTGATACACTTGTAATAGGTGACTCTATCGTCAGGCACACTGACGTCCCGCTCACCAGGCTGAACAAGGAGAGGGTCACGGTGAGTAGCCTGTCGGGCGCTAGAATCCGCCACATAACACAAGCACTCAGGTCACTCCAAGGCAAGTACAAATATGACTCAGTCATTGTCCATGTTGGTGTGAATGACCTGAGACGTACCTTCCTGGACTACATGAAAAGAGACATAAAGGAGCTCTCTGAGCATGTAGCCCAGGCCGGTATGACCCTGACCTTGAGTAGCATCTTACCCTCACCAAGAATTATGCCACAATATGAAGACAAGATGATCAATTTCAACAATTGGCTTAAGTACTGGTGTCATTCAAAGGGGATCCAATGCCTGTCAGCTTGGGATGATATGCTCGACAAGCCACGATGCTTCGCTAGGGACGGCTTGCACCTGTCACCCCTGGGCTTTCGGATATTGGCAAAGGCTCTTGCTACCTCCATAGTGCCTTTTTTAGGCAAGGCTCAAAAGACAAACCCACCTCCATAGGTATCACAAGGGATAAGAAACTAAGAGTAATGCTACTCAATGCCAGAAGTCTAAACCTCAAGATGCATGCACTCAAAACTCTCCTTAGCATGGAGAACATCGATATCTGTGTAGTAACAGAAACCTGGTTCAGGGCTCCTGAGAGCACCCCAGCACTACCAGGTTATACCTCATACCATGCTTTTCCGCCCCAAAACTTGGACCGAACCACAAAAGGAGGGGGAGTATCGATATTCATCAAAGATACCCACACCTCCAGGTTGGTGGCAAAGCACGAAGCATCAGAGACTATCCATGTGCAACTAACAGTGGGTAAAACTGCCTTCCAGTTTATAGCCTGCTACAGACCACCCTCCCAAACCCAGGAACCCCACTCGGCCTTTCTGAGAACACTGGAAAATATGAAGGTCTCTCCAAACACCATTATATTGGGTGACTTCAACTACCCAAATATAGACTGGGAGCATTACTCTAGCTCCAACACCCTAGCCCAAAGGTTCCTAGAATTTATAAACTCAAATGCTATGGAACAACTTGTTACCACTCCCACAAGAGGGGAAAACATACTGGACCTGATCATCACCAACATGGGGACTCTATGCTCCAGACCAGAAGTGTATCCCTCACTGGTAAGATCAGACCATAAACTAATCTCACTGGATATTCACATTCCGACCCCACCCCCTGCTCAGAAAACCACAGTGAAAAACTTCTCTAAAGCAAATTTCACACTTCTCAAAACCAAGGTGGAATCCTTCAAAGCCCCCGGGCCTGTGGAAAATACAGCCCAGACCGCAGAATCCTTTATAAATGCATTCTATGAACACCTTCAGGAATGCATGGATCGTGCGATCCCAAATAAAACCAAGACCCAATCCTCCAAAGGCAGACGTCGTGTCTGGTGGACCTCAGCCATAAACAAACTATACAATAGAAGGAGGAAGCTACTAAATGATAGAGCAAAATCCCAAAAAGAGAAGGCATCACTGATCAGTATTAGCAAAAAACTACAGGCACTCATAAAATTGTCTACGGCCAGCTTCGAGAGAAAAATTGCACAGGACACTAAGGATAATCACAAGGCTTTCTTTAGTTATGTTAGGAACCTGGGTGGTAATTCCCAGATATGCTCAGAATCAGTCCAAAATGACAAAAAATACACTGAACCCACAGACATTGCCAACATCCTAGCTGACAGGTTCAGCGCAAACTTCTCCCCCCCTCCCCACCAAAAGGGCAAATATCTATCCCAGCAGAGTGCTGCCCCCCTGACATCTCAGATGCTCAGGTAAGAGCCGCCCTCTCCAAAGCAAAAACATAGCATCAATGGGACCAGACGGTGTCCCGGCTGCATCCTACATGAACTCCAAGAAGAGCTAAACCCAAACATAAAACTACTGTTCAATCTCAGCCTTACTACAGGATATGTGCCCAAAGAGTGGCGTACAGCAACAGTGGTCCCCTCCATAAAGGTGGTGCCTCAACGGATCCTGGAAACTATCGCCCCATAAGCCTGACTAGCTTGGTCTGCAAAGCTATGGAAAGGATGATCATGGACCTCATAAATAAAGATATTGGGGACCTACAGACACTGGATCCTACCCAGTTCGGCTTTGTTAAGGGCAGATCCTGCCTCTTAAACCTGGTTGATTTCTTTGAAACAGTCACCAAGGCCATTGACGAGGGGAAGGTGGTCCACACAGCCTACCTGGACCTCGCAAAAGCCTTTGATACAATACCCCACTCGGGCATTATAGATAAGCTCACCAGCTTAAATATAAACCCCTGTGTCACTAGATGGATTGCAAACTGGCTCAAGGACAGAACCCACATGGTTAGAATTGCTGGAGCCATGTCAGACTCCAAACCAGTTACAAGTGGTGGCCCACAAGGCTCAGTCCTGGGACTTCTCTTGTTCGGTATATATTTCTCGGAGGTACAGGCCAACACGGAAGGACTGTGGCTGACCAAGTTTGCAGATGACTGCAAACTGGGCGCCATAATCGACTCTGCAGCCGACACAAGCATCCTCCAAAAGGGCCTCATAGAAACAGACAACTGGTGCCAGAGCCATGGCCTCAAGCTAAATGCCAAAAAGTGTATAGTCATCCCCTTTGGCAAAAACAAAGTGCCCACAAATTACCACATAGGTGGTAATCCATTAAGTACAGAAGAAGTAATTAGGGACCTGGGGACCCAAGTTGATAGCAATCTCTCATTTGACAACCATGTGGCCAAAGTGGTTAGAAAAACATTTTATATAGCCCACCTAATCATGAAGGGATTCACATCTAGATCAGGGGAGGTCATCGTGCCTCTTTACTCATCCCTCATCAGGCCCATAATTGAGTACAATGCCCCTTTTGGGATGTACCTTACCAGACACCTGCAGCAACTGGAAAGACCCCAAAAGTACCTCACCAAGAGGATCAAAGGGCTCAAACAGTTGCCATATGCTGCCCGGTTAAAGAAACTCCAGCTCTACTCAGTGGCATACCGCCTGCTCAGAGGCAATCTGTGCCTGACTTATAAAGCCATGTCCAACCCGGAATTAATGGACATGCTGCACCTCAGAAAATCCAAATCCCATCGAGCTACGCTCGAGACTTGAACCTCAGCACTGAAATAAATAGGACATGCTGGAGGGACAGATTCATAACCCAGAGGCTCCCTTCACTCTGGAATAAAATCCTAGTCCAGGTTAGGCAGAGTCCCTCATTGACTCTCTTCAAGAGGAATCTTGATGAGTGGATGGGAGATCGTAGGTTTAACCCGGGTATCACTTCTGTGTCACTGTTAGACAGAGGTACAGTATATTAACCTCGAAAAAGGGCATAGCAAAATTCATTTAAAATGGGTGGCAAAAGCCAAACACACTCTGGCTAGGCTTATAAATGCCCTAGGGCAGATAGCCTAGTATGAACCTATGAACCTATTACTTATTTCTACTGTTGTCATTATTTTTACAATAAAAACAATCTCTTGCTTTTCGCTCAAGCACTAGAACTAAAACTATTGTCATTATTCTCATTTTCTTTCCTCTATGCACCCTTCCCCTTTATATAACCTAACATAATGAAAGTGTAGCCACTCTCATATTTCCCCCTCTATTTGTAGATTGTTTTGCCTGCGTCTGGGTGTTTCCACGGCATTATAATCCTCTCTGCTTTTTGCTACTTTAACTTCTGCACTAACAGTTTTGTATTTCTGGGGTTATAGTCAACCAATAACTGTGATAAAGCTACTTTGCATTGTTCACTGGCTGTCACAAGGTGCTCCTCAACATCTGCCTTTGTTCTCTGCCGTTCTTTCTCCTCACTGCTATCCGGTTTTGCCTTTCCTGATACTCTCTCAATTTGTTCTGGTCCTTTTCAATATTTTGTATTGATTCTTCCAATTCTTCTCTCTCTTTACCTGATATCATGTAAAGTACTTTCTTCTTCACCTTCTCCCATCTGTCTAATTTGCTGTCACACCTCTGTTTCACTTGTAATATCTTCTGCCGTAATGTTGCTTCTGTGCAGCCGTTAAGCTGCTTTTCCTCATTGGATGAATTGGAAATCACAGATGCTTTAGTCCTTTACCTTTCTACTGTATTTCTGTCTGCACTAATATATGGCCTGATATAACTATTGGGTTTGTCTTATAGGCTACCACTTTATCCTTGTGTTCTATAGATATGTATCTCCTGTCTGGTCTTGCCAGTTTCATTACTACTGGGAGTACTACACAAAATTGCTGTTTCATTCTACCTTCTCCATTATATCTTTCAAACCAAATACCTTCATCTGCTTACCTATGAATCTACCTTCCATGTTAATTTTATGTTGTCAAGGGCCTCCCGAGACATCGCCTCCATCTGTTATTAAGTTCCATTTGCCCCTTATCTGTAGCATCCTTTGCTGACTTGCCACTGTTGCCTCCAGTACTTCTTTCAATTATTTCTCCATTATTTTTGTGGGAATATATATGTTAAGTATTGTTAGTCTTTCATCTTCCCAGTTACCCTTAGTTATTACATATCTATCATGTGTATTATTTTCTGTTTGGTTACACTAAAACTTGTAGCCTTGACTCAAAGCAGCTGGCAATATTTTGAGGGCGATTTGCTTTAGAAAACAAAATCATTTTTCTGCAAGCTATGGACCAAGCACTGTTACCCTTCAAACATTCTGCACGATCATGCATTCAGTAATTCTTTCCACTAAATACAGTGCTTATTCGGTAGTTGTCTGTGTAAATGTTATCTGTTATTTTTAGAATTACTTCCCCATATCAATTTATGAACTGAAAAAGGACACCTGCACCCACTTGGACTTTCTGAGTAAACAAATGTCAATAAATAAATAAAATCTGTCACACTATAGGGGTGAAGGCCTATATTTTCGGCAATACTTTTGGGGTTGTTCCTTTTTCTGAGCCATACTAGGTTAGCTGCTTCCAGTGCTTTAGGATTCTAAATGTGCTTTAAGTTGAGCTTTTACTTCTTCCAGTGTTTTGAGAGGCCTAAGACAAACATCAATTTGGTGGAGCAGGAACAAGAAAGAGATAACTGTTTATATCACCCCTAGTAGCTGATTCATAATTGACAACCATTGATTCATAATTGACAACCATTGTGATGCCCCACCACAGGGCCAGTAATCAAGGATCCTCAATCCTCACCACTGGCACCAGTGGGGGATGTACACTGGGAGGATAACAAGGTGCACACACAGTATTTCCAGATGCAGCTCTCTGCATCGAGTGCAATTTCCCTTAAGAGCACACAGAGACCACAGTCAGTCTGAGGCTGGTTTCTCCCTCTTTCTCCAGATCCCCAGTAAGAATCTCCTATTGCACAGCTATAGAGTTGAGATCTCAGCTGAGTGGCCAAGCCAAGACCTCCCTGTCCAACCAGTGCTTCATGTCCCTGCCCAACTTGCTGACACACACAGTCTTTTAGGTTTGATTTATACACATACACACACCTGGGAAAGACTAGCACAGGTTTAATAGCTATGCCCCCTTATGCCCAGACTATAAGGTAGTTTTCACTGCCACCAGCCACTCCTTATCAGCTACTTTAAGGCCCTTAACAAAGGGTGTCCAATCCTACTATATAATGTTACTATTAATGCATTTGGTAGTTTGACCAAGAGTAAGGCTATTAGGAGTGCTCCACATGGTGTCACCAAATAAATACCCAAGTACTCTCAGAACTTAAATATCTCTAAAAAGATCAGTCACAATGAAACGTTTTAATATATTTAATAATAAATAATAAGAGCAAGAAAATACAAAGTAAACAATTACAGTTCCATCAGAGTTCAAAATCACAGGAAATGTTTAAAACAACATTGCGGGACAGTCTCAAATAAATAAAGAAAAACATCTAAGCTAAGCTTTGCTATATTCCTGAAAGTATCTAAGAGAATTACTGCACCCCAGTTAACTTACTTAAGAATGAGGCAGATGTGGTGAATGGTTCTTCTTGCCAGGTCCAAGACAGAATACAAAATTCTTTGTCTCTCTCTAAGAGACCTCTTAAATTAATATCTCAAATATTACTGCTGGAATAGCTTGCAGAATGATCAGGTGAAATCCCCACTGCTGAAAGCTAGCAGTATTTAGCATCCACCTGTGAAAATACATATACCTCAGATCTTTGGCAAATGATGGAAGTCATAAAAACAATAAAACACATCCAAGACAATACAAAAAGCTCCCTAGTTTTAGACATTGTGTCTCTTACTGCGCTGAAATTGAAAGATAACATCATTTTTATGGCCTGGCCATAAAGTATTTCAATTTCAGCTATTATTCTGAAGTTAACCTTCTGTATTCCAGTTTCCACTGTTAAAATATATGCATCTAAACCATTACAATAGTGCAGGTACATTTCTGTTGTATTCCAGTAGGGCATGCTGTGGTTACATTTCAAGCACTTTGCAAATACCTTCAAGCAGTTTGATATACACATGACATGCAGTTCTAATACATTTGTAACACAAGCATCTTGTATACATCATGTTGATATTCACAAATGACATATAATTATTTACAAAATTCCAGATAACTGTGCTGGCAGTATCTCCCTTCATGACAACCATAATAGTATATTGTACAGCTAATATTCCCAAATGTGCACGACAGAGATAATCTGGTGTAAGTTGTACCCTGCAGGTGCAGAATGTTAGCGTACTAACAAAGAGGCCTACCAGGAGTGGGAGCAGTGCCTCAAATATTGAAATAATGAGTACATGTATTATATGCCTGTCAGGTATACAACAGCACCTTTGCATGATGCTGATGTCACCACCGCTGTTGTGTGAATGTCCTTATACATCTAGGCATAGATATCATATTCATGCATGGTATCCACAATAGCACCACAACTGTAGGGAGTGTCCTTCTATACATAAGCTTAAATTTCATATGAATGCATGACAACACCAGCTTGTGTGACTGCCCCTCTATATCTAGATGTAAGCATCATATGCATACATAGCACCAGCAACAGTCCTATTATTGCATTGCTGTCCATTATAGGTCTTCTACATGCATGATGCCACATTGGCATCATTTGCAATTGACCCTAGTACTTGTGGTGCTGTTAGGGTATGCCTGGTAATGGGCAGATATGAGCATCTATCTAAGTTAAGCAGGTAGTAGAATTGCTATATTTACAGTAATGTAGTATTGGTAGACAGTTTTGCAGCATATGAGGCTGGTGAACATTGCGGTGTTTTATATTTTTTATACCAACTTATGCCACAGTTGGATCCACAGTGGACAGGGTATGATCAGGAGGCTATACACCTGGGAACATACTAGGATACTGCCACAACTCACCTATCTGGAAAACATTCTTTTGAGGATACATATGATCATAAAAGACATTCAGCAGTTTAAGACGGCAATGTTTCGAGATACTTGAGACATCTACAAGATGTCATCAGGAATACCATATTTGGTATATATAGGTTCATAGGTTAGTACTAGACTAGCTGGCTTGTAGGACATTTTAAGCCTAACCAATGACTTTATGTGGAAATCAAACCCTGTACCTTGTGTCTGTAAGGGAAATACCTTAACCATTATGCCAACCTCCCTCCCCTAAATATGATATACACAATGATCAGAAGTCAGGACTGAACCCCTGACATTGGGTATGTGATGCAAAGTTCTTCCTGCTGAGCCACTGTGTTCTCATATATATATATATATATATATATATATGTATGTATATATATATATATATATATATATATGTGTGTGTGTGTGTGTATATATATATATATATATATAGAATCCACAAAGTGACGAGGGTGTTAGTGCCGTTCAGCACGCTCCAAAATAAATGTGTGTACCAATCCAGGCAAGGATGAAGTGCTTACAAAGTCCTGCCAAAGCACTTTTCGTACATCAAAGCACAAGCTCATTACCAACCTTGTGTGAATAAAGATAGATATAGTAGCTGCAACAGTCTGTTTAGACCAACCTCAGTGTACCTTGTGTTTAGGCTGTAGTCCACTATCAAACCATGAATACTTCTAGGCGAGCTGCTTCCTTATACACATCCAATCTCCATAAGAAACAAACACCATTCGGTTCCTTAAACTCTGTTATACCATATAAACTGTAAAAGAAAAAACCATTCGGTTCAACCTTCTTTATTCATGTGTGAGCGCTTTCACGGCAATACAGAGCCGCTTCATCAGACAAACAACAATGCTCTGTATGAGCTCCAATTTTTAAAAAATACATTGGAGGAAGTCACTCCTACTAACTTCCTGGTATGCTGTGCTAAAGCATTTAAAGTGACAGTGCAATAATAAAATCAAATGCACTGTCACTTTAAATGCTTTAGCACAGCATACCAGGAAGTTAGTAGGAGTGCCGTGAAAGCGCTCACACATGAATAAAGAAGGTTGAACCGAATGGTTTTTTCTTTTACTGATGCTGGATTTGTACAAGGAAGCAGTCTGTCAACAGTTTACATGGTATAACAGAGTTTTAGGAACGATGTGTGTGTTTTTATGGGAGATTGGATGTGTGTAAGGAAGAGCACGCCTAGAAGTATTCATGGTTTGATAGTGGACTACAGCCTTGGTCACTGAGGTTGGTCTAAGCTACTATATCTATCTTATTTTATTATCACAAGGGTGGTTGGTGTTGAGCTTGATGCCTTTGATGTTGATGTTTGCAGTGCTTTGGCAGGACTTCATCACTTCTTGCCTTGGTGGTACACATTTATTTTTGGAACGGCTACTACCACGGCTCGTCACTTTGTATTCTATATATATATGTATATATATATATATATATATATATATATATATATACACACACACACACACACACACACACACACACACACACACACACACACACACACGTATGTGTAAATAGTTGTATATTCTGCCTACTGAATGCTCAAATTCATACATGGTATACAAAGTGTGCTCATGTATCTTTGTTTCTTGGTCATATTTTATTAAATTTTCCTCATGATGAATGATTGACACATATGTTATAGGGGAAATGCCTTTGAGGTAAAGCTGGAAATATCCTGCTGGCTTTGCAATAGACTTACAGAGACAGGAATATACTGTAGTACCTATGAACCGATAAAGAAAAAAAAAGTTAATGCAAATCTTGACCCTGTCATCTTGCATATTTGTCTTGCAATACTCTCTGGCATGTAACAGTACCTGTGTACCATTGTGTACTATCATTGTATGCAAGCATATGCTGCATTGCCATTGTGGTAGGCTATCCATATCAAGGTTGCATGATTACATGCTGTACCATTCATGAACCTTCCTGTGTATGTCATCTTGCACTACTGTACTGTTTAGGAATGGTGTACCATGAATGTCACATATTGGCATGATTACATGCTGTACCATTCATGAACCTTCCTGTGTATGTCATCTTGCACTACTGTACTGTTTAGGAATGGTGTACCATGAATGGCACATATTGGCATGATTACATACTGTACCATTCATGAACCTTCCTGTGTACATCATCTTGCACTATTGTAGTGTTTAGGAATAGTGTACCATGAATGTCACATATCAGCATGATTACATGCTATACCATTCATGAACCTTCCTATGTATGTCATATTGCACTACTGTACTGTTTAGGAATGGTGTACCATGAATGTCACATATCGGCATGATTACATGCTGTACCATTCATGAAACTCCCTGTGTATGTCATCTTGTACTACCGTACTGTTTAAGAATGGTGTACCATGAATGTCACATATCGGCATGATTACATTCTGTACCATTCATGAACTTTCCTGTGTACGTCATCTTGCACTACTGTACTGTTTAGGAATGGTGTACCATGGATGTCATATATCAGTACTTATATAAATTGTAAAATTACAGAATGGTGTACTGTAGAAAGTTCTGGAAAAATCTGTCAGATCATAAATCAGAAACACGAGACACAATCTTGTGAGTCTCAACACTTCAAAAATGAATTGCAAATTCAACAGAAAACAAAGATTTATGAAACTTGCTGTTAATACTTTTAAACTATACCTCTGACATGTAGACCATGTGTCCCACAGTCCTGCTATTTTATGTATACTAACTCCGAGATCCTGGAATCAGGATTTTTTTTCTTGCAGTTCTGCTGGCATAGAGGGTTAAAGCCTTATCTGTGAGCCAGGTTACCTGAGTTTAATTATCAGCTTGGGCTTCTTTTGGAGCTGGTATGGGGGGGGGGTGAATACAAGGCTTAGTTTGCTTGTCTTTCTTTTTGTGGTAGGGGTAGTTGGGGATCATGCATGTTGCATGATCTCCATGACTGTACTCCTGGTGAAGAATGGGCTTGCATGGTGGAGGCTTTGCACTTTGCAAGAGGGAAGGGTTGCTGATCACAACATGCAGAGGAATGAATACACACAGCACAAGCCTGCAGTACACCAAACTCATTGTACTCATCAGGCATGCACCGTAGGGCCAGCTAATGAGCATAAGACAGCTCCTTCTTCTAGTGTGTCCATCTTTCACCCCAGGGAATGGATGAGTCATAGGCCTCTCTCTCCCTAAGGAATGAATGGTTTTATTGGATGACCTAGGAGAGACTGACTCTCAATAGTCATAAAACAGAAATGGAAGAATCGTCCAAGTTATTACAACCTTAGATATAGTATACATTCCCCCATTTGTACTTTCAGTTGCACTTTTCCAAACATCACATCTGTGGTCCCTATAATTTCAACAGGCATCTCTATCAAATTAGTCAGCATCCAGGGTCTTCTGCATGAACACGTGAATGTCAGCATCCTCTGCTATGATTCAGAGAAAGACACAGTTATCATTCAAACTGGGGTCACACACAGGTATTTCATTTCTCCAGTATTGCTCTCCATAATTCTAATTGTCATTCTAATCATTATTAAAGATTGCCTTGTTGTGGAACTGTCTAAGAATGCATAATGGATGATGAATGCTTTAGTATTAAACATCTGAATTGAGAGTCCAAAGTTCCAAGATAATTGTCTTTAGTTTCTGGAACATTGAGGACTACAACATCCTTACTCGCACTGAGATGCTTTTGCAGGAGGTTAATGTAGTTTGAGATATTTACTCAAATTCAGAATGATCTATTTTCTAAGTCAGCCTGCTAAAGGTAGAATCTTGTGGCAGCTCACCATTTCTGTATCTCTGTAGCCACCTCACCCCAACAGTGCCATGATGTGCATTCTGTTAGTGCTTCTTTTGATTAACTGTTTCAGCACATATTCATCAACCAACAAATATAAAAGGACACAAATGCACATAAATGTTGCTCGGTTACCTTCCATACTCTTCTTTAATGACATGGAACACAGATAACTTGCCTGTATCAGCTAAAGAACCAAAAAGGTACCACCTTTGATATGTCCAAGATAAATGGAAAGATCACATACTAATATCTGTACTCTTGGTAAGGTTAGTCTAGCAACATTGCAGAAGTAATCCTCAAACATAAGCTTCACTGCATTTGACACTGTGTTCAGATTTCTGAATCTTGGCTTTAGAAACAGATTGTGAGTCTCATACTACAAAAACACATTGAAAATATAGTTCACAAAAACAGATGTAGTTTTAATTAGCTGAAAAATACTCATTTGGTAGGGGGCCTCAAACTCCATTAAGCTGGGGGCTCCTTCAGAGGAGAATATCTTGCTTTACAATAAAGTACAATACAAGAGTGAGCACAAAACTGATGCATCTGTAAACTCTTCACTCTACTGATGCCTAGATTTTATGTCATCTATTTATGTGTGTCCAACTTTTTTATTCGAAACCACTGATATGTCTCTCTTTTTAACATAAGCTTAGAGCTTGTTTTCTGGTTCAACAGTCCTTTCTATGAACCATTTGTTTTTTTTTTCATCCACCTCATAGTACTTTGTGACCTGAGCTCTACATTCCTTACTTCTTGAAATGGGATAACCTTTCTGAAACCTACACAATGAAGCAGGCTGCTGTCTATCTTCCTTCATTGCTTTAAGTGTTATAAAGTCATAGCTTGCTTTCTGGGTATGAACATTGAATACCCTTTATTCTCCCTCATAGGGATAACCCTTTAATTTCTGTCTAAACTTTATGTGTCCTCTTGCATGTCAGCTGTTACTGTATATACTTGGCTATTGTCCAGGTGTACTTGGCACATTCTAGTCTTGATGATACCAGAGTAGTAATATTGATGTTAGAATTGCTCCAGTCATCAAGTTAGCTATTTGATGTACCTTATCAGTGTGGTTATCCCAGTTCAATGTAATGTCATGTTTTGTATGTTTAAAATGCTCAGCCTCAACAGCTAATTTATTGCTGATGATGTAGTTACCCTTACACATATGTGGATCTCACAACCTTTAATCAATGGATGTGGCTAATGATGGTTTTGTACTACTGATTCTAGATCCAATTTTCAGACTGTTGCCATATAATAAAAAATTATGTCATATCTGATGAGATCATATGCATAGAGATTAAAGAGGTGCAGCCTATGGACTAGTCCCTTGGGATCCTCACATCTCAGAGAGATCTGTCAACTAATAGTATGACAAATCTTAACAACATATTCCTTGTCTGTCAGCCAATCTGTAGTATTCTTCTAGGGCACAAGAAATGAAGGCTAGTTTCTTTGTTTAGTAAAAAAGTCATGTTGTACATTGCCAAATGCATTTTTGAAACTGATGTACAACACACCCATTTGATCTCCCTTCTCCAGTGATTTAATAACTGCATTGTAAAATTCATGATTGACTGTTTTAGTTAACATATTATTAGTGTATACTTAATGCCTGTAATTTAATACTCCTGGTTTATTTTTCACTTCTTAAGCTGATTTTTGAATAATCATTTCCACTAGCTTACCTACAGCTGTTAACAGTCTTATAACATGTAGTCATTATCTTCAGTATTTATTTTCCATTTCCTTAGCATACATAGTCTTATCTTTCAGATTACTACTGTAAATTGAAATATACATTCACAAGCTAGTGTTCTGGCATCAAAAGGTCCCTCTCAGTAACAACAGCATTACCATGTAATGTTCCTGCAGTTGTTATAAGTCCTGTTCATACCAGTTTGTCTGTGGTTTTTGGTGCTACCTTTCAGTTTATTGTATGTGTTTGGCACTGCCTTAATATTTTTCTTTCAGATGATACATGAATACATTAAATACATCCTCAGGTTCCATTAAATACTATTGAAATTTTAAAATATTGATGTCAAAATAGATGTACTTCTTCAATTGTTTTGATGTTCCACAGTCTTTCTACATTGCTTGCTTTATGTAGTTATAAAAGAGAGGTTCACTGTTTATCATTGATATCCATAATATCTTTAATCTCAGCTTAATTCAGTATGATTTAATGGCCTTATATTACTTTTGTAAACAGGTTTTATCTATTTTTCTTCACTCACTAATGTTCTATTTTGCTTGAGAATATTTTAAAACATATTTCCGCGGTGGTGCAACGGTAGCGTTATTGCCTCACAGCAAGAGGCTCTCCCGTTCGATTCTCGGCTGGAGTGCGGGGAGTGCCTTCTGTGTGTAGTCTGCATGTCCTCTCCACGGTTGGGTGGGCTTTTGAAAGACATGCGTAAATGGGCATGCCTTCATTGAAGGGTGAACGTCGAGCTGGCGCCTCGGCGTTCGTGAAAATCTACTGCCAATCATTAGTGGACTGGAGTTCCGCTGTGGCGACCCCTAATCGGGAAAAGCCAAAAGGCAACAACAACATTGTGTTCCGTGTGTGTAAATGCTTTGTCCCATACCAGCTACTCATTTCTTTCAGGGCCTGCTTAAAACTCTTAATACTTTTCCTGCATAACAGTCTCCTGAAATTAATATCATTCACCTCTGTCCTTTCTAACAAAGGTTTTTTTTTTTTTTTTTTTTTTTTTTTTACGAGCATTGTTATATGATCACTTCTTGCCGTCTCCGTGCAGTCTTGTGTCATGGCTATCCATGTCCTTTGTCAGATTGCACACAACATCTAAAAATGTTATTAATTGTGGCAGAATCCATTATTAAATTCATAAAATTATTTCTTTTTAACACCTCCTGCATGCCTTTCTCTTCTCCTAAGTTAAATTCTAAAGATCTTTAATTAAACTGGGTATCACCTAAAGTTAACTGAGTTTTTTTGATTGCAGAAAAAAAGTAAAAACACCATGTATATAATTTTTTTCTACTTTTGGTCTCCAAATTGCTTTTATTTTTGATGCAACATCACTAAGACATACTTGAATGCCTATAGCATTAACAGAGCCATAGTCATTGATCAAACAGTCCGTTTTTATTATCATTATCTCCTTCCTGACTGTACCTTTGTTTATGCAACTCATAATGGACTTGCTTCCACATTCCCTACTTGTCTTTTATAAACCTAAATGTTGTCATGTACCCATGTATTCCTGGTACTCTTGTATTTACTGTATCCAGAACAGTGTATTTCTTAGACCCCTAGGCACTTAAAAGCCACCTTGCCAATCCAAAAAGATCTTACTTGTGTTCTTTCTTTCTTTTTTTTTGGTGTTCAACATTAGCATTTTTGCCTGTTTCTCTCAGATGCAGCGAACATCATTCTAAACTCAAGAAAGATAAAAAGGTAAGAAATCCCAGTAAACAGGTAACTGTCTCTCAAGTGGAATGGAGACATTAGCAGTTCTAGAACTGAACTACCTCAGAACCAGTCATTGAACAATGGTGGTAATCATATTCTAGTTGAAGGAGTGATTGAGAAGATGATGATGATGGTCTGAATGTAAATAAATACTACTAAAATGTGCTGAATGCTGTCAAACAGAGATGATAAACTGTAGAATGAGGATGTACTGGTAGGAATCAGAAAAAGAGATGTGGATTTTCCAGAAAATACAGGCAAACATCAGTCACTAGCTGCAGGGACAAGGTGTCCACCTGTTATGCTGGCAATCCCAGACTGACTAGTGACCTAAGAAGCTGGAGGGCTGTCCAGGGTGATAGGCTTGAGCAGTCAACAGCCAGTTGAACACTTTGAGAGGATGTGGGGTCTTGTGTCATAGTGCTCCTCTCTAGCAGAGGCTGGAGAGCATCATTAGTGTCTCACAAGTATGACAGCATGCAGAAGGGTGAGTAAATATCAACTCATCCATGGTAGTAGCACCCATGAGCACAAGCTCATGTCATTACACTCTCCTCTTCCTCTGGAAGTGCTGAGGTGTATAAAAAAATCACTGTGGTGACCAGCAAAAGATGCAGGGACAGGATTTCACTTTCTTGTCCTGTCCTGCCCCAGAAATGGACAAATGCACCACCAGATGTGGTGCAAGAATGTCAGCCCCAGTCCATGGTGCAAGTCTCTTGGTCTTGGAGGGCTAAATAGAGATAATGAGCTACTTTTGATGACATTTACTGTCCTAACCCATGATGCTGCAACAAAGCACTGTCAGGCCTACATGAATTGTTAGAGTCACGATGCAGCATCATGGCAGTAGAACTGCAAATGACACTTTGAATAGTATATGCTTAAATGGATTTGTGCTTTTATTTATGGATTTTACTTTACACTGTCCTGAAATGCTTTTGAAGGTAGTGATCCCACCTAATGTGGCCAATTCATACATTGTGATATTTTATTAAGTCTCTCTTTGCCTGCCAATTTTCTTTCCTGGGATGAATTGTCAGTGTATAGCCCCAGTGTAAGCCTCTAACATGATGACATAAACCTACCTTTCCCAATCATTTGAGGATGCAGTTTATGGTCAGTTAATACGATTCCTTGCTGTACACATTTGAAAAGCAACTATCAAACCTGTAATTATACTGCAGATATTGCCTATTTACCCTGTATGTGTCATGTATTCAGCCATTACTATGGATATGACATTTCAACAAGCAATGCATCATGACCGTGGTTGTACACATCAACTTTAACTAATACTACCACAGGCCATATGGTATACTTCCCACAGAAAATACATCATTTAGGCTGTTGTAACATGTTGGCCGGTATCACCACTCCTACAGATTCATCACATCAGGTCATATCTTACCAAGGCAACAGCTGTAGTACAGTAAAAAAACAACAGCAGCAGATTTTATTAAAATCCACCCATATATAAACTAGTCACGATTGCAGAAATATTGAAGTAAACCATTGATTCCGGCCAGAAAAATGGTACATTAGTAGTACTGTTGCACTGCAGATGCTGTTCTCACAACACATGCATACACACACACACACGATACTTCTGGTTTACACTTAGCTGCACGATACATTTCCACCCAGAAAAACAGACTGCAGTATGACTTTTGTGTAGTACCTACAAGTAATGCCCCTAGAAACTTTCCTCTACAGGATACTATGGACACCTGTAGTAATGTGCTGTGCCAAGAAACACACAAGAATATACTGCAGTGTAATACTAGCACAAAAGTGTAATACAGTGCTATAGTATAGAATATCAACTGCAGCTCGACTTGCTGTTTAACAAAAACAATACACAAATCCATTCTCTGGCTTCCATTAGCTCGTGTATGCCTGCTGCTACAAACAACAACACTTTGTCATTGTGTCCATAATTCAATGTACTTCTTCTTCTTCTTTCGGCTGCTCCAGTTAGGGGTCGCCACAGCAGATCAACTGTTTCCATTTCTTCCTGTCCTCTGCATCTTGCTCTGTCACACCAACCACCTGCATGTCCTCTCTCACCACATCCATAAACCTTATCTTAGGCCTTCCTCTTTTCCTGTTACCTGGCAGCTTCATCCTTAGCATCTTTTTCCCAATATACTCTGCATCCCTCCTCAGCACATGTCCAAAGCAACGTAATCTTGCCTCTCTGGTTTTGTCTCCAAACCTTCCAACATGGGCTGACCCACTAATATACTTATTCCTAATCCTGTCCATCCTCACCACACCCAGTACAAATCTTAACATCTTCAACTCTGCCACGTCAAGCTCTGACTCCTGCCTTTTTGTCAATGCCACTGTCTCCAACCCATATAGCATAGCTGGTCTCACAACCCTCTTGTAGACCTTCCCTTTCACTCTTACTGGTACTCGTCTGTCGAAAATCACTCCTGACACTCTTCTCCACCCACTCCATCCTGCCTGTACTCTCTTCTTCACCTCTCTTCCACACTCACCATTACTCTGAACTGTAGATCCCAAGTACTTAAATTCATCCACCTTCAACACCTCTACTCCCTCTCCCTGCATCCTCACCATTCCTCTATCCTCCCTCTCATTCACGCACATATATCCTGTCTTAGTCCTGCTGACCTTCATTCCTCTTCTCTCTAGAGCATATCTCTACCTCTCCAGGGTCTCTTCCACCTGTTCCCTACTCTCACTACAGATCACAATGTCATCTGCAAACATCATAGTCCATGGGGACTCATGTCTGATCTCGTCTGTCAACCTGTCCATCACCACTGCAAATAAGAAAGGGCTCAGAGCTGATCCTTGATGTAATCCCACCTCCACCTTAAACACATCTGTCACTCCTACCGCAGACCTCACCGCTGTCACACTACCCTCGTACATATCCTGTACCACTCTTACATACTTCTCTGACACTCCTGACTTCCTCATACAATACCACAACTCCTCTCTAGGCACCCTGTCATATGCTTTCTCTAAATCCACAAAGACACAATGCAACTCCTTCTGACATCCTTCTGTACTATGCATTTATATATATATATATATATATATATTTATATATATATATATATATATATATATATATATATATATATATATATATATATATAGATATATATATTGATCTATTGTCTTCTGCCGAATTCATGTTTTAACGAAATGTAAATTTGCGACCGGATTTACCCAAAAGAACGCTTCAATGAAAACGCACTTTCATGTAAATCTATGAAAAAAATAAATAAATAAAACACTTTAAACAGTTTTATGCAGGGTGGCAAGCCACCCTGCACCCCCCCTACTTTAATATTTTCACTCTGAGATTGCACTACAGTGGGGAAAAGGGAATGTTCCCGCATCCCCACTGTACCACAATCTCAGCAATACTCTTCTTATTTGTACATCAACACTAAATGTTGATGTACAGCTAAGTTAACATGTAAACCGCATGTTTTTATTTATTTAACTAATTAATTTTTTATTTTACTTACTTATTTACGCGAAAGTGCGTTTTCAGTAAAACACACTTTCGCGCACATACACACGGTAATTTATGTTTCGGTGAAGCGTAAATTTGGCAGAAGACATAGATCCACAGATATATATATATATATATATATATATATATATACACACACAAAGCTCATAGTTAAGAGGTGTAGTGCTTGCCAAATAACAATTAATGAGTTCTTATATATCCACTTACTCTAAACAGAACATTTGTGTCTTTCGACTTTTCCCGGTTAGGGGTCGCCACAGCGGAACTCCAGTCCGCTAATGATTGGTAGTTGATTTTTACGTGCCGAGTTACCAGCCCTGACACACAATCTTCAACGAAGGTACGCCCATTCACGCATGTCTCCACGCAGAAAACGCTCTAGCTGAGAATTGAACTGGACAGCGTCTTACTGTGAGGTGGCAACACTACCGCAGCACCACCACGGCGGGTCTCTAAACAGAACATTACTGACCTTAAAAACAGTAGTAGCAGGTGAACAATGTTAACAATGTCTTGTTAATAGCATACATCTTGACTCGCAGAAACACAGAAAGTAGTTAGCAGTGAGTATACAGATACTAATGACTGACTGCATTCATTACGCTTAAATACTATAGCTGCACTAACAATTATCATGGTGTCAAAATGCATGCCACACATCTGTGAATGTATAATGCCTCACAGCTAAATAACTCACATCTAATATAGTGACACACAATATAAAAGCTGTGCAAAAGGATTAACACAGGCCTGATTCATGGATTCTGAAAATTTTCCTTCCTGTAGTTCATAGGCTTTAGTAAAATTCCTATAGCATCGTCCAACAGAATTCACGGAAAAAATGTTATCATATTTGTAGCTGAAGACACTATGCAGATTTTGATAATCTGATTAAGGGGAAATTATGATGAGTCACATCATTTTTCAAGCAGTTATGTTATGCTAATGTGTACTAAGTTACTAAGTATAGTATCAGAATGCCTAAACACTCAGAGAAATGGTTTACATGACAAATCACTTCCTGGCAAAGTAAACAAAAGCACATATATACATATATTTTGATCTGAAAACTACATTGTTAGAATGCTTGCATGTGCATTTATTGCAGGTACTGTTCTGCAGTATTTTGTTTACAGACATGTACTAGTCTTTTTTTTAATACAACTTTAGAGTATCCAACAATAAAGAAAGAACGAGTAAGAACAAGCAGAATATTTCTTCTTGTTTACAGTAATAAGAAAACTATTTAGGTGGGGCCATCTCTAGCAGATGCACAAGCCCTGTAGTTCCTGATGTGCTACAGAATCCATTGTATTCAACATGCAGAAAAGTTGGCAACTCACATGCATCTTTTATGCATTCCCAGGGACTCCAGTTTCCATCTGCTTTCATGTAATCCTAACATATTACTTTAATCTTCCAGTTACATAAACCCCTCTCCTCTTGGATACCCAGTTTACCATCACCTACAGGCAACACAAAAGTTACCCAAGGCTTCATTTGCTGCCTCCTTTGCCTGTACTGTAATGTCATTATGGCCTGTTGCATCACATATGACAACTTTGCTCTACATTTGTAGTGCAATGAAAAACTCAGTAACAGAGTTTTTTTTCAGCAACATTAGAGAGTGAAATATTACACTCATGCACAAGATGCATGCACTGATTATATATAAGTAGCTGAGAAAATGTTAAGTGATAAGAGACTAAGAGAAACAGGGTAAGCAAGAATATGTTTAATGTAGACACAATGTGGTTAAGAAACGTGAGAAAGAAAGTAAAAAAAAAATGTGAAAAAAGTGAAATAGTGTAGAGTGGACTTTATGGTGTTAGAGAACATCAGAAAGGTATGTGTAAGGTGAACACCAAGGATGAAGAGGAGTCTTTGAACAAGGGAAGAGAAAGTGTTAGAAAAGAGCTATACCTGGGCAGTCCCATAGTTGGTGTCTCCTCAACCAGAGCTGAGGACCAAAAAGAAAAATAAAAGTTTGTATGAACTGTAGCAAAGTATTATACTAGAATATCTAACACACACACACACACACACACACACACACACACACACACACACACACACACACACACACACACACACACACACCTTCATGTTTGCTCACCTCTAACCTGTTCCATTCTCTGTGTTTGTTTATAGTCCTGTGCTTGCTTGTCTGTATATATCCCATTCTCTACTCCAGTGTTTAAACGTGCATGTGTCTTTAGTACAATGCACACACAAATGCTACTAAGGACACAGTCTGTGTGCGTCCTTGAAGAAGAAATGTAACTGCATTCAGAGTGGATCCTTAAGAAGAAATGTAAGTTTTGTGGCAGCCCCCCTGCCAGTGGGCCCCCTCAAAACAGCAGAGCCTAGGCAACTGCCTAGGTCACCTAGTGCTGGATCAAGCTGTCACACCTGTATGCACATGTGCGCACACACACACACACACACACACACACACACACACACACACACACAAATGCATGCACATAGTAAAAGCAAAGCCTTTTAGCAGCCACATTTTCAGCCACAGCATCTTAGATGACTACTTACACTGCTCCCATTACAGCCAGCATACAAAAGTGATCACACAGCTACGTTTCTGGGACAGATTGGCAACTCTTCTGCAGTGCCAATCACACCCCTTAATAACAGCAGTTGCCACTTCACCCCACCATAGCTCTAATATTCTGTTAAAATAACAGAGTAATGTTTTTAGAAGAGGAAATGAGTAGGTTGTTTAAGAGGATAAGGGGAATGAAGTAAAAATATTTGCCGGGAGATTGTTTGCAATAAAAACAAGAATGCAAGAGTTAGTTAGTGCATGATAACCCATGATAAATAAAACATTTACAGGAGTAAGAGTTTTTTTTCTTAATATTCTTTCAAATCTGGTCTGAAGGTAAAGTATTTCAATTCATTTCAACATTTTCAAGTTTCATCATTTTAGTATTTCAGCAGTTTCTGTTCAGTGCTTTGGCTTTCACTTGTCTTTGTTCAACAAATTTTCAAACATCCTGTTTGAAAGTAAGCAGAAATATTTATCTGTGTGTTTGCAGACTATTTCATCAGATATTCGGTGATTAACTCACATAACTTTGACCATAATCCATTGAGTCACAATTCAGCAACTGAGAAGGGACAAGGAGGTATGTAGCAGCATATCATGAGTTATGCACCAGCAGTTTATCTGTTAGCTGCAGAAGGGTGCCTTTAGTATCATTTAGGCCAAGTGGTAACACTGTGTACTGAAATAGCCCATCCAGGTTTACCATGATTGTTTTTCTTTATCAGAGAAGATATGTTGCTTTATCAATATTGCTTTGTCAAGTCTAGTATTGTTAAGGATCTGGCTTTCCTAGGTTGTCTATCAACTCATCATTGCTGGGCATAGTATACATGCCAAACTTTGAAATGCAATACAGTTTTCTAAAGTATTACAGAATCTAATAGTTCCAGTGGTTTAAGAATTACCACTGAAGGAGTATCAATTCTTCTGCAAGGTGTAGAGTGAGCATTTTTTGAGCTTCTTTTAATAACCGTTTTTGTGACTTTGGTTTTCTGTAGAGTCTTAGTCTAACCTTCACTCCAGGTGTTGTCTCTGTGTTACTTTAGTTTTCCAAGGTATTTCTGAAAACACTGTTTTATTTCTTAAGAGAAATGTTTTTACTTCCTGCTTTTCTAATCTTGAGAAGAATTCCTTTAACTATTGTTCTAGTAAAGACTATCTGTTTTCTTCTGTATGAACGTCATTGTGCAAGCTCTCTGCAGGATTCATTACCTCCTTCAAGAGCTTCAGTTTACTAATAAAATACATGCAGTGGATATAAAAAGTGTACACACCCCTGTTAAACTGCCAGGTTTTTGTGATATAAAAAAATGAGGCCACAATAAATCATTTCAAAACTTTTCCCACATTTAATGTGACCTATAACCTGTACAATTCAATTAAAAAACAAATCTGTTAGGAGGAAAAATATAAAAAATAAAAAACGTACAATAAGCTGATTGCTTAAGTGTGCACACCCTTAAACTAATACTTTGTTGAAACACCTTTTGATTTAATTAGAGCATTCAGTCTTCTTGGGTACACATCTTCCATCAATTAGAGAGACTCTAATTAACCCCAAATAAAGTTCAGCTGTCCTAGTAGGATTTTCCTGACATTTATTCAGTTGCCTGCTACAGCAAAAGCCAAGGTTCACAGAGACCTTATAAAGCATCAAAAAAATCTCATTTTTGAAAGGTATCAGTCAGGAGAAGGGTACAAAAAAATTTCCACAGCATTGGATATACCAAGGAACACAGTGAAGACAGTCATTAAAAAAGTGGCGAATATATGGGACAACAGTGATGTTGCAAAGAACTGGACATCCCTCCAAAATTGATGAAAAGACAAGATGAAAACTGGTCAGGGAAGCTTCCAAGAGTCCTACAGCAACACTGAAGGAGCTGCAGGAATTTCTGGCAAGTACTGGTTGTGTACTACGTGTGACAACTATCTCCTGCATTCTCCATATGTCTGGACTATGGTGTAGGGTTGCAAGACAGAAGCCTTTTCTTACATAGAAAAATATCCAGGCCTGGCTAAAATTTGCAAAACAATACATCGTCTCCCAAAAGCATGAGGTAAAATGTATTATGGTCTGATGAGACCAAGGTGGAACTTTTTGGCAAGAATTCCAAAAGGTACATTTGATGCAAACACAACCTTTTGCATCACCAGAAGAACACCATCCCCATGGTGAAGCATGGGGGTGGCAGTATCATGCTTTGGGGTTGCTTTTCTTCAGCTGGAACTGGGGCTTTAGTCAAGGTGGAGGGAATTATGAACAGTTCCAAATACCAGTCACTTTTAGCCCAAAACCTTCAGGCGTCTGCTAGAAAGCTGAAGATGAAGAGGAATTTCACCTTTCAACATGACAACTCAGCACAGACTCCACGTGGGCCAGCAGAGTTATCCAGGCTACAGAGAGCTGAAAAAGCGACTTTTCTTGATAATAAGTATATTTTTGTTGCTTTTATCATCTGAATACCTAGCGACTGTATCTCGCCTGCCTTGCTGTTACATTGCAACTGTTTTTTCTGCATTTAACTTAATTTTGCACTTATAATCTCTGTTTGTTACTTATTAACTGTATTGTAGCATTTCTTCTGTGTTAGCTGTAATAGCTGGTTTATAGCATTTATAAGTGTTTGCTGTACCTGCCTGTTCTTTGAGAAAAAAAAAAAAAATCTCTTGTTTTTCCTGCTTTACTGGGTTAGATTAGTCCAGTTTCAGAGTTTGCTGATTCCTGGGCTTTGTTTGTAGTTCCTGTGTACTGTTTCCTTGCCTTAATTGGGGAAAGGAGGTTACCTTGCTTACCAGTGAGAGGGGAAGCATTGAGCTGCCTTTTGGTCCAGTTTTGTGAGGTTTCAGCCAGTAACTAGTAGTTTATTGGTCATTTGGGGCCAGTTTCTAGCTTTTTCCAGCCCCTGGTATAAAACACGCTAAGCAGCGTTTTCCAGCTTGTACCTACTCAGCACAGACTCCACGTGGGCCAGCAGAGTTATCCAGGCTACAGAGAGCTGAAAAGCGACTTTTCTTGATAATAAGTATATTTTTGTTGCTTTTATCATCTGAATACCTAGCGACTGTATCTCGCCTGCCTTGCTGTTACATTGCAACTGTTTTTTCTGCATTTAACTTAATTTTGCACTTATAATCTCTGTTTGTTACTTATTAACTGTATTGTAGCATTTCTTCTGTGTTAGCTGTAATAGCTGGTTTATAGCATTTATAAGTGTTTGCTGTACCTGCCTGTTCTTTGAGAAAAAAAAAAAAAAATCTCTTGTTTTTCCTGCTTTACTGGGTTAGATTAGTCCAGTTTCAGAGTTTGCTGATTCCTGGGCTTTGTTTGTAGTTCCTGTGTACTGTTTCCTTGCCTTAATTGGGGGAAAGGAGGTTACCTTGCTTACCAGTGAGAGGGGGAAGCATTGAGCTGCCTTTGGTCCAGTTTTGTGAGGTTTCAGCCAGTAACTAGTAGTTTATTGGTCATTTGGGGCCAGTTTCTAGCTTTTCCAGCCCCTGGTATAAAACACGCTAAGCAGCGTTTTCCAGCTTGTACCTACTCAGCACAGACTCCACGTGGGCCAGCAGAGTTATCCAGGCTACAGAGAGCTGAAAAGCGACTTTTCTTGATAATAAGTATATTTTTGTTGCTTTTATCATCTGAATACCTAGCGACTGTATCTCGCCTGCCTTGCTGTTACATTGCAACTGTTTTTTCTGCATTTAACTTAATTTTGCACTTATAATCTCTGTTTGTTACTTATTAACTGTATTGTAGCATTTCTTCTGTGTTAGCTGTAATAGCTGGTTTATAGCATTTATAAGTGTTTGCTGTACCTGCCTGTTCTTTGAGAAAAAAAAAAAAATCTCTTGTTTTTCCTGCTTTACTGGGTTAGATTAGTCCAGTTTCAGAGTTTGCTGTTCCTGGGCTTTGTTTGTAGTTCCTGTGTACTGTTTCCTTGCCTTATTTGGGGGAAAGGAAGTTACCTTGCTTACCAGTGAGAGGGGGAAGCATTGAGCTGCCTTTTGGTCCAGTTTTGTGAGGTTTCAGCCAGTAACTAGTAGTTTATTGGTCATTTGGGGCCAGTTTCTAGCTTTTTCCAGCCCCCTGGTATAAAACACGCTAAACGCGCGTTTTCCAGCTTGTACCTACTCAGCACAGACTCCACGTGGGCCAGCAGAGTTATCCAGGCTACAGAGAGCTGAAAAAGCGACTTTTCTTGATAATAAGTATATTTTTGTTGCTTTTATCATCTGAATACCTAGCGACTGTATCTCGCCTGCCTTGCTGTTACATTGCAACTGTTTTTTCTGCATTTAACTTAATTTTGCACTTATAATCTCTGTTTGTTACTTATTAACTGTATTGTAGCATTTCTTCTGTGTTAGCTGTAATAGCTGGTTTATAGCATTTATAAGTGTTTGCTGTACCTGCCTGTTCTTTGAGAAAAAAAAAAAAAAAAAATCTCTTGTTTTTCCTGCTTTACTGGGTTAGATTAGTCCAGTTTCAGAGTTTGCTGATTCCTGGGCTTTGTTTGTAGTTCCTGTGTACTGTTTCCTTGCCTTAATTGGGGGAAAGGAGGTTACCTTGCTTACCAGTGAGAGGGGGAAGCATTGAGCTGCCTTTTGGTCCAGTTTTGTGAGGTTTCAGCCAGTAACTAGTAGTTTATTGGTCATTTGGGGCCAGTTTCTAGCTTTTTCCAGCCCCCTGGTATAAAACACGCTAAGCGTTTTCCAGCTTGTACCTACTCAGCACAGACTCCACGTGGGCCAGCAGAGTTATCCAGGCTACAGAGAGCGGAAAGAGCGACTTTTCTTGATAATAAGTGTTTTAGTGTTGCTTTTATCATCTGAATACCTAGCGACTGTATCTCGCCTGCCTTGCTGTTACATTGCAACTGTTTTTTCTGCATTTAACTTAATTTTGCACTTATAATCTCTGTTTGTTACTTATTAACTGTATTGTAGCATTTCTTCTGTGTTAGCTGTAATAGCTGGTTTATAGCATTTATAAGTGTTTGCTGTACCTGCCTGTTCTTTGAGAAAAAAAAAAAAAAATCTCTTGTTTTTCCTGCTTTACTGGGTTAGATTAGTCCAGTTTCAGAGTTTGCTGATTCCTGGGCTTTGTTTGTAGTTCCTGTGTACTGTTTCCTTGCCTTAATTGGGGGAAAGGAGGTTACCTTGCTTACCAGTGAGAGGGGGAAGCATTGAGCTGCCTTTTGGTCCAGTTTTGTGAGGTTTCAGCCAGTAACTAGTAGTTTATTGGTCATTTGGGGCCAGTTTCTAGCTTTTCCAGCCCCTGGTATAAAACACGCTAAGCGCCAAGCGATTTAGCGAATTAGCACGGAGTTGCCACCGTTGCACACTAGAGCAGCAGCGGTTAGCAAAGTTTAAACTATTTGGGCCATCTAAATTCCACTCTTCAAATTTTCCCTTATAACTACCTTCCTCGAACTATACTACTGAGCAAACCTGCGTATCCTAAACTAAAAGATCATCTCTACTTGACTCCAAGTAGACTATACTCTATCTATAAAACCTAGCACTTGCTCCTACAGTACTTATCACCTTGATACAGCACTCTTGTTATAGATAGCACCCCAAAAAGGCAAGCCCCTTTCTTGCTCACCCACACCCCCTGAAAACTCTTTTAAAGTTTTTTGTCTATTTCCTTCTAGCATGTCGAGGGATCAGTTGCTAGTGTCCTCTCCTGCTCAGCTGGTGAACCTGGGAATATTGAGGCAATGTTACAACTGTCTCATGTACACAGACAACCCTCTCCTCCTCCCACAAAACACAAATACATGCGAGAGATGCAATTATACGGCCAAACTGGAGGCTGAGCTCTCTCAACACAAGACTGGCAAGACCAGACAGGAGGAGAAGGTTACCACATACACTATAGACCCAGTCTCACATAGTACCATCACAACCACAAATCATACACATAAACACACAAAGACATACTCGGAGGCTCTGATCAAAAATCTACCAAAACAGCAGAGACCACCAAAGCATACACCCAAACAACTGTTACCTCAAAACACAACACCTGCAACACATAGACCTCACAGTCAGAGTGTCAAACAGTCACAGCCCTTAAGGCCAAACACAATGCCAGACACACTAGTCATTGGTGACTCCATAGTCAGACACACTGGTGTCCCGCTCACCAGACTGAGTAAGGAGAAGGTCAGAGTAAGCTGCCTGTCGGGCTAGAATCCGCCACATAACGCAAGCACTCAGGTCTCTCAACAGCAGGTACAAGTGACTCAGTCATTGTCCACGCTGGTGTAAGCGACCTGAGGCGTACCTCCTTGGACTACATGAAAAGAGACATTGAGGAGCTCTCTGATTATGTAGCCCAGGCAGGTATGACCCTGACCTTGAGCAGTATCCTACCTTCACCAAGAATGATGCCACAATACAAAGATAAGATGATCAGTTTTAACAATTGGCTTAAACTCTGGTGTCATTCAAAGGGGATCCAATGTCTGTCTGCCTGGGATGACATGCTGGACAAGCCACGCTGCTACGCAAGGGACGGCTTGCACCTGTCACCCTGGGATTCGGATATTGGCAAAGGCTCTTGCCACCCCATAGTGCCTTTTAGGCAAGGCTCAAATTCTAAACCTTCCACCCTAGAACACAAAAAGGAAAAAACTAAGGGTAATGCTGCTCAATGCCAGAAGTCTCAATCTCAAAATGCACTCACTCGAGGCCCTTCTCAGTATGGAGAACATCGATGTCTGTGCTGTGACAGAAACCTGGTTCAAGGCTCCTGAGAGCACCCCAGCACTATCAGGTTTTACCTCATATCATGCGTTCGGCCCCAAAATCCGGACAATACCAAGAAAGGAGGGGGGGTATCCATATTCATTAAGGATACTTACACCTCAAGATTGGTGGCAACGCACGATGCATCGGAGACCATCCAGGTGCAGTTAACCATAGGCAAGACTGCTCTACAAATTGTAGCATGTTACAGGCCACCCTCACAAACTCAGGAATCTCACTTGGCCTTCCTGAAAACACTGGAGGGAATAAATGTATCCCTAATACCATCATACTAGGTGACTTCAATTACCCAAATATAGACTGGGAATGCTACTCAAGCCCAAACACCCTGGCCCAAAAGTTCCTGGAATTCATAAACTCAAATGCCATGGAACAACTAGTCACTATCCCCACAAGAGGAGAAAACATACTTGATCTCATCATCACGAACATGGGAGCAAAATGTTCAACACCAGAAGTATACCCCTCACTGGTGAGATCAGATCACAAACAAATCTCGCTGGAGGTCCTCATCCCACCCTCCTGAAACAAAAAGACCACAGTAAAGAACTTCCGAAAGCAGACTTTGCACTTCTAAAGACTAGTGTGGTCTCCTTTAAGGCCCCTGAGCCGGAAAACAGTACTCTAGCCGCTGAATCACTTACAAATGCCTTCTACCAGCACCTGCAGGACTGCATGGATAAGGCAATCCCAAGCAAAACAAAGACTCTTTGTACCAAAGGCAAGCGTCCAGTCTGGTGGACCCCAGCCATAAACAAACTCTACAACAAAAGGAGGAAGCTACTACATGATAGAGCAAAATCCTTGAAAGGTAAGACGCCTTTGATCACTATAAGTAAAAAGCTGAGAGCCCTCATAAAATCATCCAAAGCAAATTTTGAGAGAAGAATAGCTAAAGACTCTAAAGACAATCATAAGGCCTTCTTTAGCTATGTTAGAAACCTGGGAGGAAACTCCCAGATATGCTCAGAATTAGTTCAAAATGATGAGAAGATTACTGATCCTACAGACATTGCCAACATACTGGCTGACAGGTTCAGTGCAAACTTCTCCCCTCCCCAAAAGGAGAGATATCTATACCAACAGATTGCAGACCCCAAACATCTCTAATGCCCAAGTGAGAACGGGCTCTCAAAGGCAAAAAACACAGCATCCATGGGACCTGATGGTGTCCCCGGCTGTGTGCTACATGCACTCAACGAGGAATTAAATCCTCAGTTAGGACAGCTGTTTAATCGTAGCCTCACCTCGGGATACGCACTCCAGGAGTGGCGCTGGCGACTGTAGTCCCACTTCACAAAGGCGGTGCCTCCACCGACCCTGGAAATTACCGACCCATTAGCTTGACAAGCCTTATCTGCAAAGCCATGGAGAGGATCATAATGGATCTCATAAATAAAGACATAGGGAATTTGCAGACTCTGGATCCAACCCAGTTTGGCTTTGTCAAGGGCAGGTCATGCCTTTTAAACTTGGTTGACTTTTTTGAAACAGTCACCAAGGCCATTGATGAGGGAAAGGCAGTCCATACAGCCTACCTCGATCTGGCGAAGGCCTTCGACACAATACCCCACTCGGGTATCATTGAAAAACTCATCAGCCTAAATGTTAACCCATACATCACAAGATGGGTTGCAAACTGGCTGAGTGACAGAACCCACAGGGTCAGAGTTGCCGGTGCCATGTCTGACTCTAAGCCTGTCTCAAGTGGTGTCCCACAGGGCTCAGTCCTGGGCCCACTCTTGTTTGGCATCTACTTTTCCGAAGTACAAGCAAACACGGGAGGGTTATGGCTGACAAAGTTTGCAGATGACTGCAAACTGGGTGCCGTAGTCGAAAACACATCTGACACAGATATCCTTCAGAAGGGTCTCACAGATACGGATAACTGGTGCCAGAGCCACGGCCTAAAGTTAAATGCCAAAAAATGCATAGTCATACCCTTCGGGAAAAACAAGGTTACCCCTAGCTACCATATAGGTGGAAATCCACTGAGCACAGAAGAGGTTATTAGGGACCTGGGGACCCAGGTTGACAGCAGTCTGTCATTCGACACCCATGTTGCAAAAATAGTTAGGAAGACCTTCTACATTGCCCACCTTATCATGAAGGGATTCACATCTAGATCAAGAGAGGTCATAGTCTCCCTATATTCATCACTCATCCGACCAATGATTGAGTACAATGCCCCATTCGGAATGTATCTGACCCGACACTTGCAGCAGCTGGAGAGGCCACAAAAGTTCCTCACCAAGAGGATTATGGGTCTCAAAAATCTGACCTATGCTGCCAGACTGAAAGAACTCCAACTCTATTCAGTCGCCACGCTTGCTCAGGGGTGACCTGTGCCTGACATACAAGGCATTATCAAACCCTGACTTGATGTACATGCTTCACCTCAAAAATCTAGATCCATCAGAGCCACAAGGCGGAGACCTAAACCTTGACACGGCCATTAATAGAACGTGCTGGAGGGATAGATTCATTACCCAAAGACTCCCTATGCTGTGGAACAAAATCCCGGTATATGTGAGGCAAAGCACCTCGCTGGCTTTGTTTAAGAGAAATCTTGACCAATGGATGGGAGATCGCAAGTATACCCCAGGGATTACCTCAGTGTCACTGCTCGACAGAGGCACAGCAAAATAATGGGCATAGTTCCCCAAACCTAAGGGGTGGTGTAAGCCACAAAACTATGGGCTAGGCTTGTAAATGCCCTCGGGCAGATAGCCTAGTATGAACCTATGAACCTATGAACCCAACCTTACATCCAAATCAACAAAAGAATGGCTTCACCAAAAGAAAATTAAAGTTTTGGAATGGCCTGTAGCCTGGCCAGAGTCCAGACCTTAATCCAATAGAAAATCTGTGGGGTGACCTGAAGAGGGCTGTGCAAAAGAGATACCCTTGCAATCTGACAGACTTGGAGAGGTTTTGCATGGAAGAGTGGGCAAATATTGCCAAGTCAAGATGTGCCATGCTGATAAACTCCAACCCAAGAAGACTGAATGCTGTAATTAAATCAAAAGGTGCTTCAACAAAGTATTAGTTTAAGGGTGTGCACACTTATGCAACCAGCTTATTGTACGTTTTTATTTTTTATATTTTCCCTTAGCAGATTTGTTTGTTTTTCAATTGAATTGTACAGGTTATAGGCCACATTAAAGGTGGGAAAAGTTTTGAAATGGTTTATTGTGGTCTATTTTTTATATCACAAAAACCTGGCATTTTAACAGGGGTGTGTACACTTTTTATATCCACTGTATGTTCTATTGTCTTTTTTTCCTGATTGCCTGATCTTATATTTCACTGCATTTATTATTTAAGGTACCTGAAATGGTCCCTGCCATTTTGGCCATATATTTCTTTTCCATAGCTGATACCAGCACTAATACTTTATCTCCTGGGATAAATTCTCTTAAGTTAAACAAGCTTATTAAAAACAAAGTTGCATTTTTGGGCTTTCTTCATGTGTAGCTTTACTATTGGCAAAACCAGCTTTAGTTTATCCTGCAAACTAATGTGGTGTTCTGTCATACCTTTAACTCGTGTTCCCTTCTTCTTCCCAAGTTTTCTTTACAATGTTAAGCAGCTCAATAGTGTCTGCTATACAAAAGTTCAAACGGGGTAAACCCATCTGAGGTTTGTGACACATCTCTGATTGCTAACAATTATTAAAGTAACAACTGGTCACAGTTTTCTTCTTCTGATTCAATAATGTTCCTTGACATGGATTTCAGGATTTTATTAAAGCTCTGTAATCAATGTATCTCTGGATGGTAGACTGGTCTTTAATGTTTGACTTTAAAGCACTGACATAACTAATTCAGCTCACTTGACATACAGGGACTGCCTTGGTCAATAAATATATCTTTGGGGATATATACTTTGGTGAATAACACCACCAGTTCTCTGGTAATATTCACAGCATTAGTTCTGTATAATGGTACTGTTTCTGGAACCGTGTAGCATAGTTTGTTATTACTTTTATGTACCAATATCTTTGCTAGATTTTGATAGCTGTTCTACAATATCCATAAAAGCACATTCAAATGGCACCTTCATCATGGGCTTTGGGATCAACAGACTCTTAAATTCAGGGTGGGTGCAATTTTTCTGGCAGTCTGATAAGAACCTTAAGACATTTTCTGTATCTTTCATTATGCCTAGCAAATTAAATTGGGCTAATACTGTTGCCTTAGTTTTGTCCATCTTCAGGTGACTTCCTAAAATGTGATAAAAGGATAGCATTATCACTAGTGTCTTATAAGGCATAAGGTAACTGATGCAGAATTTCTTCCATTTTTTATCTGCCTTAGATAAGAGTGTGTATTTTTGTTCAAAATAGAGGTAAGAAGTAAATAGATCATCTTGTTCACTATCTTTCTCTAAAACTTTAGATATAGTTCCTCTTACCCTACTTAGAATATTATCTTCACATTGTGCATTTTTTTGCTAAATGTTTTATTAAGATTTTAAACTAAATAACATAGAAATACATAATAAGAAACAACTATTTACAAGGTTTCTACCCATTAATCTAATAATGCAGATCAGTTACACAACAACTTTCTAAAAAGAAAAAATCAACTTGTTGTCTTCTTATTCAGAAGTCTCTTAGGTTTCATCCTTGACTTGCATGCATAGTTCTGTCTAGTGGTTCTTTCTTTGATTGTTAAAATCTCCATCTGACAAGTTTCAGCTGCAATGTTGTAAATTTCTTTCAATGTTGGGCTTGTATTACTTTTCCAATCTCTTGTTATCACTTTTCTTGTAATTAAGAGAGATCACAGAAGAGGGAAATCAATTCTCTTGACGCATGAAGGAATGGGGGTACTAAACAAAATTAATTAATTATTTAAATGAAAATTATCATTGAAGAGAGCTTGCAAGAAAGAATTAATATTATTTTAGAAATGTTTAATTACATTATATTCACAAATCATATGTTGCCAATTACTATGATATTTAAATTACATCTCCAGCAACCAATTTTTTCCCTCATTATCATTTCCATTTTGTGCAGTATAATAGAAGCTTTATGCATAAATTTCCAAGAGAATAATTTCCATCTTAGTGATCTTGTGGTTTGAAAATTAGATGCAAGTATTATTTTTTTCTCAGATTCACTTGGAGTATAATTATTTGCTGTTATAAAATAATCCCAGTAATTATCTTGGCAAAAATCTGTTTTAATTGTGATAATTTTATAAATTTTAGATAAATAATTTCTCTCAGGAGGGTTATGGTGAATTGATAATTGGGATCTCCTTTTTAACAGAAACTTGCATCAAGGATAGCATTTAATATGTCATCAAGCAAGTATATATTTTATTTTTCCATTAATTGAAACCAAAATGTTAATTGTATTTTTTTAAACATTTGTAAATGTGTTAAAAGTGTTGATATTATTTTGTGTGTATGCAATGGGGAAGATTAAGAGGATCCAAGGCATATATTCAGGCTCCCTAAAAGCAAGATTTTTAAAGGTAATGAGTATCATTGTAATGTATGATTGAGTTGTTGTTACAGTTTGAAATCCTAGCAAACAATCCTTCAATAATCAAATTACCATTGTTTATTTTATTATAAGAATTGTAATTTATTTGAGTATTTTCCATAATGATGTATCTTTGTATGTCTTTCCACTTGGCAGAGTAATTTTTATTAGCCTATAAAATAACTGTTTGTATAATAGCTGAGGTGGAATATGTTTCAATATTAGGTATGCCTATTCCTGCACTGGGCCAACTGCATTGATGATGCTTAATTGCTAATCTAGGTCTATTAGGATACAAGAGAAATTTAAGTAACAGAGTATTAAAATCTTTTATATATTGATTTGGGATAGGGAGAGCTAGAGATTGAACTATGTATAATATTTTAGGTAATATAACCATTTTTATAATTATATATCTTTCTTCCAATGTATATAAAACATTTATTCCAGTAGTTTGTAAGTTTTGTAATGTTTTCTAAAACTTTTCTGAAATTTATGCTAATTATATTATAATATGTTTAGTTAAATCAATTTCAAAATATTTTATTTTGTCATAAGCAAATAGATATTTAGAATATTGCTGTGGTATCTTAGTAGGGTTAGTTTTAATGCATAAAATATTTGTTTTATCCTCATTAAATGTAAGACCTGATTTAGACTGAAACTTTTTGATAGCTTTAAATAAGAAACTGAGGTTATTATTATTATTTGTTAATGTTATTAAAATATCATCTGCAGACAAAAGTGTTTTGGAGTTTATGTTATGTCCTAAATTAACTCCTTTAATGTCTAGGCTTTCTCTTATATAATTTGCAAAATGTTCCATAACTAAGGTGAATAATAATGGAATGGAATCATTGGAATTGATTGTGAAATAAAAGAGCTTATTTTTATGTAGGCCAAAGAGTTCTCATATAATTTAGTTATGAGCTGTAAGAAATATATTGGAAAATCACATTCATGTAATACTAGTGAGGGACAGTCCCAACTGACTGCATCAAATGCACTATTAATTTCTAAACTTACCAGTGTTAGTTGATCTTTTATTTTGTTGGCATAATCAATTATCATTAAGATTCTTTTAATATTATCAAATGTATTCCTGTTATTAACAAAGCCAGTTTGATCATTGTTAATTAAATGTGATATGAATTGTTGAAGCCTATCAGCTAAGATGGACATAAATAATTTGTAATCAACATTTAGTAACAATATAGGTCTATAGGATATACATTCTGCTTGGTCTTTGTTAGATTTCAAAACTGGGGAGACTAGTGTATATTTCCATGAAGGGGGAATAATCATTGAGATTTTCACTGATTGAAATGTATGTAATTGGATTTTCAAAACATATTTAGACATCAATTTATATAGTTCTGATATTTTCCCATAATTTCCTGGGGCTTTATTGTATTTTAGAGTTCGTATCTGAGTTGTAAGTTCCATTATAGATATGGGTTTAATAATTATTTCCAAATGCTGTTTTGTTAATCTATGATTGGTATATTTGGTAATGCATTTTTTAATTGCTTCTTTCAAGTCCATATTTGGATTGAATCAATTAATTTTAATATAATATGTTCTGAATTTATTTAGTATGTCTCCCATTGCAGTAACTGTTTTTCTTTTTCTTCTCACTATATATCTCTTTAGTATGATTTGATTTAATTATTTTGGTTCTAGATGCTATTTTACTTAAATTTTGGGGGTTTGTAGAATAATTGGTTAATTTTATTTTCTCCATATTTATTTTGATTTTATGATTTGGAATTTCTAAATATTTATTTTGTAAATAATTTATTGTTTGTAACAATGTTTTATTATTACTTTTTTTGGTGTTCAAGTTTTAATTTATCAATTTTCTCTTGCAGTTCTTTTAAATCTTTATCTCATTGTTTCCTTTTTTTTCTGAATACCAATTCAGGAATCTCCCATAAAGATAAGATTTGAGAGCATCCCAAATTAATGTTATTGATATGTCTTTCATATTATTGAATTCTAGATATATTTGTATCTCTTTATCAAAAAACTTTAAAGTCCTTCATATTCATGATATAAGCCGGTATTCTTTTGAAATATGTATAATTATTATATGCCAAAAAAAGGTCAAATACTATGGCATTATGATCTGAAATTGGGCATGACGTTACTTTAGCTTTATCTAAATATGTGAGTAAATCACACAGACAGAACTCACACTGTAAGAATAGCAGGCTCCTGGTCCGTCTCTAAACCAATCACAAGTGGTGTCCCACAAGGCTCGGTTCTTGGACCCCTACTGTTCGGCATATATTTCTCAGAAATACAGGCAAGCACAGGAGGACTATGGCTAACCAAGTTCACCAATGACTGCAAACTGGGAGCCATAATTGACTCTCTGGCTGACACAGACATCCTTCAAAAAGGCCTTACTGAGACAGACACCTGGTGTCAAAGTCATGTACTCAAGCTAAATGCCAAAAAATGCATAGTCATCCCATTTGGGAAAAACAAAACACCCACGAATTGCCACATAGGCGTCAGCCCCCTTAATACAGAAGAGGTAATAAGAGATCTGGGGACCCAGGTAGATAGTAATCTCTCCTTTGACAATCATGTTGCCAAAGTACTTAGGAAATCCTTCTTTGTGGCCCATCTAATTACTAAGGGGTTCACATCTAGAAATAAAGAGGTTATAGTGCCTCTCTACTCTCCACTCATCAGACCCATCATAGAGTACAATGCCCCATTTGGGATGTACCTCACAAGACACTTACAACAGCTGGAAAGACCACAAAAGCACCTCATCAAGAGGATCACTGGACTCAAACATATATCCTGTGCAGCCCAATTGAAAAAACTTCGGCTGTACTCAGTGGCATATCGTTTACTTAGAGGTGATCTCTGCCTGACTTACAAAGCCATGTCCAACTCAGAATTGATGGACATGCTCCACCTAAATAAATCCAAGTCACTGCAAGCCACACACTCAAGTGAGCTTAACCTCACCACAACAATAAATAGAACATGCTGGAGGGATAGAGTCCTGTCACAGAGACTCCCCATGCTTTGGAACAAAATTCCTAACTACATTAGGGAGAGCCCCTCACTAACACTCTTCAAGAGAAGCCTTGATGAGTGGATGGGTAACAGAAAAATACACCCCTGGGATCACTTCATTGGCTCTGCTTGACAGAGGCTCAGTTAGGGTTGGGAGGATAGCCTAATGGTTAAGGTGTTTGCCTTACAAACACAAGGTGCAGGGTTTGAGTCTCACAAGGGATAATTGGCTAGGTTTAAAATGGCTCACATGGGCAGTTAGCTTAGTACTAATCTATGAGCCTATGAACCTATAATTAATCAATGGGGTGGCGAAAGCCGACACACTCTGGCTAGGCTTAAAAATGCCCTCAGACCTACCTATGAACCTATAATCATTAGTAAAAAGAACCTTATCAATTAATGACTGTGTACAAAACCTATTTGAAAATTGAGTAAAATGAAGAAAATCTTTAACTAAAAATTGCTTAGAGTCTTTAATGTTAAGTATATTTATAATGTTTTTAATGCATTTGCAGGTGCCAATATTTTGTGTTTTCCCGTTGTATTAGTGTCATCTTCACTTAGTATACAATTAAAGTCTTCAGCTATAATTAAAGAACCTTTGGAGGGTTGAAGTATTTGGTCTAAGTGGTTTTTGGCTGTTTTCACTCCTAAAGCAGGAATCCAGTACAAATTTACTAATGAATAATATTTTTTATTAATTAAGATATTAACCAGACAGAACATAACCTTATTATCATTATAAATATTTAATATATGTGGTACGGGTAATGTATTTTTCCACAAAATAACTACTCCTCTTCTTTTTTGGTTGAATTGAGAGCCAGCTATTACTGTATATTGTTTGTTATTGATGCTATCTAAATATTTTGTTAATAGATGTGTTTCCTGAACAACGACATGTGGAGAAAATAAGTTCAAAATTTATAAAAACTAGCTCTTTTACAACTATTATTCAGCTCATTTATGTTGACTGATATACACTTTAAGACAACCATTTATTAGAGACTAATTTTTAAATTATATATGTTTTGTGTTTCATTTTTGATTTGAGTGGCATGTAATTCTAATAAACCACTAGAAGTAAACCTGTAATTTCTTAATGAGAAAGTAAAATTTTTTAAATTAATGTTAAATAGAAGAAGTTTATCTGTAGACACCAACATAAAAACATTAAAAACAAGAACTATATTATATAATACATTTCTAACCCACCTAACCCTCATGGAGTAAACAACTCCAGACTTAGATAATACAACCCTCTAAGTCTTACTTCCTATCTAAGAAGCAGAATAAATTCATCTCCACCATTCAGAGTCTAAGTTTTGTGTAAATGTTTCACTCAAAACAGTATTTAAAATGTTTTGGCTATGATTAATTAACTCTCTTGTATGTTTTCCCCTTAGGATAGTCTAGTCAATCATGTTTCATAACAACTACTTTATATATTTTCAAATGAGATTGTCTTGGATAATAAACAATTAGTTTGAATTGGATGAGTAGAATATCAGTAACAAATGTTTTTATTATATAATTTGTATCATCAAAGATAAAGGCAAGAAGAGCTTAAACACCATTATTATATGCGGTCAATTGTACAGTTTCACAAAGCTTGACTGGGTATATATTACATTATTTTCTATTATATAATGGGAATGTGCAGTGTTAATATGTTTAACGCTGACATTACAATTAAACTAGCCTAGTGTAATCTGACAGTTTTACCAAAATGGATAGTTACAAGTATTACATTATTCCTTTTCAAATAATAATGTGAAGTAATGTTTTATCTAAATATACTGAGCCAACAGAACTTGAATACATGGGAACAGAACATACAAACATTTAAAATCTTATTTACTTACAGACATACACTCACATTGTTCATGTACTGTCCACTGAGCAAGCAGATTTTTGCCTCTGTAATCATTGGTACAACAGCAAATAAGATAAAGTCCTAAAACTATCCAAAATACATAATGAGTTCTTTTAATACTTCAGATAATTTAAATGTTTAAGTAACTTTCTTTATAAAGTTTAGTTTTTCACTTTCTTTAGATGTGAATTATTTCAGGTCCTTAACAAACATGATGTCTCTATGTGATTGTGATTGCATAGTAGATAAAGTTTTTGATTCTGGCTGGTAACATAGATACTGTGATGCAGAATATCTAGATTCACTTTTATTTTGAAATGTTTACTATCATTGTTTTAATTCCCTTTTTATCTGTTAGCATCTGCTAAATTCCTTGTATGTAAATTAATTTTGTCTACGTATATCCATCTGCCAGTTTTTATATTATGGCAGCTTATATTTCAAAGCAGTACACTTGTTCACTAAAGCATAATTGATGATAGTTTTAAAATGTGCAGCCATAAATATACCTTACTAAAACATGAACTAGATTCCAACCATTTTTCCTTCTTCCCTTCCTCCCCTCCTTCTGCCTCCTCTTTTCTCTCTTATTTTTTTATTTTTTTCCTCTCCTCCCTCCTCTTTCCCCCCTCCTTTTAGATATTAACTGTTTTATGTGAAAAATGTACAGGTAATTGCTAAATATTCAAATGATCCAATGCATATGGCAGAATGGCCATTTTATTAGAATTTATTTATAGGTAGTTACAGGGCATGCAGTCCAGATGCTCACTAAGGAACCTAGTTCAACATCTCTTGTGCCTTAGAGGACTGTCTGATCAAGAGTGACACATCAGGTGAATAAAAGGGGAAGGAATCAAACCTTCTTCTACAGGGAGCAGTTTATTCACAGTTCAGAGTGTAGACCCTCTGAGCTAACTATTAAACTAATAAAAGAGAATGTAGACATTGATCCTATTAGCTCTTTCATAGTGAGCCAGCATGCTCCCAATTCCATATATTAATGATTCTTTCTGTTATACAGTGTGAAGCATATAAGTTAATCATAGGAGGGTTCTTAAATATCTTATATAATATGTTTAAATTCAAGCAGGAATCTGATATGTTTCAGCATCTCAAAAATAAATTCTGTCTTAAATAAATAAATAAATAAATAAATAAATAAACAAATAAATAAATAAATAAGTAAATACCAAGCTCAAGGAGTGATTGTTTATGTTTATATAAAATGCATGCTGAATTCAATGTCCACATTCACTGCAGCAGTTCAAATGTCCTAGAAGTTATTAAATATCTTGATGATATAGCGGCCAATAGGAAGTATTCTGAATCAGCAATGCCCTGAATGGAAATGTGAGCACTGTGGGAAACTTGGCTATTCTACTACTGATTGCCTTCCCTTTTGTAAAAAGTATAATAGTGAACATTTCTAGTCTGATTGCGAATCGTCAAATGAACATGGTGTTTTAATCTTGGTAGATGAGAAATATAATAATTAACTTTATCCAGTTAGAGGCAAGCTTAGTATAAGTAACAAACATATCATGATAGATATTTATAAGTTGTTTTTGGTTATGGCAAGCAACACCAATACACTGTAATAGTTAGATGTAGACATACATATTCAGTTGTGCTACCATTGCTAATACTTAACTAATGTGTGGTATTTAGTAGATACAATAGTAATAACCAAAGATATAGCCATTTTGTTGCATTTAAATAGTTCAGTGTCCTGATTGTTGTGTTAAAGAATCACAAATCCAGTAACAGTAGACAATATGCATTTTGATCAAGAAATGAAATAGAAATGATACTCGCTATCTACAGCACTAACCTTTTGCAAGGTGATCAGACTAGAATTAATGCTAATAGACAGTGATTCACTTACAGACAATGACATAATTTATTTATTTTACATTTATTTACCGGTAAAGTCAGACTGGATATATGTCCATTTTCAGTGGAGGCCTGGGGAGAAAAGCTCCAGAAAGCAGAGTACAAATACATTAGGAACAATAGAAATATTTAGAAATAAGTCTAATATGCAGTTTTCAGTAGGCTTACAAACGTAGATAAAACATAGTGGACAACATCATAATCATGCAGCTTCAGTTTCAGACAATAATACATGCAGTTATGGGCTAAGTCCCATCAAGAATTCATACATTTATTAAAGTATATGATTAAAATGCTTAGGGAGAGTTTTGCAGGGGGACAGCGGGTGGTGATTAGTCTGGGTTTAAACAGGGACATTGTCAATGCTGTTGGAAGTGTAGTTTGAGGCTTTTTTTGAACTGGGTTAAGGAGGATTGGTGAGTAAGTTCAGCAGGTAGCATATTCCAAGTTTTGCTTACTGAGTAGGCGAATAGAGAGTCCCCAGCCACAATTATGCCCTTAGTTGTTTGTACCAGCAGTTTGTCAGCAGAGCGTAGTGACCTCAGGTTGCTGTATGGTTTGATGATCGTATTTAGTGCTGATATTTTTTCTGGTTGATATAGTATTTTGTGGGTTATTACAAGTTGGTTGTATTGGAGAAGGCTGGTGTGAGAGTATAAATATTCTGCTTTTAGTGTAACAAACACGTTAAAAATGGCTTTCAGTGGATTTTTCTGAAAATGTAAAATATTCTGCATGTTAGTGAAGTACAGAGTGCACTTAGTTTAAACTCTTGGCAAAACATATAGCTTGGCATTCATTGTTATTAGAAGTCAGAAGTAAAATATTTTATCTTTATAAACTATGCAGTTTGTGAAATTTATTATTTACAAGCAGGTCAAGACGAACTCTTATATGCAGCTGTGTCTTGTCAACAGGACATGCAAGATAAGGGCAAGGCCGAGGAGTTATCCTTCAGGAACAGAATGTTTGAAATATGGAAAACAAACTTGTTGGCAGACCAGCTTTAAAGGAAAGACTTATTCTGGCAAATTTTCTAAACTGCTGATGCAAGCAGAAAAGACACTATAAAGATTGGGACTTTTTCTTTTGTATGAGAGACTTTGATTTTCATATCCTTACAGATCTGATGCTGTAAGCTGAAGTACAGCTTTGTTATTTGTGTATATCATTCATTATTAAACTAGATGTCTACTTAATATGCAGAGTAAAGAATGTCATATCAGCTGAACTGTCTCATTGTTTTCATTGAGTAAAGGTACAGACTACCTGAATAGTGTTGTGCAACTCTAAATTTTACAACTGGCCCACTCCAGCCATCCTAGTTGAGTTAGGTTGATACAATAGTGGGTCCTAGAGAACAACTAGCAAGTTTGTTAAGGGTGGCTTGGTTCAGGTTAGTGAAGAGGGAGGAGGCATAGAGGAGGGTAGAAAGTAGGTGGGACCGAGCGATAGTGGTTCTTGCAAAAGGAGTGAGGAAGGGTTTGATCCTGTATAGGGAGCCCACTTTTTTGTTGACAGATTTGATAGTTTGATTGACATGGATATCATATCTTAGGGCATTATCGACTGTGACACCCAGGAGTTTTGTGTGAGTATCTGGGGATATAACTGTGCCATTGCTGGAACTTATTGTAAAGAATGGTGGGGAGGATTTGCAGGTGGGGGAAAAGATGAGCAGTTTAATTTTGCTGGGGTTTAATAGAAGCTGACGGTTTGTGAAACATTTTTCTACATCGTTGAAAGTATTCTGGGTTGGGGTCATAAGCTCAATTGAGGAGGAGGCGGTATATATTAAAGTAGAGTCATCCATGTATTGGATGCAGGTGGCCTTGGGAGTGATGGTGGATAGGTCATTGATAAAGACTGAGAAGAGCAGTGGTCCTAGTATGGGGTCTCCTAGAGTAATGGGTAGATGTGTGGGTAGGTATTCTGCTATAAAGCTGTTTGTCGTCTATCAGACAGGTAAGATTGGAACTATTTAATAGAACTACTATTCAATGAGGGTTGGGAGGGTGGGCTAATGGTTAAGGTGTTTGCCTTACAAACACAATGTACAGGGTTTGAGTCTCACAAAGGATAATTGGCTAGGCTTAATGGCTCACAAGGGCAGTTAGCTTAGTAGTAACCTATGAACCTATGACAGTTCCTTCACTGTACGGAGAAGCAGTTGGTGATTGACCATATCAAAGGCCTTAGAGAGATCTAGGAAGAGAGGAGAGGTAAGTTTGTTATTGTTTCGGTTGATGTTGATAGAGTTAGAGAAGGATAGGAGGGCTGATGTGGTGCTGTGGTGTGGCCTAAAACCATGCTGAGAGTTGGCTAGTAGTTTATTTTGGGTGAGATAGTGCATTAATTGGTTTTGGACGCACTTTTCCATAATTTTGGCCAATGGTGATAGTATGGCTATTGGTCAGAAGTTTGACAGGTCTAAAGAATTCCCTCCTTTATGAAGGGGAATGACATGGGAAACCTTCCAGAGAGAGGGGATAGTGGCTTCAGTCAAGGTGCGGTTTATTATGATCGATACAGGGTATGCAATGGGATCTGCCCCTTTTTGTAAATATTCTGGTGGGAGGAGATCAGTTGCCAGGGTAGTGGGCTTTAGTTTGTTAATTAGAGATCGGATGGTGGATGTAGATACAGGCTGGAAGGTGAAAGAGAGTGGGGTAGTGGTTGTGGAGGAGTTTTGAAAGGAGCTGATGGGGGGTAGCTGGCTAGCTAGTGACTGGATGGTTTTGGTAAAAAAAATTGGTAATGATGTTAGCAGTTTCCCCTGGAGTTTTAAGGTCGCAAGTTGGGGGGGTGGAGGTGGAGGTTTGCCCATGGTGGAGCAGTTTGTTTATGCCTGCCCAAAATTTTTGAGGTTTGTTCTGGTGTTTTTGCTGAAGGCGTTGATAGAAGTTTTTTTTGTCTAATAGTGTGGCTTTCTTGGGGTTTACTATTGAAATGTCGAACGGCACTACATTGACTGTACTATAGTCGAACACGGAAGTTCGAAAATAGTAATGTCAACGTCAAAAAAACAATCTAGGAATGGTTTTAACATGGGTCGAGGTAGGTGTTCAGTATTATTCAGAACTACAAACATCTCCCCTACCTCGACCCATGTTAAAACACATTCCTAGATTGTTTTTTGTCGTCGACATTACTATTTTTGAACTTCCGTGTTCGACTATAGTACAGTCGATGTAGTGCCGTTCGACATTTCAATAGTAAACCCTTTCTTGGTATCATTCCTTAGTTGTCGGAATTTAATATGGTCAAGTGGGTCTTTGGAGGTGTGCCATTTGTCCCATGCTTTATTTTTTGCTATGATTTTGGTTTTGGTTATTTTAGAGAGCTAGGGGGTGATCTTAGTTTTGGCTATATGGGTGCAAATAGGAGCGTGGGAATCTAGAATGGAGATGAATTTAGAATTAAAGTAGGCTACAGCATCATCTAGTGGAAGTTCTTTAAGTATGGCCCAATTGCATGCCCTGAGTTCATTCTGAAAGTCAGTGGATTTAAAATTCTTGTTGTTTCTGATAGATTTATATAGAACTTGGTGGTGGTTATCTACTTTATGCTTAATAATGTAAGTGAGTAGGTGTTCCTTAGTGTGCACTGATGTGTTTTTTATCATACCCTGCCTCTCTTAAGTCTGCATTGCGTATTCCTTAGTGTAAGTTCCTCTAGTCTCTCAACTGAGGTTGTCCCCTGGGAACCATTCCACAACTGTGCCATTGGGTGATAGCTCTTTGAACTCTGCCAGCGTATCCCTCCAGGTGATGAGATTTAGTCTCATATCTGTCCTACCTCCAGCGCGTCCTATTAATAGCTCCGGCACAGGATTTTCAATTCCCGTGTTGAAGTTTCCTAGTGATATCTGTTTTTCCAAATAAGTTGATATCAAGGCCTTGCATGTGACATGCTAGAGTATTTGCCTAGAGAATTATATCTGAGAATCTGGGTTTAGAGAATAGCTTTATAGTTTTTGAATAGGTTCAGCATAGTCAGCTGTTTGAGGCCTTTGCAAAGAAGCTGAGTTCAGTTGCGGGCAGCATAGGTTCCCTTTGATTGCCTCAGATTTTTGGGTCAGAAGGTGGCCTCTATGCTGGAGTGAGTGATGAGTATTGAGATTGATGGATGATTGTAGGAGTGGAGGATGAATCTGTATCCCTTGATCTAGATGAGAATAATTTCTAAATGTCTGGTAATCCATACTACTTACATGGCGAGGTGGGCTTCTCCTACTACTCCTACTTTCTCCACAGGTGTCCTGTACTCTTCTACTATCAACAGGTTTGTTTTGTAGAATTATGACTATGCATTTTTAACCTTGTTTGCTTGAGGGTATGACTATTTATTTTTTATTAACCTTTCTGTGAGACCCTTCTGAAGGATATCTGTGTCAGAGCTTTACCTTCTGAAGGGATATTGTGTCAGATGGTATTCTCTACTGCAGCCATGTTCCAATGTTGTCTACACTTTTAAAGATGCCTGCCAAACATGAAACAAATTATAACCTGTGGTAGTTTGCTTGTAGGACTGAGCCAGACTGACATTGCTGAGCACCGCACTTGTGACAGACTTTGGTCTGACATTTACTCCCCCTGTGCGTAACAACTCTGACCCATTTTGTAACCCATGGGTTGACATTTGGTGTAATATTTAAAACCCATCTTAATCAATGACCTGATGAGTTTTCAATGGGGAAAGAGGTCAGCTTGTAAGTTTCCCTGTAGATATCAAAGGGCTTTGGTGACTGTTTATCAAAAGTCAACTGTAGAAGTGACTGTTTGAAACTTTGTCAATGTTCAAACTGGGGATGGAGCCAAACTGCAAATTCCCTATGTCTTTATTTATCCTAAGTCTATGATCCCTCTATCCATTTTATTCATTATGATCCTCTCAATGGCCATGGCTTTAATTTCAGAATAGTGTGCAGGCACCGCAAGGTGATTGGAAACACACGCCAGGTCTTGTGTTCCTGAGGACATTTGCACCACGCCACTCCCCTGGCAAGATGCGCAGCCCTGAACTCTATGATTAGGTGTCCTCTAGCTGTGGTAGCTGTCCTTTTTGTGGGGTATTGGTACACACACAGCACACGGGATTGGTGCCCATCGGATGCCAGAGAGCTTTGAGTCTTGAGATGTTGGAGATGTTTGGGGGCTGGAGATGCTTGGTTGGGCAATGCAATGTTAGGGGTTTTTGGGGCTGGAGAAGTTTGGGAGGGACTGTTCTGAGTGTGATCAGTGCCAGCATGGCTGCTGTGTCTAGATCTTTAATCTTCACATTTTGAACTAGTTCTCTCTGCATATCTGGGAGTTTCCTCCTTTAGTCCTAAAGAAGGCCTTATGATTTCTCTTATGATCTTTTTTTTATTCTCTAGCTATTTTCTCTCAAAATTTGCTTTGGATGATTTTATGAGAGCTCTTAGTTTTTCTTAGTTTGAACTTTTAGTTTTTACCTTTTTTTTTTTTTGCCTCTTGTTGTAGCTTTTGTCTTTTGTTGTAGAGTATGTTAATGGCTGGGGTCGACCAGAGTGCCAGCTTCTTTGTAGTACAAAGAGTCTTTGTTTTTGGGATTGCCTTTTGCCCATGCAGTCCTGCTGGTGAAGGAGGTGTTTGTAAGGATGAACTTGATTCTGAATTGAGTTTGTTTTGGCGGGGGGCTTAAAGGGAGACCACACTAGTCTTTAGAAGTGTAGAAGCTTTCGTTTCGAGAAAGTTCTTTTCTTTTTTGTTTTCTTTTCAGGGGTGGGGTGGGGACCTCCAGCCAGCGAGATTTTGTGATGATCTGATCTCACCAGTGAGGGGTATACTTCCGGTGTTGAACATTGTGCACTTATATCATCTGGGAGGGTACCTGTGTTATACAGATGTGGGTGATTGTTCATAAGAATCCAGTCCAGGATACTGCCTTTGTAGTTGGATTTATTTATTCTGGTGGGTGAGAAAATAAGTTGGGTATAACTGTGAACGTTTATATGGGTGGTGGGAGATTCAGATGAACAATTGTTCCAGTCAATTTGAATGTCTCCTAACACTATAGTTTCATGGGGTATGTGTTGGAAAGCCATTGGAGGAAGTCTTCTAGAGTATTTGCATTGTTGCCTGGGGGGATTTAAATGCAGGCAATGAATATAGATTTTTTTGTTAAGCTGTAATTTGCTAACTAGGGCTTCTGCGTTATTGAACAAGGGGGGTTGTTGTGGGGCCAGTGTGATATCTATTGTGTTTTTAAACAGAACTGCTACTCCTCCACCTTTCCTGGTGTGACAGTCTAGTCGAAGTATGTTGTACCCTGGTGGAATAACCTCATCATTTTAGTTCCTGGTTTTAGCCAGGTTTCTGTAATACATGGCCCATCAGGTGAGTAGGTAGCTAGAAGGGCATGAAGATTATGGACCTTGTTGTTAATACTCCTGATGTTTAGGTGACAGGTCAGGAGAGAGTTAGGGGCCTTGAATTTGACCATGTGTTGAAGGTAGTAGTGGGCTGGGAGCTTGTGGGAAGGGTGGGTCCAGGGTTAGGGTGGATGTTCCCATCCCTCATCAGAGTAAATTGTACAGTGATTATTAGTTTCAGCGCTTTACTTATTATTTTATGATAATATCTAGTTTTGGAGGAGATGGGCCATGGTCTAGTTAGTTGGTGGTTGTTAAAAGTGGAGAGGATAGGTTTGTAGTGAGCTAAGGGCTAGGTGGGAGCAGAGATGGTATGAAATATGGGGTGGTGAAAGTCAAGATAGGGCTGGTTTTCATAGATGGTGAGGAGATATAGCCCAGACAATATAACTGAGAGGAAGATAATTGTTCTCATCTTGATAGTAGTGGTTCTTGGTAAGGAATCTGGGTGAAGAATTAAGAGGGTTATTGGCAGGAAGGGTTGGTGTATGGAGGTGTGAGTTATCTGTGATAGGTTGTAGGGGGGAGTGGTTTATTGGGCTTAAATTTAGCACTAGTGGGGGTGGATGGAATTTGGTAGCAGGGTGGGGAGCGGAGTGGAGCTATACCAAGCTACAAAGATTTCCAGGGTCTGTGAGTATGCAGGCTCAAAGAATACAACTTTACAGTGATTTTACTCAGTTCTTTTTAAAGTGAGCTTTGCTCAGGCTCACTCTGTGCCCCTGTATCAAGCTACAAGGATTTCCAGGTTCTGTGGGCTTTACCAAGCTACAAGGATTTCCAGGGTCTGTGGAGCAATACCAAGCTACAAGGATTTCCAGAGTCTGTGGGGGCTATACCAAGCTACAAGGATTTCCAGGGTCTGTAAGTATGCAGGCTTAAAGAATACAACTTTACCGTGATTTTACTCAGTTCTTTTTAAAGTGAGCTACAATTTACCCAATTTTACTCAATTTTTTTGAAAGTGAGCTGTGTTTTACTCAATAATGTATTAAACAAAGTTTGTAGTTTAGCCAGGCAATTTTACTGACTGTTGGGAGTAAGCAAGCTTTTAACCTGAATTTTGTACAGATATTTATTTCTTTAGCAACTGTGAGATTAAGTAAGCAGGGGGAACGTGTTATACAGGCTGTTTGAGCTGTAGAACGCTTATTTTATTACTTATTACAGCAGCCTGACTAGGGAGTTTAAGACTGTTAAGCTATCTTTTACTATGGACCCTAGGCTAGCCGTAGATCCAATTCAGCCAAGCAATCTATTAGTACTATAAGATATAGACCTTGCAGTCCTTTTCCTTAGTGAGGGACAGTGCAGGAATGATTTTCTTTTAATTTTCAGGATGATAGTTTCTTTTCAGCACAGATTGAGCCATTCGAGGTAAGGACAGGTGGGGTGGAAAGACCTGGTAAGGTACATAGAATCAGTGCATGGATTCTATATGGAACATAGCTAACATAACAGCATGCAAACAATATTATACATTCAGGCAGGGTATTCATTAATATTAGTAGTACCACAGCTTCTGCATTTCTCTATATTTAATTGCAACTATCAGTCAGAGCAGTAGTTTACAGCACAGGCAAGTTCAATGAACTTTGCACAGCTTTTCCTATGTGGTGTTATGCTATCAGTAGTTACAGCATTAAGGCAGTACAGCTAAATCTACTTGCTAAATGCTAGGAAACACTTCTGTTCATGATTCATGAACCAGCATAATATTATATCACAGCAAACTATGTTGCCAAGCTTAAAATGTTAAAATTACCACATGCAGTCAATAAATATGCTTGGAAAATTACTCCTGGCTAGCAAACTTTGCAGGTAATTCCACTAATTTTTCTAAACATTCTACTGGTTTGCCGAATTAGATAATTATTGCTATGCATGCCGCTTAGCTTTTTTAGTTGTTTCTTTACCACATAATCAGGGAAAAGCGCAAAAAAAACTGTTCTAGCATACCGTGTGTAGAAAAACAGCTGATTGGGTCCTTAGGCACTAGGGGTTTGAAAATGGCGGCCAAAGCAGTCCTAGAAGTAATCTCGCATCATGGGGTGGGAAATCAAGCTTTTGAATGGCTATACCAAGCTACAAGGATTTCCAGGGTCTGTGGAGCTATACCAAGCTACAAGGATTTCCAGAGTCTATTAGCACAACAGTTACAGTTAAGATATAGACCTTGCAGTCCTTTTCCTTAGCGAGGGACAGTGCAGAAATGATTTTCTTTTACTTTTCAGGATGATAGTTTCTTTTCAGCACAGATTGAGCCATTTGAGGTAAGGACAGGTGGGGTGGAAAGACCTTGCAGTCCTTTTCCTTAGCGATGGACAGTGCAGGAATGCTTTTCTTTTAGCTTTTAGGATGATAGTTGCTTTTCAGCACAGATTGAGCCATTCGAGGTAAGGACAGGAGGGGTGGAAAGACTGTTTGTGTAGAAAAACACTGGGTCCATAGGCACTAGGGGTTTGAAAATGTAGGCCAAAGCAGTACTAGAAGTAACTCATAAACCACACCAAGCACACATTACTCAATACTTATTAAATTATTTCTTAACTTCATGAATAGTTTAATCTTGGTAGACCATTTTAAGTACTACTTGCAACAGAATGAAGAGATATTCATGGATAGATGCATGTCGTTGAGAGAATAACTACAGAAAATGCATGACTTCATCAAAAAAGCATCTTAATTCCTTTTAGTGTGTCATTCTTCTACAAATATAATGACAATTTGCAAATATTAATCACTTTCTGGTCTTTCACAATATTGTTTGGATATTGACTTCTGTTACTTATTTTGTTTTCTCTGAATTAGACTATTTTGTACTAAGGAATAACTGAATGGAGTAATATGAGAATGAGCTAGTCTTTTATAATGAAATACAAGGAATGATAAGTATAAATGAGAACTGAAAACATTTAGTTTCTGTTTTTCAGGCTATATACTTTTAGATTTTGCACCTATCCCTCCTATTTCTTCTGTATACAAAGCCTAGCTTATAATACTATTTTTAATCGTTTTAAAATAACACTGCATTCAGAGTAGAAAAAAATACTGTTAGCTCAAGTACTATACAAATATTTTTAATTATACAATGCTGAATCATTGTCATTCAAAAATGAGCATGATTTTTTAAATATATTCAATTTTCCTTCCCATCTCACTAGTACTTGTTTATTGATGTTAATATATTACAGCTACGAGTTTCCATTTTGTATATGAGGAATCTGTGTTATTCTCTGTCACCTGATCACACCCCTTATCTAGCATAACCAGAGAAACACTTATCTAAAAAAAGAAGTTTCTTAGCACTTCTCCTGAGGTGGGAAAATGTTTAGAATCATTAAAACGGGTTGAGCGGTCAGAGAAATTTTTTGTCTATCCCAAGACAGCCTGTGCCATTATGTACTGACTGCAAAAGACAGCTCAGTTCCATCACCTGTCCTGCATAACCTCTACAGACCTGCCACCGCAACAAACCAATGCATTTCAAATCCAAAGCATCTCCCAGAAACACAAAGGCAACTTGCACAGCTCACTGCAAAGGCAGAAAAAAACAAAACACATCCACCAATCTTTGCAGCAGAGCCATCCACACAATCATAGCAAAGTCATCCACGAAGCCTCAAAAGACAAAGCCAAACTCCCAACACACCAGTGATCCAGCACACCACCCCAAAGCAGCCCAACAGGACTAACAGATCCAAACATACCAGGCACACTGCCTCCAGCCACATCCGTGGATGAAGGAAATCGCAAACACAATGCGAGCACCAAACCAAGCTGGGGAAATCTGCCCAAAATAACAAAAACAGACAAACAGCCATCATCAAGCACAAAAGATCATACACACAAAGAAACAACTTACCTCATCTAGAAACACACTCTGGACACATGGAACAGTTGCACCACTCAACAACTCAGTCTCGCCAAAAGCAAGGGAGCACTCCAAGAGCCCATGACAGAGCAATTTATTCACGGCGTACATGAAGCATGTCATCCAGCATCAACACAAAAAAAAAAACAGGCTGTCATATTAAATATGTCATACCTTGTTACTGAGAAAGTATTTTAAAGCAAACAAAAATGAGGCAATGACTCATAAGAAACCACTTATCAAAGTGTCATCTAAGCCCATATTATATCCATCTAGAAAGATTATAATATAATGCAATCAAGATGAACTGAAAGGTCTAATTATAGTTATGAATGCTATATTAGATACATATTAACTTTGCAAATTAATGAAGAAATATTACTCAAGGAGGCATACATAGGAAGAAAAACATTAAGACAGACACTGAAGCAATAATCAATACAGAATAGTAAACAGCCTATTACATTAAACTCTAGACCTTAGCTAGTTTTTATTTAAAACTGTATTGTTGATAGCTGTTTAGTTAAAGAAGTGAAATAAAATTTATGTATTTACCTTATTGTGGCTGTAAAATGAAATAAAATGTAGAAAGAAGAATAGTTATAAAAATTAAAAATAAAATTTAAATAAAAAAAAATTAAAATAAAATGGCAGTAACTGTATAAGAAATATTATTTAAACGTAAGAATATTTCTTGCCTAGTTATAGTGAATGTTTCGATATATTAAAAAGTCACTTTTCTTTTAACTTTTTCTTCTTTTCCTCTGTCTTCCAACCATTTCTCCAGCTAGTCTTTTCAGTGCACTGTTGCTCCAATACATTTCTTCTGTCTGATCTATTATCTTTTTTAGTTTTAGGAAAGAAAATGCAGAATCTGTGTCTTCAGAATTTTTAATTCAATCATCACACACACACACACACACACATATATATATATATATATATATATATATATATATATATATATGTGTGTGTATGTATACACACACACACACACACACACACACACACACACACACACACACACACATTATATATTAAATATATATACACACATACACACACACACACACACACACACATACAAACATATATATATATATATATATATATATATATATATATATATATATATATATATATATATATATATATATATATACATATGGGTCTACTTCATAACATTGACATTTTATAACAATTCATTTCAATGAGACCATAACAATGAAAATTCAAAACACTGATAACACAAAACATTGAAAACAGAACATTGAAAGTATACTTCATAACACTGAAAACTACATTGCACAAGTAAATAATATCACCTCCACCTACAACACCACCTAACTAACAACTTCCTATTACATTTCTGCAGGGGGCAAGCCATCCTACACCCCCCATAAATTAAATATACCAGGATTGCACTACAGTGGAAAAAATTTAATTTCCTAACCTCACTTGGAGTTGGTATATTTAATTTAAGGGGGCTGTGGGGGGCAGAGCCCCCTCATGGGTGGTGCAGGGGTGCAGAAATGTAGTAGAAAGCGTGTTTGCTAGTTAGGTGTTGTTATAGGTAGAGTGGATGTTATTTACATATGCACTGTAGTTTTCAATGTTATGAAGCACATTTTCAGTGTTCTGAGTTTTCAAAGTTTTAGGTTTTCAGTGTTTTGGGATTTAGATGTTTTGGTCTCAACGTTATGAAATTCAACGTTATGAAATTTCAGTGTTATGAAGTAGACCCATTTATATATATATATATATATATATATATATATATATATATATATATATATATATATATATATATAAATGTGTGTGTGTGTGTGTGTGTATATATATATATATATATATATATATATGTAAAATATTTATATATATATATATATATATGTAAAATATATATATATATATATGTAAAATATATATATATATATATATATATATATATATATAAATATATATATGGGATCCATGCAGATGTTCGAAGTTTCACTTCTTCAAACCTACTTCACCAAGTCCACTTGTTCGATGTAGTGAAACTTCGAACATTGACTTCGGCAGTCACACTACAACCAATACTATACAACTCTGAGGACACACAACAGTGAGGAAAGGGCTTAAACCCTTCCCTAGTATAACTTTTGAGTTTGTCAGTATTTTGTGTTTATTTTTGATTTTAGATGTTTTGCTGTCAGTATTTTTACTGGCAATCATATGCTGTTTAGATCAGTTTTAGTGTATATTGACTATAATCAACACACATGATCAGTAATGTCAGTATTGTTGAGGACAAAAGGTTGCAAACACAAAGATCGACACTCCACCATGCATCTGCAAGGAAAATCTTATCACATGTAAAATAAAAATAAAAAAACAAGACAAAAAATGTTTTTCTACAGGGGGCAAACCCCCCCTACTCCCCTGATATGGGGAGCTGCATCACCACTCCCTCTGCCAATTATACACTAACCCTGAGATCGCACTATCCCCAGGGAATGGGCATAGTCCCAAACCTCAGAGAATGTTGATCCAAATGGGCATATTTCCCAACCTCAGAGGATGTCGCTCATCTGGTTGTCAACCTAAGACAGACCAAAAAATGTACCATAAAAGTAGTGCTTTCATCTTTAATTGATGTTACAATTCACTCATTGAACTTATATAACATAGCATATCCAATCAGCTGACTCCCAAGCACAAATGTCAAATTCAGTGTGGCCCTATTTATAAATGAAAACATTCTAAGTAATAAGGTTAAATTATGAATATATATATTTTAATTAAATATTATTAACTGCCTAATTAAATTAGGAGGGTATACTCTTGATTTTAACATGTTGTACAAGACATCCAGTTCCTTGAAAAATTCTTCATCATCAGAGACCATTCATTCCATCCTTACCATCTGTTCTTTTATCAAGGCTTTTTTTTGATGGCATGGGTGAGAGCTCTTAAAACGTAAAAGTGAATTGGAGTAGGTAGGTTTCTTAAATATATTTGATTTGAATCTACTTGCTAATGAGTCTTTGCTAATCCTAGCATCAAAATAACAAACATCCTCATCTGAAATGTTGAAAGTAAGTTTCAAAAACTGAAGAGTTTTATTGATATACGTGATACACCTGTGCAAGGGAGCCCGCAGGATTTTTTGCAGGGGGGTGCAAACCCAAGCCCCGCCCATGCAGCCCCACCCCCTCTGTTGCCCCACCCACTCAGCCCCACCCACCCACGGAGCCATTCCAGTGTCCCATTGCTTGGCTATTTCTCCCCATTTGTCATAGACACTGTTCAAATCTCTCAGTGTGCATACTGTTTTATGCTTTACTTCTACAATGATTACAGATATTTGGATTTCATTTACAACTTTTATAGCACAAACACCGATAGACATTTACTAAACCTAAACAAAGCAATAGTCCTACAATGAAAACAGACTTAGCATTAAAACTTCTCTACCTTTGAAACCCACATTCACTGAAACATTGGAACCCACATTCAAAGAAAATGCATCTGGCCAGTGGCAGGGTAAGTTTACCTTTGGACTGTTTTCAAATCATAGGCTCCTTGCACACATTTTAGAACCATGGAAAAGTTATTTGATTCACCTTCCTGACTGTATTAATTATACTATATAATAATTGAATTATATCCCTTGTATAGTACAGCACCACTAGTTGAAGCGTGTTTTAAATTTATAGTTCTGAACATTTTTCCTTTAAACAATGAAACAAATCATATGAACCAATAATGATAACCTGCCCAATTCAGAACATTTCAACCATAAAGGGCCACTCTACTCAAACTTCTGTCATACAATCCACCAATATCAATTGATATGCAGAATCTTTGCAGAAGTAAAAGTCATCTGAATAATTCCACATTAAAGAGATCTGAAACCAGTGAAGAGGTTGTTGCTAGAAAACAACTTTATATTTCAGTGTTTAATCTACAAATTCAATGCCTGCCGCCCTTGAAGAATAAATTGCCTACATTATATTAAAAAAATGGTAAGCTGGTATATTGCAATAGGGAATAGGTGGCAAGCTGAAAAACAGGTTCATAGTTATTAGCATCTCATCCAAAGGAGGACATACTCAGGACTATAGCACTCCACCTCCTTAAAATACACATCTACATGTTGTGGGAGTAGAACCTATAACCTTCTGTATCAAGATGCAAGTATGCTACCTGCTGTGCTGCTTTAAAAATTCCATACTACAATAGTGATACCATTTTCTAAACAAAACAGTTGCACATTTTAAGTAGGCTTAGCATGAGGAGCAGTAAATTTCTCTTCCCTTAAAACTCACAATTCCTTGAAAATGCACATTTTCTAAACAAAACAGTTGCACATTTTAAGTAGGCTTAGCATGAGGAGCAGTAAATTTCTCCTCCCTTAAAACTCACAATTCCTTGAAAATGCACATTTTCTAAACAAAACAGTTGCACATTTTAAGTAGGCTTAGCATGAGGAGCAGTAAATTTCTCTTCCTTAAAACTCACAATTCCTTGAAAATGCACATTTTCTAAACAAAACAGTTGCACATTTTAAGTAGGCTTAGCATGAGGAGCAGTAAATTTCTCTTCCCTTAAAACTCACAATTCCTTGAAAATGCACATTTTCTAAACAAAACAGTTGCACATTTTAAGTAGGCTTAGCATGAGGAGCAGTAAATTTCTCTTCCCTTAAAACTCACAATTCCTTGAAAATGCACTTGAAAATAAAATCCACCTGCTAACTCTAACTAGGGCATTTCACTCTCTCTCTCTCACACACACCTCAACCTCTTAGTGCAAGAAATCTGGACAAAGCCTAAAATAAATAGGAACAGATTATAAATATTTCTGTCATGAACCAAGAACATTGCTAGAATCTGATAAAATTAACTTTATCAGAGGCTGAGGGAATCAAACCACAGAGTACAGGAAGCAGTTTATCACCAGCTCTTAGCTTTAATCTCCTACGCTAACTGCCAGACTAAATGAAGCTAAGCACCTTGTGTGGGAATAGAACCGACAGTCTTATGAAACATCTCATTTTAGGCATAGTGATTTATAAAGCTGTATTGTCATATTACAAATGCTACAATTAATACTCACAGAAAAATGTGCTAACTCAGCCTTTCACAGCAAATTCAAAGGTTTGCAAACCCATTTCACAATACATGCAAAAGATCACAAACAGCTTTGTCCACTTAATATAAGAGAAATGAGAAACATAATTGTTGCAGTACGCAACAGATATTCTATTACTTGCAAATACATTACACTAATCTCTATTACAACCTACTTGATATTGGAAGACTGCTCTTTTGTAGTGTGTGTAGGTTTCAGTAATTATTCTTAAACTGACTCTGAATACATTTATTTTTCTCTGCTATAATCTGTCATATTTCATCAATTTCTGTACTTTTGGCATACACTTTGAAACAGACAGAACAGACTTCCCTGCTGGTGTGTCTGAAACTGTGAAGTCATACTGACTGGCTAATATAAAGGTATGCTTTTGTAGACTAGGGATTATTTCAATTGCAAACACATTTGTGACCACCATATTTTTTTTAAAATAATCAAATTAGGAAGTTCTCTGACAACACAGTTCTGATAACAAATATATTTTATTTTATTACTACAACTGAGTAAATGAGCATATTATTAATGCCCTGTGCTTGCCAGATAGTTATAGGTTCATAGGTTCATAGGTTCATAGGTTTATACTAGGCTATCTGCCCTAAGGCATTTATAAGCCTAGCCCAAATTATTGTGGCTTACGCCACCCCTTATATGAAAAAATACTGTGCCCATTAGTTTGTTATGCCTCTGTCCAGCAGTGACCCAGAGATGATTCCGGGTAAACCTACGATCTCCCATCCACAGGTCTAGATTTCTCTTGAACAGAGTCAGCGAGGTGCTCTGCCTCACATGGACCGGGATTTTATTCCACAGCATAGGGAGTCTCTGGTGATAAATCTATCCCTCCAGCACGTCCTATTTATATCCGTGCTAAGGTTTAAGTCGCTTGCTCTAGTGGTTTTGGTGGATTTGGATTTTTGAGGTGGAGCATGTCCATTAATTCTGGGTTGGACATGGCCTTGTATGTCAGGCACATGTCACCTCTGAGCAGGCGGTATGCGACTGAATAGAGCTGGAGTTTCTTCAATCTGGCAGCATATGACAGATTTTGGAGTCCCTTTATCCTTTTGGTGAGGAACTTTTGGGGTCTCTCCAATTGCTGCAGATGTCGGATGAGATACATCCCGAATGGGGCATTGTACTCGATCATTGGTCTGATAAGTGAAGAGTACAGGGGAACAATGACCTCACTAGATCTGGATGTGAATCCTTCATGATCAGGTGGGCAATGTAGAAGGTCTTTCTAACCACTTTAGCAATGTGAGTGTCAAAGAAAGGCCACTGTCAACCTGGGTCCCCAGGTCCCTGATAACCTCTTCTGTGCTTAGTGGATTGCCACCTATATGGTAGCTTGGGGTTACCTTGTTTTTCCCGAAGGGTATGACTATACATTTTTGGCGTTTAACTTCAGGCCATGGCTCTGGCACCAGCTATCTGTTTCCATGAGTCCCTTCTGAAGGATATCCGTGTCCGATGCACTTTCCACTATGGCGCCCAGTTTGCAGTCATCTGCAAACTTTGTCAGCCAAAGTCCTCCCATGTTGGCCTGTACTTCTGAGAAGTAGATGCCAAACAATAGGGGCCAAGGACCGAGCCCTGTGGGACACCACTTGTGACCGGCTTGGAGTCTGACACAGCGCCAGCAACTCTAACCCTGTGGGTTCTGTCCTCAAGCCAGTTTGCAACCCATCTTGTGACATATGGGTTTACATTTAAGCTGGTAAGTTTTTCTACAATACCGAGTGGGGTATTGTGTCGAAAGTCTTTGCAAGGTCAAGGTAGGCTGTATGGACTGCCTTTCGCTCATCAATGGCCTTGGTGACTATTTCGAAGAAGTCGACCAAGTTCAAAGGCATGATCTTCCCTTGACAAAGCCAAACTGGGTCGGGTCCAATGTCTGCAAATCCCTATATCTTTGTTTATGAGCTCCATTATGATCCTCGCCAGAGCTTGGCAGACTAGACGTGTTAAGCGTATGGGGCGGGGATTTCCAGGGTCCGTAGATGGGCGACCTTTGTGGAGTGGGACCACAGTTGCCGTCGCCACTCCTTGGGCACGTATCCTGTGGTAAGGCTGAGATTAAACAGCTGCCTTATGTGCGGGTTTAATTCCTCATTTAGCTCGTGTAGCACACAGCCGGGGACACCATCCGGTCCCATTGATGCTGTGTTTTAGCTTTAGAGAGAGCAGCTTTCACCTGCGCATTTGAGATGTCCGGGAGGCTACACTTTCGGCTGGGATAGTTATCTCTCCTTTAGGGGAGAGGGGTGAAGTTTGCACTGAACCTGTCTGCCAGTATGTTGGCAATGTCTGTGGGTTCAGTGATTTTTGTATCATTTTGGACTAATTCTGAGCATATCTGTGAGTTTCCACCCAGGTTCCTAACATAGCTGAAAAAGGCCTTATGATTGTCCTTTGAATCCATGGCAATTTTTCTCTCAAAATTGGCCTTAGTTGATTTTATGAGTGCTCGTATTTTTTACTAATAATGATCAGGGGTGACTTCCCTTTTATGGATTTTGTTCTATCATGTAATAGCTTTCTCCTCTTATTGTAAAGTTTGTTAATGGCTGGGGTCCACCAGACTGGACGTTTGCCCTTTGTGGAAAGAGTCTTGGTTTTATTTGGGATTGCCTGATCCATGCAGTCCTGGAGGTGTTCATAGAAGGCATTTGTAAGGGCTTCCAGCTTGGGTTGTGGTTTCCTCTGACTCAGGGGCCTTGAAGGATACCACACCAGTCTTGAGTAGTGTGAAGTTTGCTTTAGAGAAGTTCTTCACTATGGTCTTTTTTGTTTGGGGCGCCGGGCGGATGTGGATTTCCAGTGAGATTAGTTTATGATCAGATCTCACCAATGAGGGATATACTTCCGGTGTGGAGCATTTTGTCCCCATGTTTGTGACAATGAGATCTAGTATATTTTCTCCTCTCGTGGGAACAGTGACTAGCTGTTCCATGGCATTTGAATTTATGAACTCCAGGAACCGTTGGGCTAGAAAGTTAGGGCTTGAGTAATGTTCCCAGTCTATATTCGGGTAGTTGAAGTCACCCAATATGATGGTGTTTGGAGATACATTTATACCCACCAGTGTCTTCAGGAAGGCTGTGTGGGGTTCCTGAGTTTGAGAGGGTGGCCTGTAGCATGCTACAATTTGTAGAGCAGTTTTGCCTATGGTTAGTTGCACCTGGATGGTTTCGAAGCTTCATGCGTTGCCACCAACCTGGAGGTGTGAGTATCCTTTATGAATATGGATACACCCTCCTTTTGTGGAGTGGTCCGGGTTTTGGGGCGGAGCATGATATGAGGTAAAACCTAATAGTGCGGGGTGCTCTCAGGAGCCTTGAACCAGGTTTCAGTTACAGCACAGACATCGATGTTCTCCATACTGAGAAGGGCCTCGAGTGCGTGCATTTTGAGATTTAGACTTCTGGCATTGAGCAGCATTACCCTCAATTTCTTCCCATTTTTGTTTTCTAGGGTGGTAGGTTTAGAATTTGAGCCTTGCCTAAAAAAGGCACTATGGGGGTGGCAAGAGCCTTAGCCAATATCCGGAATCCCAGGGGTGACAGGTGCAAGCCGTCCCGTGAAGCAGCGTGGCTTGTCAAGCATGTCATCCCAGGCAGACAGACACTGGATCCCCTTTGAATGACACCAGACATTAAGCCAATTGTTAAAGCTGATCATCTTGTCTCTATATTGTGGCATCATTCTTGGTGAAGGAAGGATACTGCTCAGGGTTAGGGTCATACCTGCCTGGGCTACATAATCAGAGAGCTCCTCTATGTCTCTTTCATGTAGTCAGGGAGGTGCGTCTCAGGTCGTTCACACCAGCATGGACAATGACTGTGTCATATTTGTACTTGCCGTGGAGTGACCAGTGCTTGTGTTATGTGGCGGATTCTAGCGCCCGATATGCAGCTTACTGTGACCCTCTCCTTGTTCAGCCTGGTGAGTGGGACGTCAGTGTGTCTGACTATGGAGTCACCTATGACAAGTATGTTTGGTGTTGTATTTGGCCTTAAGGGCTGTGACTGCTTTGCACACTGCTTTTGTGGTTTATGTGTTGCTTGTGGGGTGTCTTGAGGTAGCAGTTGTTTGGGTGTCTGCTTTGGAGGCCTCTGCTGTTTAGGTAAATTTTACTCAGAGCCTCGAGTATGTCTTTGTGTGTTTATGTGTTTGATTCAGTGGAGTGGTAGCATTATGTGAGGCTGGTTTTGTGGTGTGTGTAGTTGCCTTCTCCTCCTGTCTGGTCTTGCCAGTCCTGAGTTGAGAGAGCTCAGCCTCCAGTTTGGCTAAATAGCTGCATCTCTCAAGTATTTGTGTTATGTGGGAGGAGGAGAGGGTTGTCTGTGTACATGAGGCAGTTATAACATTGCCTCAAGATTCCCAGATTCACCAGCTGGACCGAGAGGAGATTGACAACTGACCTTTGGACATGCTAGAATAATATTGGGAAATCCTTAATTGAAAACAAGGGCCAGTGGGGAGTGAGGGTGTAGTGCTTTTAATTTTTAGTGCTGACTTATATAATTGCTTTAGTGAGCAAGTGCCAGGTAACTTGAGTGCAATGTGTTACAAGTAACTAAATGCAAAAGCGACAAACAGTAACTTTCTTTCAAGTGAAACAAGGAAATAAGTACAGTAAGCAATGCAGATATCACTAGTGATCCACAGAAGCACTGAGAAGTTGCGTATTAGGTGGAATTAGCTTCAGGGAAATAACAAGCAAACAAACAACAAGCATATAAACAAAGCTAGATTCAGTAGGCCTGGATCTAGTCTATGCTAGAGCAAACAAGGTGAGCCAATTTCAGTAAGATACAGTTCAAATATTCAGGCACTATAAACCTTTAACCAGAAAATTCCCAGCTCAGAAGGGCAGAGTCCAGCCTCTTCTCCCACAAGAGTGCAGACCACGAACCTTCTTAATGTAAAATAACTGGCCTGAAGCCCAAGTGCCTAAACCAGAACTAATACACTTGGACACTGGGCTCTCAATCAGCAGTTCCCAACTTAGAAGGATGAAAGCTACCTGTCCTGCCACCACAGTGCTTGCCACAAACCTTCCTAATGTAAAACTGGTCTGAAGCCCAAGTGCTTAATCCAAAAGACTTGAATGATAGCTACACTTTAATCAAGTTACAACCAAGCAGTAATAAATACCATTGAATACTTTAGAGAATGTCTGGATTAGTGCTCAAGTTACACAAACAAAGCTAGATCCAGCAGGCCCGAATCCAGTCTATGCCACAGCAAACAAGGCGCACCAACTTCAGTAAGAAACAGTTCAGATATGCATGCACTATAAGCCTTTAACCAGAAATTCCCAGCTCAGAAGGGCAGAGTCCAGCCTCTCCTCCCACAAGAGTGCAGACCACGAACCCTCTTAATGTAAAATAACTGGCTTGAAAGCCCAAGTGCTTAAACCAGAATTAATACACTTTTAGAATAACAGACACTGAGCCCTCAATCAGCAGTTCTCAACCTAGAAGGATGTAAGCTACCTGTTCTGCCACAACAGTGCAGACCACAAACCCTCTCAGTGCAAAACAACTAACTGGTCCGAAGCCCAAGTGTTTAAACCAAAAGGCTTAGAATGAGTTACACCAAGCAGTAATAAATACAATTATGCCATAAAGTATATGAACTAAGGTAACTGCTTTAGTTATTTTATTACAGAAATTATGGAAAATAACACTTTAAAACTACACTTACTACTAAATGGCATTCCATTCCTCCCAACAATTCTACTCAGCATCTGAGTCTTATGAATACTTAATATGCATTTAGATATACCTGGTATTTGTGCAGTTGAGATGTAAAAATAAAACAGGTTGCTACATTTAATTAAAAAGTATGGCATAACCACAACAATAGTGAAGGGATTGTATGTTATGATTTATCTCCTCCAGGCATATAGTTGTTATTTATAACCTTCTGGTTAAGCTTTTGATCAAGAAAGTTTTACCAGGCAGCTGTGTTATTTAAAATTCAAAAACTAACTCTTTATAATGAAATTAAACAGCCTGCTTAATTCATATGGAAGTTTACTTTTCTGTTTATTCCTTATTAAGCCTTTGCCAGTTTTCCTTTGGACATCTGAGCAAATTGTATTGACAGAAAAGGGTGACTTTATTTGGCCAAATGTTGGCAGGAAGTCATTCAGAGCTTATGATTTTGTACTGTAATAGAATTCTTATTTAGAGTATCAAAACACAGTAGGAAGGCAGGCACCAGAATGTGCCTGCTTTTAGAAATGAAAGCTTACATCCTTTAAATGAAACGGAGCACAGCTCTGCATAAGGAAATGAAACGGCAAACGGAGCATAGCTCAGTCTGCAACTGCATACAGAAATTAAATGAAATGGAGCTTACTTACCGACCTGTGGGAGTTGACAGTGTGGCTACCACTACCAGGAACCGATCCGATCGTTTTTCCAGCACTTTTGTAATTTAAATTACGTAGCGTGCGGCACATTGAGTCAGGTCTTGCAGCTGTAAAAGTGGGAGGGTGCTTCCCACCTCCTCGCCCTATGGTTCCGGTGCGTAAAACTGGGATGCAAAGGCGTTCTTAAAAAGGAATGCCCTTTCTTTGAAAAAAAAAAAAAAAAAAAACTTTTTTTTTTTTAAATTAAAGTAAAATTAATTTCTCGGCCAGACGATTTCCAGGGGGGTGCAAGTGCACCCCCTTGCACCTGCCTGCGGGCGCCCTTGCACCTGTGCACTTCATCTTTGGAGTCATTCCAGAAAATACATATTATCATCCAAGAACCTAACTTAAAGGACCCATTTTCTAATAAACTGAGAGATATAAATAAACAATTCTTCCCACTCGGCCATCCCAAGGTTAGTAAATATTGGGATGCATGCTACACCCATGGCTACACCAGATTTTGGATGGTAAAATTCACCTTCAGTAAATTAATAATTATTTTTCAGGACAATCTCCATTAGTTGACATGTGACCTCAGTCTCAACTAGGGGTGAAAACATACTTTTTTTTTAACTAAGATGTCACTAAACCATTCAAGCCCATTATCATGTGGGATACCCAAAAATAAATCGGACGTCTGACAACAAAATAAATAGATAATTAAATAAATGCATTCCTTGAATGAGAATAAGGAATGTGTTACACATCCAGTACGGCTGTCTCTGCATGAATACAGCCAGACAGCTGTCTGTAAGGATCGCCACCAGGTATACAATTTCTGTGCATAGATTACAGCTTTTCAGCCATATTGCACTACGGCAAAGTGCTGCTGCAGCCATTTGTAGCTCGCAGGGAAATGTCTTGTGAGCTACATGCCGGAACCCATATATACATATATATATATATATATATATATATATATATATATATATATATATATATATATATTTTTTGTTATTGGTTTAGAGTGGTTTACAGATTTCTTATATGAAAAAGATATCTCACACTTCCAGATCTTGGTCTTTTCACAACTGATGGAAATTGTCCTTAAAAACAACTTCATTTTGTTTAACAAAGAAATGTATTTACAACAAGAAGGGGTGGCTATGAGGTCTGCATGTGGTGGTTTATATACAAATATTGTAGTTAGGCAATGGGAGAAGAAATTTATTTTTTCTTCATGTTATTTTGAGCACATCAAATTTTACACCAGGATTTTGGACGATATGTTTGTTCTGTGGGATGGACCTGTTGATGCTATTGAAGATTTTATAAACTATATTGGAACCACCACAGAAATTCTAAAGTTCACCTATACCAGAGACCTTGACAAAATTTCCTTTTTATACATCTTACTGGAAAAGGATTATGAAAATAAGAGGTTTGTTTATAAAATCTTTAGGAAAAGCACGTATTTGAACTCACTACTGCATTTTTCTAGCACACACCCAGTCAAACAAAAGAAAGCAACAGTTAAGGGACAGTTCATGCGTGCAGCTCATATGGTATCTAGTACTGATGAATTTTTAGATGAATGTGACAACTTGAAAAATATGTTTCAAAAAAGAGTCTATCTTTGTAAGTTCATTAGTGATATAATGATTGAGGTGGTTAACAAGAGAGAGCGTGGGTTTTATGTACCTTTACTTTCTTGTAATATGGTTGACAGTGGGCCTTCCACCAGTAATCAAGAAACTGACAATGTTGCAAGTACGAATGATTATAAGACTTCTTTCATCACTGTATTCACTCAAGATAGTTACATAGTAAGAAACATCTTAACAAAAAACTGGTCTATTTTGAGACATGACAAGAACATCAGACCACTAATAGGAACGCAAACTATTATGGTATATAGGAAAGGCAAGAATATGAAAAACATATTTGAGAGTAGTAACTCTTACCCAATCCACAGGTCAGGTTCTATGAACAAATGTGGCAGATGTAACTATTGCAGTTACATTAAAGAAGGCAATATTTTGACATCAATAATATCGAAATCAGAATCAATCAGAAATACAACTATAACTCAGAGAAAGTGATTTACTGTGCCATGTGTACCACCTGTTCTTGCTTTTACATAAGCAAGACTGATAGAAAGTTAAAAAATCGCATATATGAACACCTATATGACATAAGGAATAAAAAAGAAACAAATTCTCTTAGCAAACATGTTTTGGAGCATAATGACCATAAGTTCCAATTTTTTATTATAGACAATATCAGTACCAACATGAGGGGTGGTGCATTGTCACTATTACTTGAGAAAAGAGAATTATACTGGCAATTACGTTTGAATGCTGGGAACTGGCTAGGCCTGAATGAACATATTTCCATTAGCCCAATTTTAAAACTAAAGGCACTGGAAAGATAATATATATATATATATATATATATATATATATATATATATATATATATATGTGTGTATTTCTCCATTATGCATTTTAACATTTTAAATAATTCACATGTTCAGTATTTATTATGTTAAAGTGTATTTATTTTTCTTAACATTTTCTACTATATCTAGTTTTTAGTATTTAATTACACATATTTATTGTTTTAACACATTCAACATATTTAAATATTTATTGTACATTGTCATTTTATGAAGCATTGCTTATATATAGTGTGTTTTTAGGGTGGTGTGTTCCATGAACTTATTCAATTTTTATATTTTGTCTGCTTTTTAAATTTAGTGACAGTAAATATTGTGCTTTTAATGGCATAATTGATTAGTTTATAACTGGGTAGAACTTCCTGTTTGAACTGTATAAGAAGGAAGTAACTATTTGTGGTAAATTGTCTGATGAAATCTAGATCTTTCTGGACGAAAGCCCTCATCCTTGGATTTTTTTGTTCTGAAGTTAATAAAGTGGATTCTGCATTCTACAACTGTGTGGTGATTTGCATCCTGCATTACTTTGAGTGGATTCAATCTAGCTACGTCATCTGGCTTTTGTGTTTATATAAAAATCAAATTGTCTTGATTTAAGTCAGAGGTTACTGTTTTTAAGAACTCCCGGGAATCTTTTAATAAATACTTAAAATATGCTCCAAATGTTTTAACGTATGATCCAGAAACATTGGTATACTAAGGTTTTTTGAACCTTTGGCATTCACAGTTGGTCTCAGGGGAGGGTTATTTAATGATTTATGAATTTTTCGTATACCAAATATTTTTAAAGTAATTGGTTCAGACACACTCAAAAATTCATATTCTTCAAAATTTAATCCCCCGTGGTATAAAATATCAAAAAGTAAAATATATATTTCTGGATATGAAATGTCCATATAGACTTCGCTTTTTTAAAATGTCCACCACGTGGCTCACATAATCATGGAAATCCATAACTTCCAATCTATCCCCCTTATCAGGCTTCATTACCCAAATAGTCTTATCACCCCTGACTTTGTTAAGTAATTCCCTTTGGTTAATATCAAGGTTAGAGTATGCTGGAATTCTACAATTTAGTTGTCTAATACTCCTCTCACATATCCTCCTGAACAAATGAAGGGTAGGGCACATAGGTGGATTGAATGTGCTGGGTCACCTCAAAGTATCCAACTGGTTATCATCAATAACACCATTATTAGCAAACCACAAAGAAAAGTTCACTTTTCTCAAAAACATTTTAAAGTCCAATAAAATGTCCACTAAATTGTGTGCCACTGTTGGAATACAATTGAATCCATATTGGAATGACACACAATGCTCTTCTGAAATAGGAAAAACACTGTAATTAAAAATTCTAAAATAATGTGTCTTATTGTAAATGACTTGTGCTAAATTTAATCCTGAAGTGTCCAATTTTGTCCTTTGCCATTGTTCTTCCTCTTGTTGTTTCCATATGCACTGTTGTAGTGGTTTGTTTTTTGATAATACAATTTCTGTCAATAGTTCTCGATTCTCTCTGACGTTCTTGATCCCTGAACCTCTAAAGGGGACTGAGCAGAATCAGAATCAAGGGCAACTTCATTTTCATTGGTCCAAACTGGGAAATTTTCGTACACTCACTAATTAACCTTGTTAAGATTAGAATTGGGGGGTGGAGAGGGATATGTTTTCTTGTTGGAATAACCTCTTCTCTCCCTACTTAACTTCTTTTCTCTCTCTCTGTCTTTATTCCTTTGCATAAATTTTAAACTTTAAGAAAAGCAGAATTGTATTTATTTTCCTCGAAAGAAAATAACATGTCAGTGGAAATAGACTGATCAAGTAAATTAATATCCCTCTCCAGTTTTTCCATCTCCTTCAAATTGGCTCTAATGAGTATGTCCTTCAATATAGACCAAAAGATAGACAGACAGACACACACACATATATGTATATGTGTGTATATATATATATATATATATATATATATATATATATATATATATATATATATATATATAAAACAGAAACCAAAGGAGCCACCAAACCACGGCAAATAAAATCATATAACTTTAATAGAAGAACAAGTGAGCGCTTTCGCAGCAAAGCCGCTTCATCAGACAATACAAACAGAAATGCATCATCATTTTTAAATACCTGCATAGCCAATAATAAAAGACATCCAATTAAAACAACTTCTTGGCTGATGTTAATGGCTTCAGGCTGACCTCTATGACAAGTATCCTACCTCACTAGTGGATCTTAAGATGGATCATCTTGTAGATACCATGACAGCATATGAAACGCAATTACTGTCGTATAACAGGAAGAAATTACAGTGAGATTCACAGGATTTTGCCACAAGTCGAGTCTGCTTGGCCCAGGGAGAACAATACTGGTGGAAATCAAAGGGGTAAAGAATCAACTACCAAGGATGATTCTAATAATGTGGCCATCAACCATACCTCCCAAGTGTACCGAATTACTCGTTTTTTACCGGATTTTGGGGTCCAAATAATGGGGTGCCACGATTCCCGAGTGGCACCCCTTAATTTCCGATTTCCCGGCACTTTTATTTTAAATTTTATTTCCTAGATTTTGAGCTGACATCATCACGTGCGTAATGACATCAGCTCCGTGAAACAGAAACAGCCTGTCGGAATTGAGCTGAAGGGCTCAACGTGCGACGTGTGTGCATTTACAGCTGCAGTTAAATCCTTAGTGGGAATATGCTACTGCCTATAGCTGCTGTTATGCAAGAAGGAAGGTAGAAGAATGGACGAAGCAGAGCTTCCATTTCATATACTGCAGCAGAAGTATGCGAGGCCGAGGCTGGATATGCTGCTGCAGGAGGAGTCAAAGAGCTGCCATTTTTTCTGTGGATGAAGCAGATGTAGGAAGGGTGTGTGTGTGTGTGTGTGTGTGTGTGTGTGTGTGTGTGTGTGTGTGTGTGTGTGTGTGTGTGTGTGTGTGTGTCTGTGACTGAGCGTATGTGCATGTGGGCAGAGCACGCTTACGGTTTTCATCAGATTTGGCTTTTAGCATTTTTGCACCAGGTGATGACATGCAACAGTCCCGGCATACTCCTGTCTGTGTTGGCCTAGACTATCTCTGAATAACTCCAACATAACCACATTCTAAGTCTTAACATGTTATGCATACTTTGTTCTGTAAATGTATGGGTGTATAATTGCATAAAAGGCAGTATTATGACAAGAAGCTCACTGTTGAGTAAACATGCCAGCCTGTCAGTCTGTTTTAATGTCACAGATGAAACAACCAGGAACACACCAAGGAAGAAACAACAAAGGATCCACCAAAAAACGATTTATTCCAAAATTGATTTACTCTGACGTCTCGGCCTACGCCTTCAAGGAGTACAAATGAATAAAACTTCTATGCACATATATTTACAGCTCATAACCATTCATTGATTGAATCAATTATACAATTAATGATAAAAAACACCTGAGTTCAATTTACAAGCATTCTCCAGTTAAAATCTTCATTAAGACCTTCAGGAAACAAAGTTTTAAACTTTAAAATGAAAACAACTTCTTTTTGTTGCAGCAAGCGTTTTATATTTGAACAATTATACTTATAAACAGGAATTTGTTCCAAAATAGTTGCACGTAGCCCATTGGAATTGCTATCATGACACTCTAAAAAATGTGTTGCTACAGGGCTTTCTACTTTTTTGTTAACAATATCCCTGACATGTTCCAAGAGCCTTACTTTAAAGGCTCTCTTAGTTTCTCCGATGTAAAACTTTTTACACGGACAACTTAGGGCATAAATCACCCTTTCTGTACAACAGTTAAAAGAATCTTTAACTTGAAAAGCAATATTATTAATGTGTTCAAAGGAGGGAACCACAAACTTGCAAGCTTTACATATGCCACACCTAAGTGTGCCCCTACTTATAACATTATGATGTACAGCATCACTTGGAAAGTTGAATTTACTTCTAACTAACATGTCTTTGATACTTCTGCCCCTGCAGTATGAAAATTTTAAATCCACATTTAACCAAGTTTTAACATTGTTCAAAGAACATAAGTAATTCCAAAATTGAAAAACTATCTTGACAAGTTCATTAGAAAAACAACTATATTTAGTAACGAAATACATAGTTTCTTTGTCTTCTGAACTGATGTTCAGATTCCTTACATCCTCTTGTTTCTTAAATATTTTGTTATGTTTATATTGTTCATCAGTATTATTAAAAAATTTACCATAACTCTCTTGTAACATAGACTCATGATATCCCCTTTGTAAAAATGAATTATATAATAAATTTAATTCTCTGTGAAATATATTTTCATTGTTGCATAATCTGTTAATACGCAACATTTCACTATATGGCAGGGAATTGATGGTATGGGGTGGATGACCACTAGAACTATTACATTGCGTAATAGTTCTAGTGGTCATCCACCCCATACCATCAATTCCCTGCCATATAGTGAAATGTTGCGTATTAACAGATTATGCAACAATGAAAATATATTTCACAGAGAATTAAATTTATTATATAATTCATTTTTACAAAGGGGATATCATGAGTCTATGTTACAAGAGAGTTATGGTAAATTTTTTAATAATACTGATGAACAATATAAACATAACAAAATATTTAAGAAACAAGAGGATGTAAGGAATCTGAACATCAGTTCAGAAGACAAAGAAACTATGTATTTCGTTACTAAATATAGTTGTTTTTCTAATGAACTTGTCAAGATAGTTTTTCAGTTTTGGAATTACTTATGTTCTTTGAACAATGTTAAAACTTGGTTAAATGTGGATTTAAAATTTTCATACTGCAGGGGCAGAAGTATCAAAGACATGTTAGTTAGAAGTAAATTCAACTTTCCAAGTGATGCTGTACATCATAATGTTATAAGTAGGGGCACACTTAGGTGTGGCAAATGTAAAGCTTGCAAGTTTGTGGTTCCCTCCTTTGAACACATTAATAATATTGCTTTTCAAGTTAAAGATTCTTTTAACTGTTGTACAGAAAGGGTGATTTATGCCCTAAGTTGTCCGTGTAAAAAGTTTTACATCGGAGAAACTAAGAGAGCCTTTAAAGTAAGGCTCTTGGAACATGTCAGGGATATTGTTAACAAAAAAGTAGAAAGCCCTGTAGCAACACATTTTTTAGAGTGTCATGATAGCAATTCCAATGGGCTACGTGCAACTATTTTGGAACAAATTCCTGTTTATAAGTATAATTGTTCAAATATAAAACGCTTGCTGCAACAAAAAGAAGCTGTTTTCATTTTAAAGTTTAAAACTTTGTTTCCTGAAGGTCTTAATGAAGATTTTAACTGGAGAATGCTTGTAAATTGAACTCAGGTGTTTTTTATCATTAATTGTATAATTGATTCAATCAATGAATGGTTATGAGCTGTATATATATGTGCATAGAAGTTTTATTCATTTGTACTCCTTGAAGGCGTAGGCCGAGACGTCAGAGTAAATCAATTTTGGAATAAATCGTTTTTTGGTGGATCCTTTGTTGTTTTAATGTCACAGCCTGCCTGCAGAGGTCTAATTATAAAGATGTGGGTAGGTAAGTACTAGTAATCTATGTCATGGCTAACCAGCACCTTTTTGAAATCAAATTTTCTATTAATCTTTATAGCACCTTTTAAGAACTGTACTTGAGGGGGGGGTTGGGTCTTAAGACTGTTCTTACTAAATTTAATCAATGCATTTTTCATTGAAAAAGAAAAATGCATTGATTTTTTCCTGTTAATTACTGGAGTCATCTGTTAATGCTCACATATTTTAATGCTAGACATTGAACATAACTTTGCTGTGCTTTCTCCTGAGTGCTATTGTTGTACAAAATGGTTTGTTGCCTTGTCTGAAACCTGACTGGTCTACTTCTCTTTTTTGTTTGCAGAAATGATTTTTGAAAAATTTGTGAGCACATTTTGTAAGCATTTAAGCAGACAAAATTTCTTGTTTGCTACTGTGGACATTACTTTTAGAAATGTTGCAAATTTCTGCAATGGTAAAGTGTATGAAAAAAATGTTTTAGTAATGTAATGTCACATGGTGGCACTTCATATTCAACTGATTTAAAATTTGAATGTTACTTTGAAGTACCTGACTGCTGTGTGAAAATGTTAATGTGATGCTGCCTTGACCTTCTTTGTACTTTGTACTGCTGTCTACGGCTGCACCGGTATAGTTTGAATTCTGTCATAGAGGTTTCAGAGGCTCCATTATAGAGATACTTACATTAGTATGAGTTTGATTTCAAAGGCTGTTTTTGAGTTATACAGCACTTCTCCAAAATGACATCTGATGCAGAAGGCAGCTTGATGTTTTTGTGATTCATACTTCCTTTAGATACATAACCTAACTTAAAGGAATTCATGCACCAAGTATAGCATAAATGTCTATGTATAATTTTTGCACCATCCAGGGTTCGTTAACACTTCTATAACATACTGTGTTCCATAAATCTTTTGTGAATTATCCTACCAAAGCCTCACCATATGGTTTTAACAATCTACACACACACACACAAAAGCGTGACTATGGGGTGTGCTGACTTTTCCATCTTGAAACATTCTCTGTGATTTTGATTTCTGTGTAATAAAGGGTACAGTACTAGAAATAATTAGTCAAGTTGTAAGCATTGCTTGAAACTGAGACTAGCTGTTTCCAGTTTTATTATTGTTCCTCACCCTTAGGAGTTCCCATATATGAGCATTCTGTCATTAATATATCCCCCCAACTAGCCACCGCATTTTTTGCAAATGGGGCGAAATAGCTAGATAATGGGACATTGGAATGGCTGTAGGGGGACTCTGCTGCCATATTTTGGTGGTCTGTTCTTCAGTTTACATTTGAAAGCTGGTATCCCACAATTCCATTGGAGTGGACGGGGTTACGTAATTATGTAGGTAAATTTTATGCTAATCAGTGTACAGATTTGTACCTATTTTTCATGGGCCTTGTCCAGATTTTTGATGTTTCCAGGTTAAGAGGTATGCCGTCAACATCGAACAGTTTGATTCTACTTTAAGGAATTGTGAAGGTGCTATTGCATCAGCACAGGAAGTGATAAAGGCATCTACATCCGATACACCAAACACATCAGGTCAGAAAGCATCTATCAGCACTTTCACACATGGAGGAGCACACCTCAACCACCATAAACAACAGTACTGCGACTTACAGCTTCAATGTGCCATACCCCATTAGAGCTTCCCATTTTCGAGGGAGGTCACTAAGTCGAGGACGCATAAAAAGGAAAGCGTCAACAGAAGAAAATGACCCAGTTACTCTGAAGAAAATGTGGCAACGGCAGGACAGTCGTTAGTGTGGAACTTATCACAATGTGCTTTCACACAGAGGAGCTCAATGTCCTTAATAAAGGTATGACATACATACCAGCAAACAGATTGACTCTAACGGACAATGTTATAGAATTAAAAATGTCTGTACGTAGTTTAATGTTAAAGTTACAATATCGAAGCAATAATGCTGGGGAAATGCAGAATGTGGGGATTTTTAAAAAAACTAGTGGATACACACCGGTTTTGAAAGGGGTAGTGGAAACTTTTGAGAAAATATGCTTGAATGATATATATAAGCTATATGACAGCAATATGAAGTCAAAATGTTTTGTTAATTTGAATGTAAAGGAAAAGAAAGCATTAGAAGGCCTATGTCAGGAGATGTCCTTATCAATTAGACCAGCTGATAAAGGGGGTTTGGTCATTGTGATGGATTATCATGTCTATAGGGACCTGATGTATGAGATGTTGAGTGATTCTAAAACATATCAGTGTGTTACAAGGGATTGTGTTGAAAAAAGTGTTTCTTCTATCAGTAATAATTTATTTGAATGTATGCAATGCCGTACCATCTCACAAGAATTATGACTATCTTGTTGTTAGAGAACCAGTAATACCACTCATACAAGGTCTCTCTAAGATGCATAAGAATCCCCTTAACCCACCCCTAAGACCTATAGTAACGGGTAGGGGATGGGCTATGGAACCACTATCGATTTACATTGAAGAACATCTAAAACTGGTTTTGGCTCAGAATAAATATGTCTTGGAAGACACAACATATCTTAGAAGATCTATATGCTTGTATTAGGGACAGATCACCTACAAGGGAGTGTCTTATGGCAACTTTAGATGTACAGGCTCTATTCATGGCCATACCCAATGACCAGGGAATTGAGATGCTTAAAAAGTATCTCAGAGAGGATAGTACGTATGAACAGAAAATGACAGAGTTATTATGCTTTATGGTAGAGACCATACTAGAAAACATTTTTGTTTTTGAACAGACTCTCTTTAAACAGTGTGCTGGTGTAGCTATGGGCACTCCTTGTGCCAATAGCTATGCCAACTTGGTAATGGCATCATGGGAAAGAGGGAATGTCCTTGGGCATATGGGTTCTACTCTGATTTTTTTATCGGCGTTTTGTTGATGATCTCTCTCCTTTGGGAGGGAGATGATCTATCCTTTCAAATTTTTTTGGAAGGAATCAATAACAGTACTGACTTCCTGAAGTTTACAGCTTGCAGCTCTACTAAAACCATTGAATTCCTAGATGTTAGAATAGATAGGTTGCCCTCATGAGAGTTTGAAACTAGTATACATAGGAGAGAATGTTATAGGAACACTTATGTTGAAGACGTAGTATGCACCCACGACACATTTTAGGAAATGTGGTGACAGGGCAAGCTTTAAGAGCATCAAGACTAACGGTTAATGACAACAAATTTAGGGATGAGTTGGAGAATTTAGAGCACAATTTTTTGAAGAGAAGATATCTGAAAAGTGAGGTGAAAACAGCACTAACATATACCCATGAAATGAGAGAAGGTATAGGTAAACCGTACTTCGCCAATAATGACAGAAGAGTTAATGGTAAATCTATGGGACACAACTTTTTGAAAGTTCCAGTTACATATTCTGGTAATGTTAAACTTGTACAGGATATATACAAGAAGAACTGGAATGTTTTGTGTGCAGATGAAAATGTCAGGGAGCTAGTGGGTGACACTCCACGTTATGTTTTTAAAAACAAAAAATCATTGAAGAGACTTCTATGTGGTCCAAGACAAGATAGACAATATAACAATCAGGTCAAGGGTAATGAATTTGGCACCTTTCCATGCCATAAGTGTAATTATTGTCGACACCTTGACCACAAAGGTAGGTGCTACCATCCAGATGTGGGAAGGGAGTTTATATTTGAATTAACAGCCAACTGCAATACTACACATTTGGTTTAGTTACTGTGAAAAATGTACTGTTTTCTATGTTGGTATGACCACACGTAGACTACGGGAACGAATCAGGGACCATCTGTATGACAGGAGGGTAACAACGAATGCACTGTCCAAACATACTATGGAGGTGGGTGATGAACACATTTTTAAGTTTATGGTAATTGAGGTTGCTACACCAGGGATACGTGGAGGAGCGATCAAGAAAAGAGTTGAGGGAAGGGAACTGGAATGGATCATAAGACTACGTGCCAATTATGGCAGGGGTTTGAATGAGAAATTGTCCATCCACCCTAAGCTGCTAGATAGACCCCTACCTAGATAAGATATTATTTTTATATATTTTTATATGTTATTATTATGAATTTTCATAATTTGTATAATTAATTCTTATTGTTGTCATGTATGTTTTATGACATATATATGAAGGTTTGAGTTCAGTGCATCGTTGATTTAGATGCTTTGACTTTAAGAAGTTGTTTTAATTGGATATCTTTTATTATTGGCTATGCAGGTATTTAAAAATGATGATGCATTTCTGTTTGTATTGTCTGATGAAGCGGCTTTCCTGTGAAAGCGTTCACTTGTTCTTGTATTAAAATTATATGATTTTATTTTCCGTGGTTTGGTGGCTCCTTTGGTTTCTGTTATGTTTGATATTTTTAGTGGAGCACCCATTTACCTTCACTACCTTCTGGATTTGGACATACAGATATATATATATATATATATATATATATATACACACTCTTACATGTTCCCTGTCTAAGCAAAGCAGTTTAATTTAGACTACTGGCTGACCCTGGGAACTACCGACCAATAAGCCTGACCAGTCTGATCTGTAAGGCTATGGAGCAAATCATTATGGAACTCATAAATGGAGAGATTGGGAACCTCCAGTTGCTGGACCCCACACAGTTCAGCTTCGTCAAGGGTAGATCATGCCTCCTGAACCTGGTGGATTTCTTTGAGACAGTTACTCAGGCTATAGATAAGGGAAAGGAGGTACACACGGTATACCTTGACCTTGCTAAAGCATTTGACACCATTCCCCATTCAGGTATTATTGATAAGCTCACCAGCCTGGGCATAAACCCTTATGTCACAAGATGGATCGCAAACTGGCTCTCAGACAGATCCCATAAAGTAAGAGTAGCGGGATCTATGTCTGAATCCAGGCCAGTAATGAGTGGTGTGCCTCAGGGCTCTGTCCTGGGGCCCCTCCTATTTGGCATATACTTCTCAGAAGTACAGGCAAGCACGGAAGGGCTTTGGCTGACTAAGTTTGCGGACGACTGCAAACTGGGTGCTATAATAGAGTCACCGGCCGACATGGAGATCCTCCAGAAGGGCCTAAATGAGACTGATGCATGGTGTCAAAGCCATGGTCTCAAGCTAAATGCAAAAAAATGCGTAGTAATCCCCTTTGGAAAAAACAGATTACCCGCAAACTACAACATAGGAGGTAATCCCCTGAAATCTGAAGAAGAAATAAGGGATCTAGGGACCCAAGTAGATAGTCAGCTTTCCTTTGATAACCATGTTGCCAAAGTGGTTAGAAAATCCTTCTATGTGACCCATCTGATCACAAAAGGGTTCGCATCAAGATTTAAGGATGTAATGGTGCCCCTCTACTCTTCCCTCATCAGACCCATTATTGAGTACAATGCACCAATTGGAATGTACCTGGCTAGACATCCCCAGCAGCTGGAGAGACCACAAAGGTACCTAACCAAGAGGATTACTGGCCTCAAACAGTTGCCCTATGCAGCACGATTGAAAAAGCTAAGACTGTTCTCTGTTGCATACCACTTTCTCAGAGGCCATCTCTGTCTAACGTACAGAGCCATGTCCAACCCAGAATTGTTGAACATGCTCCATCTTAGCAAAACCAAATCTACTCGAGCTACACGCTCTAGGGATATAAACCTCAACACAACAATGAATAGAACATGCTGGAGGGATAGATTCCTTCAGAGACTTCCCTTACTATGGAACAGGGTCCCAATCTACATAAGACAGAGCCCCTCACTATCACTCTTCAAGAGGAACCTTGATGAGTGGATGGGTAACAGAAAGTTCACACCGGGGATCACACCAACAGCACTACTAGATAGGGGCCAAGGGTACTAGCTGCTAGTACAAGGGTCTAGGGAACTACTAAAGGGGCGGTGAATACCGCATAATGTGGTTGGGCAAGTATATGCCTTCGGGCAGATAGCCCAGTACCAACCTATGAACCTATATAGCAGACAGCAGTTAGAAACAGGAGGTGAAACAAAGCTATTTCAAGTTCTGCTGCTGCTGCTGCTGTTTTGTGGCCAGCACTGTTGGCTTTTAGTGTTAGATGTGATGATAGCAGTGGTTGGGTCTCATGCTAGAATAATGCTGAATCAGCATGTAATTCAACTGTTATTAGAGTGTAATCCTGGTGCTTCATGTAATTCTAGAACATCTATAGCTGAATATATTATGTTTAATGTGCCTTTTTCTTTCATCTTTCTTTATTTTCTATTGCAAGAACCTGAGTCTGTGAAGCACATTATTAAGATCATGTATGACTAACTGAAACATAATTTCATCTGTATTTTCTGTTACTTATATGTTGTGATTTAACTAACATTTAAAAAAATAAAAAAAAATACTAAACTAACTGTATTATTAAATGTAGAGCTCATTTGTAAATGTGTTATATTTAAAAATGCTAAACAAAACTGAATAACAAACATTGCGTAAATGAATATATACAGCACAATGAAAAGCTACTATGCCCAATGATGATCTGCTGAAATCCATTAAATGAAAAGGTGAACCAGATCTGATGAGCAGCCATAGGATTCCTCCAAACATCAGGTCTATATTGCGTTAGTGGTTCACGGACACAACTACAAACCTGATATCAGTACTTTTATAATCATGAGGCTGTGGGGCATTTTCATTTTGTCGTCTTGTCATCCTTGTACTTAGATGCAGAATAAACCTTTTTACCATGCTGCATTTCTAAAAGCAGTAATTCATATATTTTTTTTTACTTGGTCTTTCTGAATTCAGTTTTTGCTATTATTATTTCAGAGGACTATACAGCTCCTCTGTGAGTTATTTTTTTTCCTTTTTTACACTGCAAACACAATTAAAAATGTTACTCTTTCAGAATTCTTAGGTGCTTCTCTGTCTGGCTAAATTGTAAATATCTGCACACAGATAACTTTGCATGGCAAATTTAATGCATGCTTTAGAATGTTTCAGATTACAATCTGATAATCTTAGATATACAGTTTTCATACTAATTGCAACAAACATAATTTAAAAAAATCCTCATTTTACTATTAGCTGTGTAAAGCATAATTTAGGAAAAGGGTATGCCTTTACTGTAAGCTGCAACAAACAACGCAGAAAAATGCATCTGCTTTTCTAGATAACATCTTTTTTGAGAGTTCTGCAAATATTTTTTAGAACTTCAGTACAGTTATAACCACAAGCCACTTCCTTTCAGATATATAGGAAACTGACAAACTTTCATTTACATCTGTGCTGCTGCACAACAAGTTGGAAAGAAATGTTTAAAGTGCAGAATGCTTGCAGTTTACATTTCCCATTAAATGTGTAGAGATGCACATTAGAGAAGAGAAAGATGCATCTGTGTGAAGGAGAACATATGCCTGAAATGACAAAACTAGAATAATGGCTTAGAGCATTTGCTGGTTAAGTTATATTAACATGGAGGAAATATGAGGATATCTTGAGCCATGTAGAAAAAGATCCAGAAACAAGTGCTTACTGGAGAGAAAAAACTCTTTCTAAACAGTTACTTGATCTAATATACACTACAAGCACCAGTGGCTGAACAACCTTATGTCCTAACAAAAGCAGAAGGGGATCAGTACCTGGAGAGATCACAAATTAATACAGTCATACTCACTCAGTTATGTTATTGCTACATTTAGCTTAGGAGGATGACTGACATCTAAAAACTTCCAAATCAAGCTCTGTTTTGGTATCATCTTAATTCTTATAACTTATTTTAATTAGTTTGTAATTCTAACTCACAGCAACTGCAACATGGAATTTCTCCGTAACTTTTTTCCCTTTATGATAATGTGTTCAGTACCTAGTTTTAGCGCCTACGTTTAGGAATCTCAAGTCAATCAATCAGTCATTCAATCAATTAATCAATCAGACAATCGATGATCCTTGTAGCACAATAAAGCAGTTGTCTGCAGTTGCCCACTCACTCGTGTCTTCATTTTACCCTCACTGATAATCAGAATCCTACAGTAGTTCTTATGCTGTAAGATATTTGGCAGAATGGAACAAAAATAAATTAACATGTGATGTCAGTCCAAAATGTATTGCAGGGCTTTTGTATCCATAATTCTTTACTGTATAAACCCGAATAATTATCATTTACATTGTTAGTGAAACAAAACTTCTCCTTAACTTTTTATTAATAAAATTATCACCAGTTCAGGTTACCTGCTAAATGTTAAAAATTTGAAAACTTTTATGATGCTGTTCCCAAAGGGCTCAGCTAGGGTCAAAAGGACATCTTTATAAAGAGAGAATAGAACAAGCTCTTAGCACTAGACTCAGCAAGTGGCAGTTACTATAACTTAGAATAAAAAGTGCAAAGACTTTAAATGATTTAATAGCTTTATAAACATTCAAACTCCCAGAGACCAGCATTAGTAGCTAATGAAGTATGTATAATTCAGAAGCTAAGAAACTCATAGAACAGCAGAAATACCAGTGATGGGAAGAACCCAACTGGCTTGAACTGGATTCCATTTGCATGCAATACCCCAGTTACCTCCTCCATGTTCTTATGTTAAGAACTCATTTTATAAATGGTACTTTTCACTATAGAAAAATATTTAGTTGAGTAGCATACATGTTGAAGACTTCATGCATGTTTTTACTGTGAAACATTTATAAGCAGCTGTATAGTAGTTTATCATTTCTTGATTTCACTGTCATTTACCTAGATAAGTAAGTATGGATAGACTGCCATCTACAACAGGCACAGGTCGTGACCCTTCCCAGTCTTCTGTCACTGGGGCCATGCATGAACAGTTCTCAGCTGAAGCTGCCACAGGTATACCAGGTATCTCTGCATTCAAGAAGCCCAGCCACATCATTCAGCAGTGGTGGAAGACTAACAATGACCCCCATGAAGTAGGATTTCCCACATATACTAGGTGAAAGTTTGTGATTACTAATTCCATCATCCAGAATGGATTTAAATATTGCTTGGGAAGTATTCTCCTCGATAGATAAGGGCAGCCTACTACAGAAGTAGAGAATATGCTGGGTTAGGCACCTGTAACACTACATAATATTGTTGATGTGATAGTATTAGTCTACATCTCTAGAGCAGGTATATTTTACCATACTGGCTCTATTTATGTGAAGGAGTTGGAAACATGGAATGCTAATCAGACCTCATTCCTTAGAAGTCTGTATGACACCAAGTAGAGTGTCAGAGATTTTAGTTTATCAGAGTAGCTAAGAGTACTGAGATATAAGATCTTTTTTGATGAGGAAACCTTAAAGTTTTGTTAGATGGTTTAAATGTTTTGCAAGATATGTGCCAAACTGGACATTATAGTCAATTATTGGTGTAATAATGGAGGAATAAAGTATGATTATAACTTTTTTAGATCTTTCAAAGAAACCATGAAGGATAAGTTATGCAAGTTGGTAGGATTTTAAAGCCATCATAGAGACATGGTGGACAAAGGAGAATCTATTATCAGCATAGGTGCCCAAGTACTTGTTGATTATGTCAGTCTTAAATGGAATGCTTTCAAGTGGTAGAAATGCTAGATTTACCACAGATAAGTATGCCACATTTCTTGCCATTCAGAGTAAGCATGTGCATAATTAATGCACTGAGCAGTTTTAGTGTACCCCTTTCTGGAGAATGTAAGTATCAGAATGAGATTTTTTAACCATACACCCCATTTGCATTCATCAACATAGTTTGACATAGTGTATTGATATAATCTTTAATGCCAAAGAAGTATATACCAAAAAGGTAGAGGCCCAGGAAAGAGCCCTGCGAAAGCCACTGGTAGTGCCTTTCTTTGTAGACCAAACACCCCAACCTTAACAGCATGGGTTCTATCAGATAGCAAATTCCTATCCTGCAAGTTATGTATGAGTCATTGTTGAGTTTATCAATAATCCCAGCAAGGAAGATAGTGTCAAAGACCTTCTCAAGGTCCAGGCAGACAGTATGAACTGTATGCTCCTTATCCGTGGTTTAAGAACCCCCTTCATAGAACTTAGTCATGGTAAGCAGACATCATCTGCCTTTTTACAAAGCCAAACTGGCATGTATTCATAGTTTCATAGTTTAGACTAGCTGTGGGTAGGACAAATTGCCAATTAAAATACAGACGCTAACATTAAGGAATAAAATAACTGCCCCATCCATGAATCAGGGAGTTTTTAAAGCTAATCATGGATTCACTTTGTCACATGTATAATGGTTATTTATGCCTAAGCAAACCATGAAATGAGTAAGGTAACCTGATTTTAATATAATCCTGCATTTATTGATTAGATAGGTATACTCACTTCCCCTTGAGGCCTATTTGGAAAGTAACATTAGCTATGTTTAATAGCAGATGCAATTCTTCATCATAAAGTGCCATAAATGCAAGGCATAATTTGCCTCATAAGTGTCTATAACTGATTGAGTAAAGGGCAGTGTGTTCTATTCTAATATTATATGGAGTATGTTTAATGGTGGAAATTCTCTTTTAAATTTCACTGTATGCCCTCCAAAATCAATAATTAACTTTTACTATAAGTACCAAATTTAGAATTGCACTGTGTAACTGGCCTCACATATTCAACAAATAATTTGGCCATAAAAGCTATGTCTCATGAGATAATGTTCCTTAAAATGAGTTATACAAATCTCATAGCTTTGTATTTTGTTGTGTGTACCTGAGTCTTAAACTTTAAGATGCTCCTTATTATAATTCCAAGACCTTTCATTTCTTCCATAACATTGAGATCTACAGTACTCATACTAATGGTGGACCTTAGTGATGATCTTCAAAATGTAGAACTCCATATTTGTTTTTGTCTTTGTTGATATGCAATCTATGATCCCAAAGCCAAATATGTACATCATCCAAATAATTATAAAAATTGTTTACATGATCCAGGCTAGTTACTAAGGCTCCAGTTTTAATGTTGTCTATACATTTTCCCAACTAGTAAGAATCAGAAATTGGTATAAAAAGGGAAAACAATGTTAAATAGAACTGGGCCCAGAAATTATTGCTGTGGAATGTTAGTTTTTACTTTCTTCCAATCGGAGATAAAATTGTTGATCTTCACCCTGTGGTATCTGTCCCTGAATGTATTTTGTACCCACTTTTCGATGTATTGGCAATTGAAGCATCAAGTTAGTGATGAAATAATGTGGGATACTATTGAATGTCTTTGTTAAGTCCAAATATATCACTACAGCTCCACTACTAAGAGCTATGGCTTTACTAACTGGGTCATAAAAGTCAATCAGACTTGTAAAAACTGATCTGTTCTTGGTAAATCCATTTTGGAAAATGTCAAGCATTGATCCATCTGGACTGTTGCCTTTGATAATAATTACCGAGAGAGATCTTTCATAAGATTTCCCAACTGATGATGCTAAGGTAGCAAACATAGTTATAAATCTTAGCAAAGGCTTCCCCTTAATGTATAGGACAGCACTGGCCAGTTTCCAATTCATGAGAACAACACATGAACAAACTAACCAGATGAACAAAGTAGTAGGATTGGAAGCTAAATTCTTTGATAAAGCCATGCAGAAACAACTTGCAATATTTTCCAGGCCAAGACTGCTTTCGTCTGTTATCCTAGACAATAACTTTGTTACTTAGTCCGCAAGTAACTTGTGACATTGTTAACTTTCACAGTCATCGACCACTGATAGTAACATTCAACTTGTTTACTAATACAAGAAAAATATATATTAATATATTAGCTTAATCGATTCCCTAATGAAAAGTTCCTTCCAGTTTAATAGGGCCAACACTATTAATATGTCTTTTATTCCTATTACTATAGGATATATTTATTTATTTATTTTCTGTTCCTGGAATCAACTAGTTAAGTTTCATAACTATTGTTTGCCAGTCTCAATTGTTTTCTTAACATTTTGCTTCCACTGTTATACACCTTCCTAGCCAAAGGAGTATTGCATTTTTTCAAGACTTTGTATTTCTTTCCAATAATGTATTATATAATTGATCCTAAAGACAATATTCCTGCATTCATTTACTATTTGAATGGAACTAGTACCTTCCTTAAGTTTACATTTTCCTGTCATGAGCAACAACTACCATTTTTGGATGCACTAGTTTCCCACAATAGTCATGGTTTTAGATCTCAGGTTTTTCGTAAGAGTACTTTTTGTAACTCTTACTTGCATTTCACTAGTCATCACCCCTTGTCGCAAAAGAAAAGCATTGTTAAAGGACAGGCTATACATATTGCTCGAATGACTTCTGAACTTATCAGTGTTAAAAAAGAATTTGTCAATTTGACCAACATGTCTTTACAAAGGGGCTATCCCAAAGACATGATTAATTCAATTTTGGATGAAGTTTATGGTGAATGGGGTAGGAAATACAAACCCCTTATGGGAGCAGGTCATCTTACAAATTCATCCTTGGTTAGTCCTCAGCACCTTTCTGGGTCTGGGGTATTTACAAGAGCATGTATAGTACAATACACTACCATATCTAAAAACATTAAGGCTATTTTGCAAAAGAATTGGAGCATTTTTAGAACCAACCAGGATATTTATCAAACCTTGTGTGATCAACCCGTTTTTATTAACAAGGTGGGAATGAATCTTAAGAAACTGGTAGAGAAAACCAAAAAATTTAATGGAAATGGGAATGGGAAAGGGACTACAAGTTGTGGTTGTTGTTCACAGTGTAGTTTTATCTTTAGGGGAACTGTCATTACAGTGAGCGACAGACTAAGGACTAACATTACCTTCAGGAATGGTAACTGTAAGACACAGAGGTTAGTATACCTGGCAATGTGTCCTGTCTGGCATATTACGTCAGAAAGATGGAAAAATCTTTCAAGCGTAGGATCTATGAACATCTATATGAATTAAAAAACAAAAAGGAAACTAATGCATTGTACAGGCATTCACCAAGTTATTTAAATTTTCAAGGCTTGAAGTTTGGTATACTAGACACAGTTGACATTGAACCCAGGCGGGGGACTGGAAGAATCAGCTCAGCAAAAAGGAACTCATTTGGCAACTTAGGCTTGCTGCTAATTTCCCCCCAGGATTAAATGACAATGTTTCCATATTACCAGCCCTAAAGGACAGAATCCAAATTAAGGATCGGGATTTTAGATCTACTAGAACTAGATGATTGTACAATTAATTTACATCCCCTGTCTACTACAATACAGTAGTATGTTTAAATTTATTTTAATGTCTTCAGGTACAGAAAAAATGTATTTATAGACTATATATACATTTTTTATACATTTTTATATAAATTTTTTTCATACATTTTGAACATAAAAAATTTTATAAAACTATATGTTTTCATACATAATGTTTTAGTAAGAGCTGTGGATACACACAGTTTTTACACTTGAGAATGTATTATTTTTATTTTTATATTTGTGAATGTGTTTTTAAGAAAGTTGTATTTTTTAATTGATTTACTTAACCTAATTCATTAGTTAAGTATGTGCTAATTTACTAGGTATATATAGGCATCTTCAACCACGTGAATTATTCTTGTTCTGATGAAGTCATTGTCTATGATGAAAGCGATCAACAACTAATGGATTTTGCTGGTGTTTGTTTCCAATAAAGTGGAGTTTTCCTTGATGGCTACTGGGTGCATCACTTTGGTTACTGGTTTTAACAACTGGTTCTAAGGAATTTCGGCATTTATCAGTCTCAGATGAAATAGCAGATAAGACTTATGTTTTGTCAGTGATGGCTTATACCTCTCATAACAGGGCTTTTACATTCTGGCTAAAGCATTTGCTGTCCCCATTGTGCCTTTTTTAGATAGCATACCCCTGCTGGTCATTCCTACATAACAGACCCAGACTCAAATTCAGGCAACATCAAGATGACACTACTTAGTTCTAGGAGTCTAAATAAAAATATGCCAGAACTTGAGGCTCTCCTGCAGCTCAAAACACATTCCTGTTTGCATAGCTGCTCAGACATTGTTTCAATGCAATGACTGCATTCTATCTGTACCAGGGATTAGCACCTATCATACCTTCAGACCCTAGGATAACTGCAGATGAGTCTCTGTATTTGTTAAAAACTTCATTACCTCACATCAGATTACAAATTATCCTAATTTGGAGCTACTGCAGATCCAAATTACCCTCAACAAACCCAACTATTATTTCATTGCTAGCTACAGATCCCCATCAGTGTCCCACAAAGATCATGGGAATTGTCTTAACACCACTGAATTACTAAGTAAACCAAATACCTTCTTGCTAGGGGACATCAATTACGTAAGCATAGACTGGCACAATTACACCTTCAAAAATAGTTAAGTTAGACTATACTACCAATACACTGAGCAAATTATAAAACTACTCAAGAAAGGCTCAGACATCCTTGATCAACATAGCCCCCTCAATTGTGCCTTACCCCACATTTCCTCATCCCTTGTTAAATCTGACCACAAATTGGTCATCGTCTCTGACAACAAATAAGACCATCTTTAGAAAGTTCTCCAGGGAAAACCTGCTTCAGCTTTAGAAATACATGTGCAAAATTCCCAACAATCCCTTACTAATATACCTAGCTGAGAGGACTGTTGCATTCACCTCCAACTTTTAACAGCACCTAAACAGCTGCATAGAAAAATCAGTATTCATTCATCCGAAATATAATGGTACATTCAGAAATAAACTTCAGTGGTGGCTGTACAAATAAATTTTACAACAAAAGAATGAAAGAATGAAAATCTGCATGGAATTGCCAACATCCTACTTCAAGACCTCATTGAAATATGCCAGCAAGGAACTTAAGAGCACTGTTAGAAAATGTAAAGTGGACTACAAACTTGAGATTGCCATATATACCAAAGAAAACTACATATCTTTCTTTAACTAGACAGAAAATTAAGGAATAATGTCCAACAATGCACTGATCTCATCCATAATAATAATCCAAGGCTATAATCAATATTCATCCATTCATCCACAGCCCCCCTTTTCCCATTTTTGCAGATGAGGTCAGGGTGCCACTTCAGTCATCTACAACCAAGTTTTGTACTGCTGGGTGGCTAGAACTTCCACACCTGTTCTTCCATACTATATACTTACACACATGCAACTAAGGCCAGTTTAGTATGCCCAGTCCAATTACTGCATTTTTTGGAATGTGGAAAGAAACTGGAGCACCCAGCGAAAACCCACAAAAACACCAGAAGGACATGCAGACTCTACACAGAAGTCACCACAGCTGAGAACTGAACTAGAGAACCTCTTGCTATGAAGTGACAAAAGTATTCATTGCACCACTTTGCCACACTGTGCCACTGTGTCAGCAGACAAATTTAGTGCTGACTTTATCCGACCTTCCCACATTGTCCCCATCCCTGGAAATTTAGTTTCCTTTGAAATATCCTTGGAAGAAGTGTCAGAATCCCTTTCAAAGGCTACAAATAAATATAGCCATGGGATAAAACTACATACTAGGTTGCATTCTCATTGGTGCCAACTTTATGCACAGTCAGAGCCTTTACTTAAATTGTTCAAACTCAGTCTGTCTAAAGGGTTTGTGCATGATGCCTGGGCAACAGCCACTGTGTGGCTCCTGTACATACCCCAGTTAATTATTGGCCCATCATACTCACAGCCTTACATGTAAAGCTGTTGAACACATCGCAGCAAAACTCATAAATGCATCACAGCAGAACTCATTTATGCAGTCATAGCCAATTTAACTGAACTGGACCCCACACCATTTGATTTCGTAAAGTGGAAGTCCTGCCTTCTGAATGTAGAAAGGTTCTTTGAAAAGGATACAGAGGCTGTAGACATTGGTCACTGTTCAGACTGCTATCTCAAACTGGGCAAGGCTTTTGATAGTATTTCCCATGCTCAAATTATTAAAAAAAAATAGAAAAACGTAATGTAAGACCCTGTGTTGTCTGCTAGGCTGCATATTGGCTATTCAACAGATCCCAGGTTGCAAAAGTTGCTTATACACTCTTTGACTGTAAAATTGTAATGAGTGGTATACCACAGAGATTTGTGCTAGGCCCTCTTCTCTTTGGTATTTATTTTGCAAACATACAAACCAATATCACAAAGGTGTGGTTGACCAGGTTTGCTGATGCCTGCAAGCTAGGTACTGTTACCATTCCCCACTGATCTTAAACAACTCAACCAAAGGAAGAAATGTGCACATAGCTAGTGTACTGAAAATAATCTAAAGATAAATGCAAAAATGTGCATCATGCAAGGTTTTGACAAAAAAAGGCTGCCCCTACTGTACATGTTATAAATAGTACTCCTCTTCAGACTGAGAAGGTCATAAGAGACCTGAGTACTTATGTGGTCAACTCTGTGTCTCATTTGATCACCGTGTTTCCATCATAGTCAGGAAATCCTACTATCTGGTCCAATTAATTATCAAGGGATTATCTTCAAGAGCCAAAGAAGTCATCCTACCCCTGTATTCTTCAATTATCAGACCCATAATGGAATGCAATGCCCTCTTTAGTGTGTACAAACCCTGAGCATATCACTCAGGTGGAAAGGCCCTAAAGTTTTTAACCAAGAAAATGAAAGGTCTTAAATCATTGAAATCATTGAACTATCCCAAAACATTAGCATGACTCTCCTGATATGTTGTAATCTACTGGCTGATGAAAGACCCATCCTACTCTAACTCCAATTTCTTTACAAAACCAGTGCCTCTACAAACACCCGCACTGGAGAGACAACCTACACAAAAACAGAGGCAAGACTAGTTTGAGGGATAGATTCCTAACACAATGTATTCCTAACGTATGGAATAAGCTTCTACTGTAGGTCAAATGAAGTACTACTTTAGCCACCTTTAAGGCTAGTCTTAATGACTGTATGAATAAACATAAATTTATACCAGGATTATCATGTAAGGCCCTCCTCAATTTGGGAAGTAAGCAGTATTAACTGCTTGACAAGGGTGGTAAGGAATTTTAAGATTATCTACTTAAAGTATATGTGGCTAGGCATCTTATGCTATCCATGATAGCTTGCCTAGTATTATTCCTGTATTCCTATATTTATTATTATTTTAGTCAGGTTTTTATAGCTGTGTGCTACTTTGCTGTTGTCGTTAGCATTAGGTAATTTAGATGTTATGTTTTGCTTTTTTAGCTCAAGGAGGCACGATGTTTCATAGTAAACCTAATTTGATATTTACTTTTGTTTCACTTCAGGTCTCTTTCCTTTAGTCTGAGTAACAGGATTTTGGCACACACATCACTATCTTGCTTGGTAACACTCCAGACCAAAAGACCATATGTTATAGCTAGTAACAGCAACTTATATATATTCAGTCATCTCTGACACTGCTGTTTGGAAAACTTCTGGAGCTGGGAAAATTCTAAAAGCAACAATAAAATTTGTATCTGCCCAAATGAGTACTAAAGGTACACAGTTTCAATGTATTCTAATATAGGGTAATCTGCCAGAACACTTGGTTAGTAATAAGTATAGACGGAACTTAGCATTGGATGGCAGCAACTAGTTCTTCAATTGATGGAGGTAGATAGTGTGCCCCCCTAATCCATTTAAGTCTCGAGGATCTGTACATATCCTCAGTTTGTATTTCTTTGTGACTGTTAAGCATATTGGTAGTCTCAGTGGTGCAGCAGGCATCACACTTGCCTGTGATGCAGAAAGCTATGGGTTCTATCCCCACACCAGGTAGATCATTTGCTGACACTGCAGTGCAATATAAAGTGGGTGCTTTACTCATGAGTGTGCCATCTTTCAAATGAGACATTCAGCTTGAGTTAGTGGTAGCTGAGGTGGATATAAAAAATACCACAGCACCTACTGAAAAAAATAGGGCAAGTTCACTTATACCTTGGTCAGTTTTTCTTTAGAAGTATAAATACCACATCGTTCTCCTTTGAAAAAAAGATCACTAGACTAGTGTAACTAATCTAGTCAACAAATGATAAATTAAACTAAAAAATAAATGTGTCTATTTGTATGGTTTCATTTGCTTAATAGTGACTCATTTTGTTTCTTTGTGCTTCAGTTCCTACTCAGTTTTACCATTGAGTGCAAATGGAACTAAATTCAGAGCATGCACAATGAATATAGCCAAATGAGAAATATTAATATGATAATATGTTATTTGCCTTTTAGACAACCCAGACCAATGCACAAACAGGACTATCTTTCAATCATTTTGTTGGATCAGGGTTTTTCATTGTACAGTAGTTATTAGACTTTAGACAAGCTAAAGGATAAAATAAGCCTAGATTTTTTTTTCATTTATGCATACATTTTAGGAAAGCAGAAACAAAGAATCTTCCACTGAATGTTGACCTTGCTGAAATAACAGTTTGTCAAAGGAAGATTGCAAAGAGTTTTTGTTATGTTCCTTTCTCAAGGAAAGAATCAAGAGATAACTTAAGCTAAAAAAACAAGACGTAGCCGGAGGAGCAAGGCTAGGGGTGTGGTTATAGTCACTAGAGGAAAATTACTGAAAAAGAGAATATTATTTGCTGTGTTCAGGATAGCAGGGCAGTTAAGGTTAGTAATTTTGTCTGACCTGTTACTTCAGAGAAGATGTCTAACACTCAAGCAGGAGTACAGAAAACAGGTCATCAGACTATGTCAGTTTACGTGGTTCAGGATAATCAGAATGATGTACAGCAACTTGAACTGTTTATCAGAACTGTTAATGGAGACAGTATTTCAGATATTGTGAACATTCAATAAAACCTTATTAAATGAACTACAGTGTTTGGAGAATTCATGCTGAACAGTGCACAAGACTTTCACCTGGATTCTCAAAAGCTTGCACGTTGTGCAAGATCAGTGCAGGAGCTCAAGCAGGCAATATGTCTGCCATACGATCCAGGAACAGCCCACAGGGGCGTAAACGAGAGCTCCTGCACTAATCCTGCATGGACAAAGGCCTTGTATGCAAATCACCCCATTTGCAGGAGAAATCCATGCAAATGAGGTGATATTGCAATCCAGGAAGCTTGCGACCATCCGTGCATGACTAGTGCAATCAGCAGAAATGTACTCGGTTAGTAACCAAGTACATTTCTGCAAAATCCAAAATGGAGCTATAACAGCTCCAAATAAAGGCTGCATATCATGTAGTAAGCATGCCAATGGCCAAGTATAAGGCCATTGGCATTGCAAACAAAAAAAAAATTTTAAAAATCAACTTTTATTTTTTTTTAGCCAATCTAGGCTGTTTAAGCATAGGGCAGCGGCGCGCAAATGGGATTGGAGGGAAATAAGAAAATAAACTTAAAATGAGCATTCTAACTAAGATCAGTATTCTGCCATGCAAGTCAATGGCAGGCAGAAGACAACCTGGCCAGTGAGTAGTGGTTGCTAAGGGGGGAGGCTCAGTGTGAGACATGTAACTATGCATTAGCAGGCAATCGTATGCAAATGAGGGGAAGGATAGTGAATCCCAGTTTTCCCCAGCATGTGAGTCAGGTCCCAACAGTGTAAGAGTAGGAATAGCTTGGTGAAAGCCTAGGAGGTAGGTGACATCTGGTGTGCTCCTAACTTAGCATAGCTAAGCTGTGGGGCGGTGTCTAAACCTGCCTAGCAGTCTTTACAAAGCCTAAGCAGGTGTGATTGCCATGCACCGGGTTTTACAGGAAGAAAAAAGAAGTTAAACCAGGAAATAGCAGCAGTGTGCACATTTGAGCAGTCTGTTTGCACACATATAAATTGTCATCTTTCAGTATTCTATTTTAGGATAGATGTTCATTGTGCTAGTAATATACACACATATATATTTTGTATGACTAGTCACTATGTCTTTGACCAAGTGTGTGTTGTCTTAATTACACTCAAATATAAGGAAATGATGTATTCCCTTGTTACAGCTGTTTTTAATGAGGTTGCCTATGCTATAAAATGGAATTGGTGCCTTTTTACTGTGTTTCCCAGCCTCTGAAGAAGCTACTTTTGTGTTGTAGCGAAAACGCTGTTTATTTCAATTTTATAATAAAATCGCGTTCAGGCTCATCAGACTTGTTTGACTGCCAGCACTCTTACTTGTCCTTTTCCGAAGTCTGTTTGCATGGCGTGCACACTGGCTTAAACAAGGAGGCAATGGGAAGGGAAAACAGCAGTAGGAAGGTAATCAAGAAGAACTAGCTTAGCTGGCAGGTGAAATGTATCAGAACCAACCAATTACACAGGCAGCAGACCAGCCCAGCCCAGAACACTACTATAAACTAAACAAACACCTTCCCCTCAGGTTTTTCCCACACTCTACACCACCGGTGTATACAAGCAGGGAAATTTTAACAAAATTTTAACAAACAAACCTACAAAATGATAAGGGCTGCAGCAGGCAACATAGAACAACATGTGCAAGAGGCTGAGGGTGGTGAGGATGCGAATACTGCTGAACAACCCACAGTGAGGAGACGGAGAAGAGTGTACAGACACAGGGTAACCTATCAGGGGCTACATGAGCTGGAGATAGTGGAGCACTATAGGTTGGACAGAGACCTCCTACAGAAAAATTGTTGAGCTCTGCCGATCACACCTGACACACCAAACTAACTGAGGGGAGGAACCCATCCCAGTGGATACCAAGGTATGTGTAGGCTTAGGTATACTAGTCACAGGTACCTCCCAAAGCACAAGTGGGGATATCATGGGGATCTCACAGGCATCAGCATCCAGAGTATTCCACCATTTCCTGGATGCCATGTCAGCACATGCCAGCGAGCACTTATATTTCCTCAACACCCGTGAGGTGTTGACCGGCAATATGTGTCTCTTCCATCAAATAGCATAATACCCTCGGGTAGTGGGTGCTATAGACAGCACACACATATGCATCAAAGCACCACTCGATGAGCATGGTAGGGCCTACATCAACCCCAGGGGCATCCCCTCTATCAACTGTCAGATCGTATGTGATGCCCAGGGCATTATAATGAATGTGTGTGCTGGCTGCCCTGGAAGCTATGACGATTCCCACATATGGCATCTGACGCAGCTGTACCAGAGATTTGCCAGTGGGGACATCCCCTACGGTCACCTAGTGGGGGATGCTGGGTACACACTGGAGCCATGGCTGATGACACCCATCAGAAATGCACACACATCTGAACAACAACGCCATAATGAGACACACGCACAGGCCAGACATATAATAGAGCATGTGTTTGGGATGCTCAGGTCATGGTTCCAGTGTCTGGACACATCTGGTGGAGCCTTGCAGTATTCACCAGCTACATGTACCCAAATTGTTATGGTATGTGCTATGCTACACAATATGATCCTGCAGAAACAGCTGCAGCAGGAACAGCATGGGGCAGGGCCACATAGCCCCCCACCAATGCCAAGGAGGCACAGAGTGACCTGGAGGAGGAACAACCTGAGCCTGCCCCAGTAGGCAGAAGGAGGCATGCCCAGTATACCCTGGCCTTGGCAAAGAGGCAATGCATAGCACATGCACTGACACAGTAGGGACCCAGGGAATGACACCTCTCTCTAACTCGCACATACAGTAAAAGGGATGCCAAACATGACACTACTTGTGCTCAGCCATGTATAGGGAGTGTACTATGTGCATCCGACATAGGCAGCCCTCCAGCACCACCCTCAAGGTAAGTCAATCAACCTTCCAATTGCCAAATGGAGTAGAATGTGTCGTTACCTGTAGCTATGGTATGGATGTGAGCATGCAAGAGAATTGGGTGGCTGAATGTTATGGCAGCAGACAGTAGACACCCATAGTGGCACCATGACATCTGTAACACATACTGGAGTCACCATAGTAGCCAATACTACACAGGGTGACAAAACCCACTGCAGGAAATGTGCTGAGCGACATGTCTGTCTATATGACCCACACATGCCAGTCAGGATGGTTCACATACCCAACAACAGTCTCAGCCAGCAGGATAGGTGTAGACAAACCCAAACTGAGCCTGTGCCATGGCACCTGAATGATGGCTATGGTTAACCTCCCCCCCAGGCCTACACAGACAGACAACAGCAGGGCAGGCAGTGGGATGTTAGTTCTGAAGGGTTGGAAGTCAGACAATAATATGTAGGGCAACCAAAGCCATGATCTGTAGTACACTGGTATGCCTCTAGTCAGCATGATAGTTAGCAATACAGAATGAAATGGAGTACCTGACTTACCAGTACAGTCATAGCAAATGTGTACAATTGTCACATGTGCCCCCCACATCCTACATAGTAATGTAATAACAATCAGGTGTGCCCCCCCAATCCTGTGTAGAAATGTAGAAATAGTCAGGTGTGCCCCCCATCCTACATAGTAATGTAATAACAGTCCAGTGTGTCCCCCCACCCTGCATAGAAATGTAGTAATAGTCAAGTGTGCCCCCCCATCCTACATAGTAATGTCATAACAGTCAGGTGTGCCCCCCCCCCACTCCTGTGTAAAAATGTAGGAACAGTATGGTCCCCCCCTCCCTGCTATGCAGAAATGTAGTAACAGTCAAAGCCAAATGATCAATGGATACCCTGCAGAGACAGCATGCTACCTGTTGGTGTACAACACAAAGCTTAGTACTGCAGCACAAACTACCTGGACACGATCAACACTCAATACAGACGGCCATACTGGGCATGCTCACACACTTAGAGAAACGAAGGCAATGTCAGTCAAAAACATACTGAAAGGTAATACTGGGCATGCTCACTCACTTACACATGAAGACCATGTCTACAAACACCAGTGGACCAGACATATCTGGCAGTTGCAGTTGTTAGTGCAGACACTCGTCAGTATGCATCACTCATGCCTTGCACACACAGTGGATAGGAATACAGACATATATGTCAGGATAACACACTATAATAAGCCAAAGGTAGACATACATAGATGTGTTGAAGAGGGTGACTGTGACAAGGAGCCATCCAGGCCTGTCACACCCAGCACACAGCCAAAGGGCCCCAAACACATGACATGCAGATGTCACTCACTGCAGATACTAGCCACCAGTATCTGTTAGCATTACAGACTATGTTGTGCATGTGCCAGCTGTGCAACATGACTGTACAAGGAAGTAGTCATCTAGCAGCTGTATACACGTACCTGTGAAATATGACCCCGTGTGTGCCTGCATGTGGCATGTCATCCCCTAGATGAAGGGGTTATGGCCCATGCAAACACACTGCCCTCCCCATAGCCCTACTATGACAAGCCTGCTGAGGTCATCCAATGTGAAATACACCTTTGGGAGAGTTGCAGCCCAGTAATCTCTGTGGTGCATCCCATAACTCCGTACTGCTGTAGTGTGATAAACTAGTTAGGTAGGAGTTCTAACCCCAGTGTGTGTGTGTGTGTGTGTGTGTGTGTGTGTGTGTGTGTGTGTGTGTGTGTGTGTGTGTGTGTGTGTATGTAGCAATGCTTTTTAGGATACTCACACTCCTTACAATTCATATACTCAACTTTGTCATGGCTGCTAATGTCACCCACCTAGAAATATGGGTCTACATCATATGACCTAAATTTCATTTCACTGAAATTCATTTGACTGAGACCAAAACACTGAAAGTTCAAAAGACTGAAAACTCATTTGACTGAAACTCATAACACTGACACATTAAAGTAAAAGGTATATGCCCTTTTCCCCAATGTAGGGTGATCCTGGAGTTAGTATATATAGTTAGGGGGTGTGGGGGGCACAGCCCCCAACATTGGGGGGCATAGGGGGCGGAGACCCCCACATAGTTTAGGTAAATATTGTTTTCTGCAAAGAATTATTCATTGCAGTTATAAATATCCATGTGTATGGTTTAAAATGTATAAAGTTTGAATGCATAACTGATGGTGGCAAATGTATTCCAGTCATTATGTGTTATACCCATCTACATGGCTGTCTACATCCATATTGTCAGTCATGGTACACATGTTTAGCACTAAGGGGTTATGTGTATATCTCTGGACTGTACAGAGTGTGTCAGAATGTCCACACATATTGGCCAATATCTCTGCTGCAGTCCACAGGGGCATTACATGCTAGCAGCAGTACTTCACTATGATGTTCTTAGGATGTCTGTCAGTAGCCCATGGCACCCATGTTATAAGCAGATGTGACCTCCAACACACACCATGCCTGTGAAGACAATCCCAATGACAGTAGCAATAGTCTGCTAATATACCTGCTATACATACCTGACATCCCCTTGTACTATGACTGTGGGACTATAGAGGCTGGGGTAGAGCTACACTCCATGTCCAGGACATATGGTGGAAATATATGTACATATTATCCAGATAGCCATATATATATTATATATATATATATATATATATATATATATATATATATATATATATATATATATATATATGATTACACATGTGTAGTACTTCCAATTACCACTGTCATGGCAACCACCTACTCTAAACCCCTACATCATGTGGGAGTAGTCCCTTTACATTTCCTGTGTGATGGGCATCCTTCCTGTGTATGGGCATCAGTGTTTACAGACAGCAGGTAGCAATACCTCTTACAGGAGAACCGGCACACTCAGGGCAGCTACATATTTGTAGGTGGTTCAGGAACTACAGACGGAGTATGAGTAGAGTTGTGTTATGCTTTGTATAGTACTAGTGTTACAGGGTGTGTGTGTGTGTGTGTGTGTGTGTGTGTGTGTGTGTGTGTGTGTGTGTGTGTGTGTGTGTGTGTGTGTGTGTGTACTAGTTTACCTCTGAATGCAGTCTGTTTGCATAGCTCTCAACTGTGGGCCTATCCTCTTGGTGGCCAGAGGTGTGCTTATCATGTGCTGTCTGTCCACCACACAGGTCCTGTGTCAGATATTCACTGGCAGTGTGTGTGTGTTGAGTGCTATCAGTACATGGCTACATCCATTTCTGTTTCTAACCTCAATTCCCTGACTAAGGGTATGTTGCAGACTATCCTGTAACACCAGCAACTTGCTTAGTGTATGGCAACAGTATTCCACATTTGTGCCTGTGTTCCACCTCTGTCCTCCACCTACTGTACATATATCTGCGTGTGTATGTGTAGTCACATGTATATCTATATATATGTATATATGTAGATATGTATATATGTATATCTGTATCTGTATATCTGTGTCTGTGTATCTGTATCCTGGGGATGTGGATGGCTTCCACATTTTACATTTCCTATGGGAGGCAGACTGTACTGCATGATATGTTACCAGTACCAGCCTGACATCATACAGGTGGGATGTAGTACTGTTAACATCTTGTGCCCAGGTCCTGGTTACGGGATGTGCAACACTTGGTAGTGTATTGCAGGGCAGATATGTTTGGTTGTGGGGGTGGGATGCCTATTCATACAAGACATATAGTGTGTGGGGCCCCTCATCCCCATTAATGGTGCATGTGGACAAATGTGTTTTGTTAATCTTCCATTGCTATCTAGAGATGTATGGCCATATATACCTATATAGATATATATATCTGCTTACATATATGTATAACTATGTCCGTATATACCTACATAGATATAAATCTGCATACACATATGTAACGCTGTGTATATGTAGACATATAGGTGTAGACACATATATGTGTAGATGTAGGCATTTGTATGTATATATGTTCATAGATATTAATATATATGTATATATTTTTTGAAATATATATATATATACATATATACAGATGTTGTATTTGTTTAGATATTAATATATTTACACACACATACATCTATATGTTGGTATACATTCTCTGTACTGTTGCATGCCTGGACTGGATGATATGTTTCTGACAACATCAGTTTTATTTATATCTGGCATAGCTTAGTGGTAAATGCCTTTGTCTATGGTGTGCAGGGTCCTTGGTTCAAAATTTGCAGAGGCTGTTCATTTTGTTTCTGGGCAGAACACGGGCCATTGGATACAGAGTGGTTAAGGCACTTTAAAGCAGTTGTAAGTGGGTTTACGTGGAGCTAAGCAGTACTTACTTCTGGTTATAGTTTCTTAACCTCAGTTAGCTTCTACTTTTCTTAATCTGTGTAGGCAATGCTTACCCCCACGCAAACGCACTGAAACACACCTACTAGTGCTTATATATGCATACTACTGCTTATTTGTGTTTAAACATGGTTACTAGTGCCTTATTCATTATGACACTGACACTTCACATGTGCGTTTAATGCAGTACTCCAGTTCACATTTAAATGTTATTTCGTAGGTTATACAGCAAAAAATGTTCATATGCAGACCTCACATGGAAAATGGAATGTGCTGCAGAGGGACTCGAACTGGGAATGCCTGCTCGTAAGGCGAGTGCTCTGCCCACTACACTATTGCTATACTCCTTCATTTGCATATATCTTCCCTGTTATCCTCTTCAGCCATTTAAGCTGCATTAACCATAGCTAAGCAATGGGCAAACCTGCGCACCTACGGTTAGCTTTCATCGTTTTTTTTTTATTTTTTTAATTAAAGGGTTTCTTCTTTTAATTTATATGTCCTGTTGCTGTTGTATACATGGGGGACTGTTGGTAGAGATATGAGGACACCTATGAATGATCTCGTTCATTTCTTAACAGCTGCTGCTGTTCTACATTGCAGGGACATGTTTATTCTGAGAGCTCTGCTCTCAGACAAGCCCCCTGCACTCGTACATGCTCCATATAAGCCTAGGAGCTCGGACAGCAGGCCTTCATTATTATGCATGGCATGCTGCCGTCCTACTCCTAAACAGGCGCTTCTGTGCAGGACTAATCTAGCCCTGCATGGGAGTTTAGTAAATCCAGGGGTTTGTTCATAAGGGAGAGACTGACACGTATTAAAGCACGAGCTTGGGTAATCAAAACTTTAATTTCTCAGTCTCATGGCATATGGTGTTTCAAGCTAATTAAGGTATGGTACTGCATTTTCAAATCTTACTCATTTCATTTCCAACTTCAGGTAAATATTCTGCATGTTGTAACTTCTATTTTATATCTTTCAATGAAGTACACATTATGTTATGAATGCTTCTTTGCAGAGACAACACTGCATTTGATTGACATACCATACTCCTAACTGCAAATAAATATTTTGCTGAGTTTCACAAACATGCTGCCGAATGCAAAATTTATCCTGGATTTGCAAACTGTTCTTGAGGCTGTTGTGATCTTATAATGCAGTTCCTATTCAGTATTATTAGATTTAGTGCTCAAGCCATAGACTTTGCTTCTGCAGCTAATTGTACTAGCCTGTAAACCACTCTATAACTGCACAGTATGAATCTCCTTAATTGTGTAGTGTCTTACAAGCATCATGGCCCAGTATGTTTGCTTGAATTCAATATTTTTCAAAGGATAATCCTTAAATCAGTAAACTGCATTTTCTGTACTAGTACTCAGAATCAAGCCAGATTTGTCTCTTGTGTTTAGCTTGAGTCTTGAATATATCAGAATGATGCATGGACACTCACACAAATTATTATATGGATGTAATGATTTGAATATTGATTTGGACAGTATATTACATTCTGCTTCATGTTCAGCTTAAATTCAACATTTATGACTTTAAGCACCAGTGCTTCTACAATAATTCATTATTGATGCTGCTTATGATTTCTAGCAAATTTACAACATGCATCTCAACAATGTCCACAAACACCACTGCCTTATTCTATTGCTTTGCTTATAATACATATAGATTTTGCTATAATGCTTTATTCTGACTTTAATGCATCTTTGTAAAACAGTTAGGACCCACTTTTTAGCTTATAATCTTGGTTAATTGATTTGTAACATACTCTTCCATGCCTGTGGCCTCGGTGCAGACAAAGGTTGTGGTGTCTACCCACTGTTTACTATCATGTGAAATTTTGAAAGCTATGAAGTCATCCAAATTTACATGTCTATTTTTATTATTTTATCAGTTTTGGGGATTGCTTTGTTTACAACTTTTAGTTTGCATTCATCTAAAGCTCCTCCTTCATGTATTTTGGTAGTATACTTGAAATTTAACATATTCAGTGTTCATATATCTACAGATTTATCAAGTACTAAGCCAGTTCCGCTTAATATTGAAACTCTTACTTTTCATTTTTGACTCCACATATGGTTCTGGCTGCTGTTCATGAATCATGCATTTATCAAACAAGTAGTATTGTGCTCTGTTTTACAGATCAGTCACATAAGTATGAATTGATCCCTGAACCCCAAATTATTAGTGGTTTCTCTGAATTACACTAAGCTTGAAATGTTTCTTTTAAGAGATAAATATTGTGGAGATTCTGCAATGCTTAGCAATTTTGAGAAATACTAAGTACCATGAAGCAGTGTTTTCTTCTCACTAAGTTTGGCAAAATGTAGCTAAAAAGCCTAGTTGTGCATCAGAAATACATGTTTTTGCTTTTAACCTGGAATACAGATTTAGCCACATTACACAAAACTAAGTAAAAATAAAGAAACATTGGTTTGATGTACTTGGTGTTGCTCAGAAGGAAAACATCTGTAAATACTCCAGGGTTGCTGTCTTGCTCTTTAAGGATAAATTGCACACTATTCTTTTTTTTTTGCAATACCAGTCACGCTGAAATACAAGTTAAATCTTTGAATTCACAGTTTCCATTTCCCTGCCAAGTCCCCATGGAGCTTCAAAGATGGAGGTTCTGGCATGGACATTTCAGGACAAGAATTGAAGGAATTTAACTGAATTACTGAATAGTCAACTCCTCCCTGTTTAGATCTGACCACAAACTAATCACCTTGGAAATCCACATCACTCCCACCCCCTGCCCCCACCCCTGCAAAGGTAACCACCATGAAAAACTTCTCCAAAGCTAACTCTGGGGTCCTAAAAACAGAAGTGGCTAACTTCACGGCACCCATACAAATGGAGAATAGCTGCATGACCACTGAATCATACACAAATGCACTGTACGAACACGTACACAAATGCATGGAGCTCGCCATACCCAATAGAACCAAAACGCTCTCCTCCAAAAAAAGGAAGCCAATATGGTAGTCCCCTGCCATAAACAAACTCTACAACAAAAGGAGGAAACTGATGCAGAGTAAGGTGAAGTCCCAAGAGTGGAAAAACTCCCTTATCAGACTCAACAAAAAGTTGAGATCCCTCATCAAATCCTCTAAAGCTAGTTATGAAAACAGAATTGCAGCAGGTAGTAAAGACAACCACAAAGCCTTCTATAGTTGTGGAAAGAATCTCCACACCAATACTCAGATTTGCTCTCAGCTACTGCACAATGGTACCTCCTATACTGAGCCAACAGATATTGCCAATGTACTGGCCGACAGATTCAGTGCCAATTTTACCCCTCTCTCCCCCCCAAAGGACCAGTCACAGTACCAGTAGATTGCCAGGTACCCAATATTACTGCTGAATGGGTTAAAACAGCACTGTCCAAGGCCAAGAATACAGCTTCTATGGGACCTGACAATATCCCTGGTTGTGTTCTACATGAACTACAGAGTGAAATGGCACCTCACCTGTATGCCCTGTTCAATCACAGCCTCACCTCAAACTTTGGCCCTACCAAATGGTGCACTGCTTCAGTCATCCCTCTCCACAAAGGAGGAGCAACTACAGACCCTGGGAACTATCGCCCCATTAGCCTGATGAGTCTGATATGCAAAGATATGGAATGCATTGTCATGGACCTAATAAACAAGGATATAGGGAATCTCCAAACTCTAGATCCCACACAGTTTGGTTTTCTGAAGGGTAGATAATGCCTGCTCAACTTGGTTAACTTCTTTGACTCAGCCACCAGAGCTGTGGATGAAGGCAAGGTGGTTCTTACAGCTTACCTTGATCTGACCAAGGCCTTTAATACTATTCCCCACTCAGGAACCATAGAAAAACTCACTAAGCTAGGCATCAACCCCTATATCACTAGGTGGGTTGAAAACTGGCTTACAGATAGAACCCACAGTGTGAAAGTAGCTGACTCCAAATCAGACTGCTGACCAGTCACAAGTGGAGTCCCACAGGGTTCAGTCCTGGGTCCTCTCCTGTTTGGTATCTACTTCTCTAAAGTCCAGGCCAACATAAAGGGACTCTGGCTGGCAAAGTTCGCAGATGATTGCAACTTGGGTGCTATTATTAACTCCCCAAGTGATGTTGACATCCTACAGAAAGGCCTCACTGAGACCAACGACTGGTGTCAGAATCATGACCTTAAACTCAATGCCAAAAATGTGTCATCATCCCCTTTGGGAAAAACCTGGTTCCCATGAATTACCACATTGATGGTAGTCCACTGAACACAGAAGGCATTATAAGAGATCTGGGAACACGGGTTGACAGCAACATCTCTTTTGACCACCACATTGCCACTGTGGTCAGAAAGTCCTTCTATGTGACACATCTCATTACTAAGGGTTTTGCATCCAGGAAGAAAGAGGTCATTGTCTCCCTCTACTCTTCCCTCATTAGGCCAATCATTGAGTACAATGCCCCATTTGGCATGTACCTCACTAAACACCTGCAACAACTGGGGAAGCCACAAAAGTACCTCACAAAGAGGATCCTAGGCCTTAAACATTTGTCCTATATGGACAGACTCAAAAAACTCCAACTATTCTCTGTCTCATATCGCCTACTTAGAGGCGATCTTTGCTTGACTTACAAAGCCAAGGCTGACCCAGCTCTGTTAGAAATGCTACATCTAAAGAAATCCCAATCCCTCCACATCACACGCTCCAGAGACCTCAACCTAATTACTACAATTAACAGAACACACTGGAGGGACAGGTTCATAACCCAGAGACTGCCCATGCTATGGAATAGACTTCTCATACATGTCAAACAGAGCACCTCACTGGCCCTCTTCAAGAGAAATCTTGATGAGTGGATGGGAAATAGAAAATTCACCCCGGGGATCACTCCAATGGCTTTACTTGACAGAGGCACTGGGAACTAAGGTCAGGTGGCACAGTGCCAGGGTCATCCTATGGGCTAGGCTTGAAAAGGCCATTAGCCTAGTACACATGTATGAACCTATGACTTGTAGTTCATTCGAGAGTGAGAAAAAATATTTATTACATTAAAGTTTATGACTGAATTAATTGCAGTTGTAGCTGTTTATAAAAACTAAAATATGAGAATGCAAAAACAAAAGTGGAATCAAGACTTTTTTCATCAAACATAAGAGAATAAGAATGTAACTTTTCATTGACTCTTACAGCATGTGGATATGAAACAGACAAGAAAACTATAAGGAAATTCAAAAAACAGCTTTATCTCACCAGACTTTGAGCAAAATGAAAACACAACAGCTAGTATCAATTATTTCTAACTATATGTTCCCTTTTTTGACATTGTATTATATAAATTCACAAATATATACATAGTTACAGGATCTTGAAGAAGAAAAAGAAACATAAAACATGATGTGCACTTACCAAAAATGTTACTGAACTGTCCAAGTCAGGACACATGATAAACCTGTCCCTTTTATCTGTAGCCTCTTTTCAAGACACAGTTATATTTGATTACATTTAACTATATATGTAACAGACCAGCCTTGGCTGTCCCCAACAACATTTTCCAGCTCATCCAGTAAGATCTATAGGGATTCTTAGACAAATCATTCCAGAGTGTACCTTGGGTAATTTTTGGGTTCTCCTTCCAGAAGGCCATGTGAGTCTATATCACTTAATCAAAATACTTATTCATCGAATACATATTCATCTAACTCTAAACATCAAAATTCATTTCAGCGAGCCTTGGACTTTTTTTCTAGGATTAGGAAACACTTGCCCACTAGCACTCTGAAACACACACCACACTAAATCAAACCAACCCAAGTGAAGGGCTTCACCCCCACACTCCCCTAACTACATATATCAACTCGGAGATCGCACTACAGTGGGGAAAATGGCAAAGTTGTGGTGATGGCCAAGTACTTCCTAACCCTGGAAAAAGTCCAAGGTTCACCAAAATGAATTTCTATGTTTAGAGTTAGATAAATACATATTCGACGAATACGCATTTTGATTAAGTGATATAGACCTGGCTGTGCTTGGCACACTTTCCATGGAAGAAAGAGGTCCTCATAAACCAGCCAGACCATCACAGTATTCCTATTAGAAGTGGCAGTACTCCAAGGTCCTCCTAGATTTCCAGCCTTCTCAGTCTGTCACTGCCAGTAAGCCTGGCTACCCTGTGAAGAAACCTAATTTCTGCACCTTGTCTCTGAGATCTCATTTTTACAGTCACATTCCAAAGCTCATGACCATAGAATGATTAGTAAACTGAGGCCTTCATTCTGGAAATCAGCTGTTGCTTCACCATCACAGTCCAGTATAATGCTTGCAACACTACAATGAACTGCTGCATCCATTTACTGCTCAGTGTTATGATCCCCTCTTCACTCGGGCATGAACAAGACTCTAAAATGCTTCAACTCATCTACCCAAATAAGCTGTTGTCCTACCTACCTGGATAGAGCAGTTCACTCTTTTCATGAGATAAACATGACCTCTGATTGGAGCAACTAATTTTTTCATTCCAGTTACTTCATGTTCAGCATTGATTCACTCTGGTGCACTATGGTGACAACAGTCATTTGAGGCTAAGAGGACAACATGACCTGCAGACATGAAAGTGCAAGTCTCTATCCACTTCCAGACCTTGCATCTGCTTTCACATTCTGTCCATGAAAATCACAAACATGAGGGGAGACAAGGCACACTCTTGAAGTAGTCCTACACTTACTTTGAATGTATTCAACTTAACACTGAGAGTGCGGACACAGATTTCACTTCCAAAAAACAGGGACTGAATGACATGTAGCAGCTCTTTTGGGCCTCTGTTCTGTTGCAGAATATGCAAATAGACATTCCTGGGTACTCAGACTTATGCCTTCTTCAAGTTTACAAAACTCCCATGACCCTTCAGCATACATCTCAACTGTCCAGATTTTGGAGACATCTTTGTTTTTCTCTGGTTTTTGCTTCAGTCCTTCTAAAGCTGGAAATTATTTTGAGATGTTCTTAGTTAACACTATCAGCTTCTAAAAGTTGTTCTAATTTGGGCACTTTCCCTAATGATTTTTTGCTTTGTCCCTAAGTCTGGGGGTAAACATTGAGAGGTATGCTGCCTCAGATCTCTGTGGAAGTATAGTGAGATCCTGGAATTGTGACCTTATTATGGAAGAAGGGTTTGCATATTTCTGTTACCCTGGGATCTCTGTTGTCTGGACCATTAGCTCCTGGTAGGGTCATCCCTGGCATATTGATCTCATGACAGAAACTAAACAAGTCATGATCTAAAATGCTCCCACAAGATGGTTCAGTTAAAGAATCTGAGAACCTTATCTTGGACAGGAGTGGAGTCTCCACCTTTGGAGCTAGGTCAGGGTTTTTTTTTTACCATTGAGTACGTGGTGGCCCACTATGTCATGTAGCCCAGATGGGCTTAACTTGAAAAATCTGAATGCAGCTGCTGTGTGAGCTCACCTTTGGCATGGAGAAGCAGGGGGGGCAGTTTCAATACTAGTCAGATGGCAGGCAGAAGAGAAACAGATTATCTTATCTACAGTTTAATATCTCTTTAAAGACATGTCTCTCAAGAAAATGGCCCCACTGTTGTAACAGTCCCATTACTAAAATCCATCCTTATTCTAAATCTTATCATGTCTACAATTTATAATCCCAGTAAAAATATACCTTAAAAAACAGTCCTGCAGTTGTACCAACCCCATTTTAAGTTTTCTCTTCATACAGTCAAATGAAACAAATATGCTAAAATTCTCATTCTTTTACTATAATGTAGGACCATATGATCATAGGAAATACAAAGCAATTATGCCATAAAAGTGTATGCCTTGCCAAAGCCCATCCTCATGTTATACTCCCCTTCTCAAGAAAGGCAAAATAGGTCATTTTCTGGATAAATGTATGGATATCCATTTAATAACCCAAGTTTAATTTGAAGGATGCTAGGTTGTCACTCTGTTTTAACTTGCCAAAGAAGTTTGCTTAAGAGGTGGGGTAGGCAATGGTTAATAAATCTGTCTCTGCAGCATGTTTTATGTGCTGTTGGATACTGAAGTCCCTGTTTTTGGTATTAATGGAACTCAATAACTTGTGAAGATATAGGAGATCAAGAAGGATGGGGTCCCTAATGGTGCAGAACACATGGCATAGATGACCACAGAACAGCCTGTAAAAAATTAGTAAAAGGTTAATGCTTCAAGTTTTTCTTGGTGGTGCAGGAACTTCAGCCCAACAATTTTCATGGTTAAGAACATCTGGGGCCTTTCAAGTTACTTAATATTTCTAGAAAGGTAGATCCAAAAAGGGGCATTGTACTCAATAATTGATCTCTTTAGGGGTGTATTAAGAGGGATGATAACCTCTTTTGATCTAGATGACATGTCTTTAGATATTAGTTCTGCTAAGAAGGAGGATTTTCTGACTACTGCTAATACATGATGGTCAAAGGAGAAGGAATTACCAACCCACATTCCAAGATCCCTGGCTATGTTATCATTTTAAAGTGGGATACAAGTTCTTATATATATTGAGGGAGAGAGCTGCTTACCAAATATAAGTATACTACACTTTTTTCACATTTAATTTTAGCCATTTTTCTGTATACCACTTGTTTATGAGGGTTAATTCCTGCTGTAAGGAATGGGTATCAAAAGGAGATTTGACAACAGTGCTCAGTTTTCAGGCATCTGCAAGATCTAGATTGCTGTTCCGGAGATCTAAGGAGATACTGCTGAAAGAAAGCAATCCCGTTGTTAAACTCTGGAGTATACCATTAGTTACTTCATACTTTCTGAGAAGCACCTTGCTAAGTGGGTTCTATCTTTCAGTCAGTTGTCTATTCACCTCATCACATACAGATCTAGTTTTAAGGCACTTGATAGCAACACGGAGTATAGTGTCAAACGCTTCGGCCAGCTTCAAATAGGCTTTGTGAACAAGATGACCATTTTCAACAGCCTGAGAAACTTTCTTCAAGAAATTAACTAAATTGAGTAGGCAGGATATAATTTTGACAAAGCCAGAATGATATGGCTCTAGTCCAATAAGGTTTCTAATATTACAGACACACACCTTAAACTATGAGCCGTATATTTATCAGTCTTATCCATGCACCCTACCTCTCTCTGCATAAGTTTGTATAATACCCCTCTATTCATTTCAAGGCCATTACTAAATCAGAAATTGAGAAACTCTTCTAAAGAAGATAGACTGCTCCTATCATCAGTTTTTCCACACCATTCATTCTGATATATTCAGGCTTGGTAGCAAATTACTTAGCAAACCTCTTACCTTCATCTTTAACCTAACACTCACAGTTTGTATTCTGCCTCATAGCTTTAAGCTCTTTCTTGTCTTTCCATACTCAAATTCTCCACCCCTTCCACAGCCAGTGACTTTTGCCCAGTCTCAATCTTTTGTCCTCTCACTAAAAGTCTTGAAAGAAATCATATACAACCAAATACTTAACTCCATACCTCTAAATATAACAATTTCAATCAGCAACATCATTTTTTATTGAAACTAGAGTACCACCACTGCCATCTTTTCTCTTACTAGCCAGATTTACTCCAACATGGAGCAAGGTAAAATTACTTGAGTTATTCTTCTCAGTCTTAGTAAAGCTTTTTATATGTTAAACATATCCTCAAAATAATGAATGTAGTTAGACATATTTCTCTAATTCCCTCCTACAGGGGTTCAAAAATTCTATCTACAATGGCACCTTCACACTCATTGGACCTAATAATATAAGCCATATCTCTGATTCTTCTCACAAAGGTATTTTTCAAGGTTCTGTTCTGGATCATCTTCTGTTTTTACTCTTCCTAAATGATCTTCCTTGGGATGTTTCTCATAGCAGTTGTCTCCTGTATACTAATGACATTGTTATCTTTAAGTGGAATAATACTACCTCCTGCCTATAGACTGAATTTCAATCTGACTTTATTGCTATTTGGAATTCAATTCACAAAAATAACCTGACAGTCAATAAGCACAAAAGTTCCTTAATGCTGTTTGGCACGTACCAAAAATTAAACATAATCACAGTCTTCCAGTTATTCATCCTGCAGATTTTCCTCTTCCACATGTTACAGAACAAATATGTTTATGCCGCCTACTATATCGTTGTCTCTCCTTTCATAAACACATTGAAACTCAAATCCCTTTTCTACAGGATTTGTCATCTTCTTACAGGAGAAGCCCAATGAGCCATAGCCATAAATATTCTTCTGTCTAGACTCATATATGGATTGCCCATCATTGCCCTGGACTCATCACATGACCCCTCCTAAAATCAAATTCTCAAATTCATTCACCTCTCCAGCAAATCTGAATAACACTGTCTTACTCTTAGCAAAGGTCATATGGAGCAAATGATCATCTTTTGCTAAACAAAAGCATAATAGAGAGTTGTAAAAAAGGGAAAGAATCTAAGTGTGGCATGTATATCACAGCATTTCACAATATCCCACCTTCATGATTAATAAAATACTTACAAATGTATAAGATACACCCTACATTGATCAGTCACATTTCAGTGACTATCAGTCAGTGGCAAACCACTTTGCAGCTGAGCCATGAGAAAGGTAAATCATTATCCCTAGGGATAAACATTCAAAGGGGAGTATTCCAGGCTGATTTTTTGTTACCATTGCTGGTTTGTAATACCCTTAACCCTTTAAACTGTTTACTTAACATACTATGCTATGCTACAGTTACAGTTTAATTCCCAGAAACCAACCTTGTTTAAAGACATCTGATCTATTTTTCTGGATGTCTTAAAATTGTATAGTTCATCAGATAAGGCGATGAAAGTACAACAAGTGGTTAAAACTTTCTCAGAATATATAAGAATGGCATTTGACCTTGATAAATATGCAAAAGCAATATTTCAAAAGGGAAAGCTGCAGCACCAAGAAAATATCACCTGCGACAGGAAAGTGATATAAACGAAGATGAGCGGGAGAGAGTGTATAAATATATGGATATAGATGAAGAGTCAGGAATAAAACATGAACACATGTGAATAAAGATCAGTAAGGAATACATCAGAAGACTAAAACTAATATTGAAAACTACCTTGGCATCTAGGAATAAAGTCCAAACTATAAATTAATTTCTAACTTACAGTTTTGGGGTGACTGGCTGGCCCACAAACGTATTGAATCAGTTGGGCACGAAAAAAGAAAAATGCTTCATATATATTGAATGAGATATAAAAATCAGTGATACCAAGATTTTATATGCACCATTCTGAAGGAGGTATGGGCCACCAAGAATTTGACTGTATCTATAGATCTGCAATCATGGGAATGCATGCATATATCCTGACCTCATCAGATCCAAACATAGTGAGAATTTTAAAACATGAGGAGAAGGAGACTAAGATGACATTTTGCTTAGTTTAGCAGAAGAATTTTGGAAATCAAACCAGAAGTAGACAAAAATTAGACAGCAAGAAAGAATATAAGGAAAAGGATTAGGCAAGAAGGAAAAAAAAAATAATCGAAAAGTCTACAAATATAGAGGCAAGTATAGAGATCTTCTCGAAAAACTTAATATTGACCAAGATTTGACACAACAATTGTTAAAGAGACGTGAACTGAAACCAAAAGATAAAAGACTAATAATGGTGGCCCAAAATAGTGGACTATGTACATATGGGTTTACAAAGGCAATTGAAAGTGTGACAGAAAAAGACAAATGCAGGTTCTTGAAAACAGAGCTGGAAAGAGTCACACATCTTGTTGCTGGGTGTGATATATTCAGGACAGAGGGCCTGTATTTGAAGGGCACAATAATATAGCAAGAATGTTGCATTCAGGATTGTGGGAACATTATAATTTATAAGTAGCTGAGAAGCTTTGGAAACATGAACCACAAAGCATTATAGAGAATGAAGAAGTTTATATCACATGGGATCATCCATTACCAACAATTTAAAAATAGATGAAAAAAAAAAGAGATTTAGTAATCAATGGACAAAGACAAAAGTAGCATTGATAACTGAAATTGCTGAACCCAGTGTTTAGAGTGTCTTATATTCAAAAAGACACAAAGTCATAAAATGACATAATTTGCCAGCAGAAATGTGAACAATATGAGGAGAGATACCCAGACTGTTCCACTAGCATCAGGAACAAAAGGGCTAATCAAAAGGAATTTACAATTGTGCTTAAATATAAATATAGATATAAATATGCTACCCATAGCCGGCCTTAGGCATAGGCCAACTAGGCGGCCACCTAGGGCACCACTGTAGCAGGGGAGCTTTGCCAGTATTTATATGGTGTAGGTAGACCAGGATGGGGGCACCAGATGGTGTGGTAGGGGACGCTGTGGAGCCCTTTTGCCTAGGGCACCAGTTGACCTAAGACTGCTCCTGCTACCAATACATGTAACTCTGACCCTGTATAAATTACAGAAGGATGCAATTCTGGCCACATTGTGGGTACTGAGAAGAGCACTGTTGGCTAACATCAAGGACCAAATTACGACTAATTTCATGAACACTAATTGTACCCTGACTTAGGAGAATGGTTCATTCCTGCCATGGTATTAAAACCCCAAAACACTTGAAGAAATGAAACCGAGGGAAAGTGACTTCCAGAAAGCAGCTTTAACATTTGTTTACAGGAAAGTCCGACTGGGACAGAGCCCATTTTCAGCAAAGGCCCAGGGAGAAATTTTCCAGATGCATGTCTTTTGAACCAAAGACACTGTCCTCCCCTGCTCAATAAATTGTGTCTCAGAATCTCTATATACTCACATTGAAATTCTAATTCTCTACTTTTTTCTATACCTTCATTTATACTTGTCTGTGAGGGATAATTCTCTAAACTTGCTTCTGCTTTCTGAACCCATCAAGCTAGCAGATAAACTCATCTCTTTCAAGAAATTTCTCCTGTCTCCATTGCTTGCAGAAAAAGAAATACTGATGCTTCAGAAATACTGGTTAATATAACTGATTGCCTGTACTATCAGCAAAACTCAACTCCTCAATATTCTTATAATGTCCCATTTATTTCCCATCTATGTATCTATCCTTTCTTAACTGTTGTTGTGACGACCCTCCACTGGACCAGTAATCAAGGAGCATCAATCCTTACCACTGGCAACAGTGGGGGATGTTCACTGAGATGATGACAAGTACACACACAGTATTTCCAGTTGCAGCTCTCTGCATCAAGTGCAATTTCCCTTAGCACACAGAGACCACAGTCAGTCCGGGGCTGGTTTCTCCCTCTTTTTCCAGATCTCCAATAAGACTCCCAACTGGCAAAGCTATAGAGATGAGATCTCAGCTGAGTAAGCAAGACAAGACATCCAGCACTCTTCCTGTCCAACCAGCGCTTCATGTCCCTGCCAAGTAGCTGATGCACATACTCTTTGACATTTGATTTACACATGCACACACCTGGAAAAAGCTGGTACAGGTTTACTAGCTATGCCTCCTTCTGCCCAGACTATAAGGTAGTTTCCACTGCCTCCAGTTACTCCTTGTCAGCTACTTTAGGAATTTTAACAAAGGATGTTCAACTTACTGTGTAATATTAATACTAATACAAATGGCAGTTTGACCAAGAGCAAGGCTGTTAGGAGTGGTCCACACAGTGTCACCAAATAAATATGCAAGAACTCTCAAAACTTAAATATCTCTACAAAAATCAGCCACAATTAATGGTTTAAATATATTTAATAATAAATAATAAAATAATAAGACAATACTAAATTTATATTCACAGTGACATCAGAGTTCAAAACCACAGGAAATATTGAAAATAATATTGCATTACAGGCTCACACAAGCAAAGAAAAACATCTAAACCAACCTTCACTATATTCCTGACTGTATCTAAGAGAATTAGACTGTTCCGTAAAAACTTACGTCATTAGAGCAAGGCAGATGTGCTGAATGGTTCCTGTTGTTGTCAGGTCCAAGACAAAATGCAGAATGCTCTTTCTCATTAAGAGACTTCTCAAATTAATATATAAAAGATTACTGTTGGGATAGCTTGCAGAATGACATCATTTCTGGTCATCTGACTTCTAGTTCCCAGGCCAAAACCCCTGTTGCTAGAAGCTATCAGCATTTAGCATCTACATGTAAAAATATACAGACAGAGGCTTTTCCTCAGATTTTTGGCAGATGTTGGAAGTCATAAAACATTTGCATTTCTTCATGCTTTCAAGACTAGTAATTAGTTTGCTGCAAGGACAATATAGAAAGCCTCCAAGTACAGACCTTGTGTCTCTAGCTGCATTGAAAACTTGTGAGATAGCTTCTTTATTGCATCCTATAAAGTAATTTAATTTCAGATATTTTTCTAAAGTTTGCTGAACTGACCTCCTGTATTCTAGTTTCCACTGTAAAAATAGATACATTTAAACAGTTACAATACTGCATGTACATTTCTGTTCTCTTCCAGTAGGGCACACTGCGGTTACATTTCAAACAGCACTTTGCAAATATTTTTTCAATGCACACATCCCTACAAGCAGTTTGAAATACACGTGACATACAGTTCTAATACATTTGGAACACAAGCATCTTGTATAAATCATTTTGTTATTCGCCAATGACATTTAATTATTTACAAAATTCCAGCTAGCTGTGCTGGCAATATCTCCTTTTGTCACAGGTGTCTTGAGAAACATATCACCCTCTTTATCCCCATCCTTTCAATTTAACATACATGGGGGATTAAGACACTGAAAAAAGTATGTTAAAAGAAAGAAAAATTATGTTAATGGAAAGAATTTCATCCATGTGCATATGGTTTAGTACTGTGCTCTACTTGTTATATGCTTAACACATGCCTAAGAAAATGAAATGCATTTTTTCATGCTAGTATTACTATGCAGTGCAATTTGCACCATGAATGGCACTTCTTTTAGTCTGAATATTTTATTCTTCAGTCTTTCCTTTTCTGTATCATTTATTTGTGAATTACTTGCCTTATTTTGTTCCATCTGTATTTTCAGTTTATTTGACATTTGAATGCAGTCTGCTTTGTTAGTATCTTTTTTCCACCCTGGCCTAGGTCATGACTGAAAAGTATCCTCAGACCAGTTAATTTACCTGGTCAATAAATGTTAAATAAATAAAATAAATATCATAGTTTATAAGGTTAGATATAATGGGTTACATGACCTTGCAAATCAGACTAGTCAGGTCAGACTAATGGGTTTACAGTTTCCCGGGCCATTGGTAGAGACACCTTTTTATAGTGGAATCACCACTGCAGTTTACCATACTTCAGGGTCTAATCCCATTATTTACTATGCATTCAGGTAAGTATCAGTCCAATGGAAGTAGTATTTTTGGTTTTATGGAGCAGCTTTAGTATGTGTTCCTTTCTGGTATGAGGAGGTGTAAGGGATCCATGAATTTGTGGAATTACATTATTTTTGTGGGATAGAATTTGTACTACATTGTCTGCTAGTACATTCGCAATGTCTGCTGGGTTGTAGTGGGTGAAGCCATTTTGGGTAAGTTTAGAACACTTCTGAGTGTTATTTCTTAGTTTTTTAATGCAGCTAAGGAAGGACCTATAATTATCCTTGGCTTCAGATAATAATTTCAATTATTTCTATAATTGGCCCTGAAAGTAGTATTTAGTTCTTTACTGAATAAATATGATATTCTTAACGCAATCTTCAATGAAGTTTTAGCTATATTATATGATTTATTTATTTTTTCTCGTTATAGAGTTTATTTAGGCTGGTGGACCACTACAGTGGTGTGTTCTTAAACTTCACATTATATTTGGCTCAAGTAGGGATAATGTGGTCAAGACACCTGTGTATGTGGGAGTAAGGCTTATTTATATAAACAGCAGTTGTGCCAGTGGAAGTGTAAGGTTTGGTGGTATTACAAGTAAATTTGGACAGCTCATCATAGAGTTTAATGAACTCTATCTGTTTGAAATCCCTGAATTTACAATTACTGGCTGCAGGGGTTTTAGTTGTTTTGAAAGAGAAGGTTACACATTTATGGTTAGGGAGTGGTACACATAGTGACTATAATAGCTTGGATCAATTCAATAGTAAGTTCTCTAGTTGGTTTACCTATCTACCTATCTGTCTGTCTCTCTATGTTTGTTTACCAGATTAGTGCTCTGATCAATATTAACCATTTTCACAGACAGTCTGGTTTTAAACAATCTGTTCTAAAGAATAATTATTTATTAAGTCTAAGACTCTCTGGACATACCCAACTTTACATGCAACATTTTTGATGCATCTTAAATAGCATGAAGCATGAGTTAGAAACACCTCTAATAGCACTGTTCAGTTCCAGCTTCCGTACAAATTTTGTACCAAGTGGATGGAGAAGAGCTACAGTCATTCTCCAAATGATGTCATCATCCTACAAGAGGGTCTTACACAAACAAATGACTTGTGCCAAAGTCATGGTCTTAAACTCAATGCAAAAAATGTATCATCATTCCTTTCAGTAAGAGTGATGTTCCTGCTAACTACCATATCAATAACAACACCCTAAGTATGCACTCAGTGGTAAGAGACCTGGGCACAGGTGTTGACAGCAACCTTACCTTTGATCACCATGTCTCCACAGTGGTAAGAAGGGCATTCTATATTGCTCATCTCATAAGTAAAGGCACTACCTCCAGAAAAAAAGGAGTCATAACCCCACTGTACTCTTCCCTCATCAGGCCAATAATTGAGTATAATGCCCCTTTGGCATGTACCTTTCCAAGCTCCTGCAGCAATTGGAGAGAATGCAAAGGTTCCTCACAAAGAAAATTCAAGGTCTTCAACTTCTGTCCTATGAAGATTATCTGAAATCACTGTCACTTTATTCTGTTTCATACAGATTACTCAGAGGTTATCTCTGCCTTGCATATAAGGCAATCTTTGACCATGCTTTATTGGAAATGCTACATCTCTGTAAGTCAACTGGTACATGTCTTACTCACTCTAATGGTCTTAACCTGGTATGTGACATTAATATAACTTGCTGGAGGGACAGATTTGTCTCCCAGAGGTTACCACACCTTTGGAACAGACTCCTGCTTCATATCAAGCAGAGCACTTCATTGGTCCTCTTCAAACGCAATCTGGACAATTGGATGGCTAACCATAAATTCACCCCAGGGGTTCCACCTATGTCCATCTTGGAGAGAGGTGATAGGTGCTGATTGTGGAAATAGGTATAAAACTTGGCTAGGCTTGTAAAGGCCCTATGGCCATTAGCCTAGTAACCTCCTATGATCCTACATAATGGAGGACCTTCCACAGATTCAGGCATTTAAAGACCCAGAAGTCTGACCAGCCTCATATGCAAAGTCCTGCAAAGACTTTTCATGGAACTAATCAAAGAGGACATAGGGAACTTCCAAACACTGAAATAATCTAGTTTGGATTTGTCAAGGACAGGTCATTTTTATTCAACCCGGTGGATTTGTTTGAAAAGGTCATCAAAGCAATGGATGAAAGCAAAATGATACATACCCCATAGTTCAACCTAGCAAAGCTTTTGACAGGATTCCTCACTCAGGCATAGCAGAAAAGCTGAATAAACTTGGAATAAACCCCTATGTCATCCACTGGTTGGATGCAAGAAATCAAAACACGGGAAGTTACCTCCACAGATAAACCAATCACTAATGGAGCTCTCTGGGGTTCTGTGCTGGGACCTCTCCTGTTTGGCATCTATTTTTCTGAAGTAAAAGTCAATACCAAAGGGCTCTGGCTGACTAAGTTTACAGATGAGTGCAACCTAGGAACAGACATTGAATCCCCAAATGACCTAGCCATCCTGCAGAAAGGTTTGTCCCAAATAAATAACTGGTGCAAAATCATGGACTGAAACTTGTGTGCCCCTAAGAGTTGACTCTGTTGTTCAGAATTTGGAAACTTATATGAACAGTGATCTAACTTTTGACCAACATGTTTCCATTGTTGTAAGAAAGTCCTTCTATATTGCACAGCTTATAAACAGAGAGATTGTGTCTATTTCTAGGAATGTCACTGTCCCCTTTACTTAGTCTTAATTAGGACAATCATTGAATATTTTGCCCCCTTTGGCATGTATCTATCCAGACTGTGCAACAACTGGAATGCTCACAGAGATACCTTACTAAAAGAATACAAGACCTGAACAACATGTCCTACATGGACTGACTCAAAGTCCGGTCACTATACTCATTATCCTACAGACTGCTAATAGGTGACCTCTTTCTAGCATACAAGGCATCCTCTGACCAAATACTGATGGACTTACTGCACATCAGCAAGTTAAATGACATTGGAAATACTCAGTCTAGGGATCTAAACCTCTTCTGCAACATGAGCAGAACAGTTTGAAGGGACAGTTATATCTCGCAGAGGATACCTCTGCTCTGGAACAGACTCTCCAGCCACATAAAACAGTGTTCATCCCGTCCATAGTCAAGTTAACCTGGATCTATGGATGAGAAACAGAAAATTTACCCAAGGACTGCTGCCTATACTACTAATGGACAGCGACAGCTCCTAAATGCTTTATCAAATTTCAACAAAATGCAAATTAAAGGTCATGCTGCTAAACGCTAGGAGTCTAAACATGAAACTGCACTCATTGCTAGCATTCTTAACCCTGGAAAATGATGATGTGTGCAGTCAGAGAAACCTGGTTAAAAGCTGCAGAGTACCCCAGCCATACCTGGTTACTCATCCTATCATACATTTAGACCCCAAACTGTGGGCAGTAAAGCCAAAGGAGGTGGAGTTTCAATATATATTAAAGACATACACACCTCCAGGCTGATCAAACAGTGTGACACACAGCAGACACTCCAGGTTCTGTTAACCATTGACAAGACCCCTATACAAATCATAGCTAGCTACCAGCCCCCAAATCTAACTCAAGATGCCCAATCCGCCTATCTGGACCTCTTTGAATCAATCAAGATTCAACCCTTTACCCTGATCCTGGGTGACTTTAACTACCCAAACATAGACCTACTACTCATGCCAGAATAAAAATGCCCAGAGATTCCTCAATTTTGTCAATGCAAATGCTTTGGAACAGCTAGTAGATACTCCCACAAGAGGTGATAATATCTTTGACTTGGTATTAACCAACATGAGTAACCCCTGCAGCATCCCTGCAGTATCATCCTCCCTGTTAAGATCCAACCATAAAGTGGTCACTTTCGAAGTCATCATCTTCCTCAACCCCTCTCTAGCTAGGGTCAAACAAAAAACTTCTCCAAAGCTGATTACTGCCTCCTGAGGGATGGTATAAACAGCTTCACACACCCCTCCCCCTCTCTAGGAACCGGCACCATTATCCAAAACTTTACCAAAGCAATATATGAGCATTTATATAGATGCATGGAATTAGGAATATCTGACAGGTCTAAATCATCCTCTGCAAGGAAGAGTAAACCTGTCTGGTGGACATCTGCAATAAATAAACTCTATAACAAAAGGAAAAAAATTGCTGTCCAGGACCACGAAGGAGCAGGTGCCAAATTGGAGGCAAATCTCTCTTTAGCCTGAGCAAGCAAATACGAGCACTAGTGAAATCCTCCAAAGCAAACTTTGAGTCCAAATTGGCCACATCTACTAGAGACAATCACAAGGCTTTCTTCGCATATGTCTGCAATCTCAAAGGAAGCACCCAGATCTGTTCAGAACTGGTGGTCAAAGAGACCACATATACAAATGTTGTAGATATAGAAAACTTGCTGGCTGACAGATTCAGCAAAAACTTCATCCCTCTGCCCCCCCAACAGTAAATCAGGACATTCCCATTACCTGTCCCCTTTCCCTTATATGTAGGGAACAGGTCATCACTCTCAAAGGCAAAAAATACAGCCTCCATGGGACCTTATTACATCTCAGGCTGCATCCTGCATGAACTCAGTCAGGCACTTGCAGCACCATTAGGTGCCTTATTCATTCAATGCCTGAGTACTGGCTTTATCCCAGCTGAGTAGAGGACAGCCACTGTCATCCCTTTGCACAAAGGTGGAGTGTCCACTGATACGGGTAGTTACAGACCCATTAGCCTAACTATCCTGATCTGCAAGGCCATGGAACGGATTATCATGGACCTCATTAACAAGGACATTGGCAACCTCCAAACACTTGATCCCACATAGTTTGCCTTCATGAAGGGGAGGTCATGTCTATTAAATATGGCTGACTTCCTTAAGATATTCACCAAAGCCATGGACGAGGGGAAGATGGTGCACAATGCCTACCTTGACCTGGCCAAAGCCTTTGACGCTATTCCCCACTCAGGCATAATAGATAAACTCTCTCAACTAGGCATCAATCCGTATGTTACCAGATGGGTAGCTAACTGGCTCACTGATAGAACCCACTTAGTCAAAATAGGGAAAGCCACCTCAAGTAGTAGACTGGTAACGAGCGGCATACCCCAGGGTATGATCATGGGGCCTCTGTTATTTGGGATATACTATTCTGAGGTGCAGGCCAAAACCAGTGGTCTATGGCTGACCAAGTTTGCAGATGACTGCAAGCTGGGTGCTGTCATTAAGTTTCCTAGTGATGTGGACATCATCCAAGAGTGTCGCACCCAAACAAATTACTGGTGCCAGAAACATGGCCTCAAGCTGAATACTAAAAAATGCATCATCATCCCCTTTGGGAGAGTGACACCCCCACAAATGATCACATTGATAACAGCATCCTAAACATGCAATCAGTCGTGAGGGATTTTGGACACCCAGGTTGATAGCAACCTCACTTTTGACCATCGTGCTGCTTCCATTGTATGGAAAGTTTTCTACATGGTCCACCTCATAAGTAAGGATATCTCATCCAGGGGCAAGGAGGTCATAACATCCCTGTATTCTTCCCTTATAAGGCCTATTATTGAGTACAATGCCCCGTTCAGCATGTATGTCACAAAGCACATTCAGCAGCTGAAGAGACCACAGAGGTTCCTCACCAGGATAATCCAGGGCCTCAAAAATCTACCATACACAGATAGGCTAAAAGCCCTATCCCTCTACTCAGTTTCATGCAGACTTCACAGAGGTGACCTCTGTCTGGCATACAAGGTGATCTTGGACCCTGCCTTGATGGGACTGCCGCATATCCTCAAGTCAAGTTCCACTTGAGTAACCCACACGTGTGGCCTCAAACTGGTCTGTGACATTAATAGGACTTGTTGGCGGGACAGATTTGTATCCCAGAGTCTCCCACATTTGTGGAACAGATTCCCTCTCCACGTCGAGTGGAGTATCTCTTTACCCCTTTTTAAGCGCAACCCGAATAACTGAATGGGAAGCAGAAAATACATCCCTGGGATTCCATCCATGTTCCTACTGGACAGGGGCATAACATGCTGACTTGTCTAAACATGGGCTAAGCTCTTGGCTAAGCTTATATGGGCCTCAGGACCAATAGCTTAGTAACTTCCTATTATTGTATGGTCCTATGATCCCATGCATAGGTCTCCTCAAATTATCTATGGTATGTAGTATCCCAGTTATTCTCATTGGGGTAATATATAATTATTGACCATGGGATGGGTAAAGTCAGTCTCTAACCAAATGGGTAGGTTAATTCAGGACCAAATTATTGTGCAGTCATCTGCAAACATGGTCAACCAGAGGCCATTGATGTTAGCTTTGACCTCAGAGAAGTAGAAGGCAAACAGGTGCAGACCCAGCATTGAGCCCTGAAGCCCCCCCCCGGGTAACCATCTTTTTTTGTGGAGTTAGACTCCCCTTTTCTAACTTCTTGGGTCCTATCTGCAAGCCAGCTGGCTATCCAGCAGGTGATATAGGATTTTATACCTAGTTTAGTGAGTTTTTAAAATGCACATATGAAGTATTGTTGCTAAACATCTTGGTCAGGTCAAGGTAGGAAGTATGCATGATTTTGTCTTTGTCCTTTGCTTTGGTGACCTTTTCAAAGAAGTCCACCAGGTTGAGTAGGCAAGACTTGGCCTTGACAAACCAAAACTGATTTAGGTCCAATGTTTGTAGGTTACCTAGGTCATCATTTAGGATATCCATTATTATTCTCTCCATAGCTTTGCATATTAGGCTAGTCATCTTATGGCCTGACAATTCCCCTTGTCAGTGGATGTCCTGCCCTTGTGCAGTGGGATTACCATTCCAGTCCTCAATTTGATTGGCTCGAAGACTGTTTTGATGCTGTGGTTAAGTATTGTCTCTAGTGGGCCCAGTAGTTCGTGTTATTAAGGAGGCATCCTGGAATATTATTGGGACCCATTGATGCACAGTTTTTGGCTTTGGACAGTGCCTTGCATACCTGCTTCTAGTGATAAATGGGGTTATTGATATGGATATTTCCTGAAGGTCTTCTGGTGGGGAGAAGTGGGTAAAATTGGAGCTAAATTTGTCAGCCAGGCAGTTTGTTATATCTTCTGGCTCCATATAGGTTGCACCATTTACAATTAATTTAGTACATTGCTGTGTATTTGAGATTACTAACATAGCTGAAGAAAGCTTTGTGATTGTTCTTGGACAGGGAAGCTAATTTTACTTCAAATTTGGCTTTGGTAGACTTGATTAGCCCTGTGAGCTGCTTATTTACAGTGGATATAAAAAAATGTACACACCCGTGTTAAAATGCCAGGTTTTTATGATATAAGAAAACTGAGACCACAATAAATCATTTCAAAACTTTTCCCACCTTTAATACACCCTTATACTAATACTTTGTTGAAGTACCTTTTGATTTAATTATAGTATTCAGTCTTCTTGGGTAGGAGTCTATCAGCATGGCACATCTTGACTTGGCAATATTCGCCCACTCTTTCTTGCAAAAGCACTCCAAATCTGTCAGCTTGCGAGGGCATCTCTTGTGCACAGCCCTCTTCAGGTCACCCCACAGATTTTCTATTGGATTTAGGTCTGCACTTAGGCTGGGCCATTCCAAAACTTTAATTTTCTTCTGGTGAAGCCATTCTTTTGTTGATTTGGATGTATGCTTGGGGTCATTGTCATGTTGAAAGGTGAAATTCCTCTTCATCTTCAGCTTTCTAGCAGACGCCTGAAGGTTTTGGGCCAAAAGTAACTGGTATTTGGAACTGTTCATTATTCCCTCTACCTTGACTAAAGCCTCAGTTCCAGCTGAAGAAAAGCAACCCCAAAGTATGATACTGCCACCACCATGCTTCACCGTGGGGATAGTGTTCTTTTGGTGATGTAAAGTGTTTTTTTTGTGCCAAACATATCTATTGGAATTGTGGCCAAAAAGTTCAACCTTGGTCTCATCAGACTACAACACATTTTCCCACATACTTTTGGGAAACTTGATGTATTGTTTTGCAAATTTTAGCTGGGCCTGGATGTTTTTCTGTGTAAGAAAAGGCTTCCGTCTTGCAACCCAGCCCCATACCCCTGACATATGGAGAATACGGGAGATTGTTGTCACATGTAGTACACAACCAATACTTGCTAGAAATTCCTGTAGCTCCTTCATTGTTGCTGTAGGTCTCTTGGAAGCCTTCCTGACCAGTTTTGTCTTGTCTTTTCATCAATTTTGGAGGGATGTCCAGTTCTTTGCAACATCATTGCTGTCCCCTATTTTCTCCACTTTTTGATGACTGTCTTCACTGTGTTCCATGGTGTATTTAATGTTGTGGAATTTTTTTTGTAACCTTCTCCTGACTGATAACCTTTCAACAGTGAGATCCCTTTGATGATTTTTAAGTTCTCTGTGAACCATGGCTTTTGCTGTAGCAGGCAACTGAGTAAATGTCAGGAAAATATTTCTAGGACAGGTGAACTTTATTTGGGGTTAATCAGAGTATCTTTAATTGATGGCAGGTGTGTTCCCAGGAAGACTGAATGCTGTAATTAAATCAAAAGGTGCTTCAACAAAGTATTCGTTTAAGGGTGTGCACACTTATGCAACCAGCTTATTGTACGTTTTTTATTGTTTATATGTTTCCCCTAAAGGATCTGTTTTTCAATTGAATTGTATAGGTTATAGGTCACAATAAAGGTGGGAAAAGTTTTGAAATGATTGATTGTGGTCTCATTTTTTATATCACAAAAACCTGGCATTTTAACAGAGGTGTGTAAACTTTTTATATTCACTGTACATTGAAGACAGACTTTTTTTTTCCCCTCATATTGCTGGGCATTGTACCTCCTAATTTTCGCTATGAATTTCTTCTTTTTGTTATATAACCTATTATTGCTGGGATTCCTCCAGGGTGGCTTGTTTTTTTCCTGAGCTGATCCTGTGCATAATCTGGGTAGGACATAATCGTATTTACGTGGTGAGAGGTAATTTAGAACCCCTGTGATGTTATAGATCCTGGCATCAGAAAGCCAAATAAGTGTAACCTTGTCTATGTCCAGTTTAGTGAGTGTGGTATCAGTTTGCCTGATAATATAGTCATCAATTTCTGTTTTTTTTACTCATGGAATTTGTACTGTTAAACGGTTTGCAGTCTACTTCCTAATGACCCTTTACTATGTGTGACCATAACATTGATATGGTGGCTGATACCTGCCGAGACCTAGTCTTCTAATTCATGAAGGCTTTGGAAGTGATTTTTCTTTTTTTTTATAGTCTCAGCATGTCATTTTTAATGTGGCCATGATGAATTTTCAGTTGTAGTGTATGATGCTCACATGCCATTGTATGATGGTGAAAGAGATGCCTCCAGACTACAGAAATATTTGCACCTCTCACAGATTGAATTATTTGTATCAAGTAGAAGCCCATTATCTGTGAGCATATGGCTGTTTCAACACTGCCTGATAGTATCCAGTGCTGTAAGGTTGGCAAGAGAAGGAGTACTAGTAGGTTTACTTTCCATTTTGTCTAGTAGTCCTTAGATTTAGTGTGTTCTCAGTGCTCAAGATATATTGTTTGTAGCCTGGGTAGAAGGAGAACCAAGCTAAATTAAGTCACAACTAATGCTGAGCAGCTAAGAATGGTGTAACACAAAGTGCACACACTATATGGGAATACAGATGATACAGCAACTACTACAGGTCTCAAGTAAATTTAACTGAATAAAACACACAAATGCCTCATTTGCTACCTGTATACTAAAATTTCAGGAGGACATATATACATACACTGTAAAATAATGCTGAATATTCTATTGATATGTGTGAGATTAACATGCTGTATATACTATGTTTTAAAGACGTGTCCAAGATTAACATGATGTGATTAGAGTGCATGTCAGGTTGCCAAAGGTAGTTTCTGTGAATGTAAACAAAACAAATGTAGTTTGCAGAAACTACTTTCGTAGACAGTTTAGATTATCTTGCGCAGCCTTAGTGCTGGTATATATAATTCCTGGAGGTGCGGGGAGGGGGGTTGCACCCTGCAAAAAAAAAAAAAAAAAATTTGTTAATACTTTTGAAGGTGGTTTCAGTGACTTTTTTTTTTTTGTTAGCCGAAACTATCTTTGGCAAGTCAGCATGTGTCCAACTAGTGTATAGTGCATGCAACATGGGGATCATTTACTAAGTTTATGTAGTCATGAGCATTATATCATTTTTGGTGTTACCTGTTCCAAGTGCATTTAAAGGTAAGTTTTTCTGGACTTTCACTGAAAAGAATCTTTGCCCAGTCAGGCTTTCCCAGTAATCACAGGCAAATGAATAAAACTAATAAATAAATAAATAAATATGACTTGCTTAACAGTGTGGAGCACAGCACTCAAATGCCCAGAATTTTGTAGAATGTCAGTTTTGTCTCATATTTTCGAGTTGATCCTCCTATAATTTGTGGTTTTCTGGAAAATCATGGAGGACTGAATCACTAAATAATTACAAGCATTTGAATTTCACACTTCATATCCTTTAAAAAGTGCACAACCTACCTCTCAACACTTCAGAACATGAAATCCAGACAAAGCCTCAAATAAAAAGGGGGGGGGGGGCTCAAAAATACTATTTTTAAACATTCCTGTTACACACTTAGAAAGTGGATAGAATATGTTTTGCACTAGTATGAATTTTCTGAAGATTATGAAGTCTTAAAATCAAATGCCTTCCATTATTTTCAATCTTCAATGAATTACCAGTTATCCATAAAACTACAATTGTATGAGAAACGGACTAAAATTATAAGTAAAAAAATCTGGACATTCTGGGAAAATCTGGACAGTTGAAAGCTATAGTCCACTAATAATCTATCAACTTTCTACGTTTATACAAACAATATTTAAAATAATCCCTGATTTAGGGCATATGTCCCCACATTACATGAGCGTGGTAGGTATGACACAAATCACTGCAGCAATTTAGGATGTATTCACTGAACAGACTAGAGAATGAACGAAGTGTGACTCTGTACGCAGCACCCGTCCTCCTCATTTCTTAGACAAAGCAGACATGCTCAGAAAGCCAATCGCGAGACGTAAACAATAGGATAACGTGACTTTCAGAAAATATGTTAAGTCGCCCCTTTAAGGTATGTCACGTGAGTAGTCTTTAATCGCACTGTTAAGTTTCTGTTTTTGTTCATTCGAATAGCGAAGTGCGTCAGTGTCGCTTTTGTATTTTCGTATTTTGTTATTCGCAGAGAGCGGCCTAGTAAAAAAATACACTTTGAATCTCATATTTGTGACTTGTGATCGTTAAAATGGTTCAGCTTACTTTAAGCCCGTTTATCATCGCGAAAAAGACTAAAGACACCGAGGCACTGGTTTCTAATCAGGTGAGTTTTTATGAGTGGTGCTTTTCCTTGCCTCATTTTTGCATTACGATTTATGTAAGGGATTCATTCAGTGCATACACTTCAGGCGTATTTTAGTTGATTGATTAAAATTATTAGTGATAAATTTCGATATGTCCTGGATTTTATGTTGTATAAATATGAATGACGATAACATAGTATATGTCGGTAAATATGCGTTTGTGGTTCTCTTCCTTGTTCTGGTAGAGGTTGATGATTGATAAGCTGAATACTGGTTAATGCTGTTATTGATACGCAGTATACATAAAGTCTCAAGATGGCCATCTTAACTTAGTGAGTGCTTGTGCTTAAGTAAAGATGCCGCTGATTCGAGTTTCGAGCCGCACTTTTCCGGTTTAGCTCAATCCATATCTCTCAACCTTTTAGCACAAGAAGTCTGGACAAGACCCCAAAATAGGCACACATTTAAGATATTGCTCCTATAAACTTAGAAAGTTGCTGTTTTAATAGCCGATTTTGTTTGCATGCATTTTCTGAACGATATTTAGTCAAACTCAAATGTAATTCATGATTGACTTCGCTCCTCAGTAATTTACCAAACATCGCAAATTTTATAAGCAACAGACCAAAATGAGGCAACGACCTGGATATTCTGCTAAGAATCTGTACAGTTGAGCGGTATGCTTCTTATAACCTTAGAAAGTTGGTGGAATGATAGGCTTCACGTTACCATGTATTTTCTGAAGGGTATGAAGTTTGAAACTTATTTCCGTATTTAGTAATTTCACTTATCACGGATTTGTCAGAAGTCCATAACGTTTTAAGGACTGGACCAAAAATATCAGAAAAAAATGTGGATATTCTGCAGAGATCTGGACAGTGCGCGTTATGCCTCAATCAGGCTCTTACAAGGCAGGATTGACCTCTTATTATAATGACTGTCTTTTTTTTTGGGGGGGGGGGATAAATTGGTATAGACTCCTTAATTTTGTATGATTTTATTTATTTTGCTATCCTACAAATCTTGCTTCTTTGGTTGTCGGTGCAAGAGAGTTTATTATGGAACAGTATGTTGATGCAAAATCTTTGCTGTTAATTTTATAAGGAAATTTGAGTAGTAATTAACAGTTCTCCCACTGTGTATGGACAGTCTGTGGGTTAGACTCGTTTTTCCGTAAATAAAAACTTTATATGTTCTATGTTTTGAAATTGCTTGCTCACATGCAGACGCTTGTTAGTAGGGCTTGACAATAAAGTTTTAGAAAAAGACTAATTTTTCTGTCTATTGAAAAATCTGAAGTTTATCTTGTATCGCACTAATTTTCAGATGCTTGTGTCCCACCACAGAATATATTTGCAGTGTGCATATAGTTCTTTTTGGGGCACAACTGTACTTTTGTGTATTTTTCTGTTGCTGTGTTCTTCAGAATGATTTGTAGTTTTTCATGGACTGGGCAGCCATAATGAGATGAGTTTGTGTACCCTAAGGTCTCCAGCTGCTGATTCCCACAGTTTGTTCTGCATTCCCAGTGTGTGTGTGTATAAAAATTACACACACACACATTCATTCATTGTTGGTCACTCTTTTAACAGCCAATTGTTTATTTTCTAGTTTCTACTCAAATGCTCCTACATTTGCCCAAACCCCACATTTCCAACCACTGCCAACCTTGTCCCTGCATCTGCCTTCCCTTCTCTATTTTTCTCCTGTTGCAGAATGGGTAATCTCCAAGTGTAGTACCTCGCAGGATGCGCAGTAGCAAATCCCGCCCTGAACATGCCTCCAGCCCAAACATGAAGCACACTTGTTTTACTGCCTTGTAACGACTCATACTAAGAAAATGTAAGTAAAAATGGGAGCACTGACTGGTCAAACCAACGACTGTCAGGTTTGTCCTACACTAAATTTACGAGTATTTGCTTTGTTTACCCTGTTAAGGATTAAACTGCTGAACATGTCAGCCTGTGCATGCACAAAGTTAGATGTAACACATGCCAAGGCATGACAAAAAGGTGCAGAGTTGAAATCCGTCTGCTGTCAACTGCAAGTTAATGGAAAATCAAATTTATCCCTGGCAGGCCCTCTGCCACCCAAACGTGTTCTTGAAAAGGTAGATTGATACTGAAGGAAAGAAGTGCTTCTTAACTTGATTTACTTGAACCTGTGAGTGCTAGCTGATAGGGGTGGAGAGGTAACTGATAAAATCGAGAGTGGTGAAATTAAAGAAAAGGGGTAGCTGTGCCTCATTTTTGACAGCTACGGTACACAGTACTCAACTCTCTGATTTTAGAGTTTTGCTCTGTTCTGCCTAAAACTGGCGATTCTGAGAGAAAATGTTAGGGATTACACTTAATAAATAATTTCAGTACTTGGAGTTCTAGTTGTGAGAGTGCTAGCATTTTATAACTGTTGTCCCAAGAGTACCATAATTTACATACAGAAAATAGCTTATTTAGGTGACTGCTACGTTGCAGCATTGACTTTTACTAACATAGTAGTGGTTATGGAGAGTTATCGGGGCAACACTTGTACAACTATGTTTGCTAAGTTTTGAAACACCTAAATGTGAAACAGGATAAGCAGCACAAATATGCTGTTTACTGATACTGAAATGGTAACCTGCAGTGACTGTCACTCATACTCTATTTTCGCTTGCCAGTCATGTACGTCACGCCCAAAGCTGTGCAGAACTGAGTGCGAGGTACTACACTTGGAGAGTACCACAGAATGTCCACAAAAGTACATGCAGTCATCATTTTCTTTCGGCTGTTTGTTAGGGGTCGCCACAGCAGATCACCTGTTTCCATTTCTTCTGTCCTCTGTATCTTGCTGTGTCACACCAACCACCTGCATGTCCTCTCTCACCACATCCATAAACCTTATCTTGGGCCTTCCTCTTTTCCTGTTACCTGGTAGCTTCATTCTTAGCATCTTTTTCCCAATATACTCGTGTCCCTTCTCAGCACATGTCCAAACCAACATAATAATGCCTCTCTGGCTTTGTCTCCAAACCTTCCGACCTGGGCTGACCCTCCTAATATACTTATTCCTAATCCTGTCCACCCTCGTCACACCCAGTGCAAATCTTAACATCTTTAATTCTGCCACATCCAGCTCAAACTCCTGCCTTTTTGTCAATGCCACTCTCTCCAACCCATATAACATAGCTGGTCTCACTACCCTCTTGTTAGACCTTCCATTTCACTCTTACAGGTACTCGTCTGTGTCAAATCACTCCTGACACTCCTCTACCCACTCCATCCCACCTGTACTCTCTTCTTCACCTCTCTGCCACATTCACTGTTACTCTGAACTATTGACCCCAAGTATTTAAACTCATCCACATTCGCCACCTCTACTCCTTGCATCCTCACCATTCCTCTATCCTCCTTCTCATTCACATGCATATGTTCTGTCTTAGTCATGCTGACCTTCATTTCTCTTCTCTCTAGAGCATATCTCCATCTCTCCAGGGTGTCCTGTACCTGTTCCCTACTCTCACTACAGATCACAATGTCATCTGCAAACATCATAGTCCACGGGGACTCCTGTCTGATCTCATCTCAACCTGTCCATCACCATTGCAAATAAGAGAGGGCACAGAGCTGATCCTTGATGTAACCCCACCTCCACCTTAAACGCATCCATCACTCCCACCGCAGACCTCACTGCTGTCAACACTACCCTCGTACATATCTTGTACCACTCTTGCATACTTTTTTGACACTCCTGACTTCCTCATACAATACCACAACTCCTCTCTAGGCACCCTGTCATATGCTTTCTCTGTCTACAAAAACACAATGCAGCTCCTTCCGACATTCTCTGTACTTCTCCATCAACACTCTCTCAGAGCAAAGATCGCATCTGTAGTGCCCTTTCCTGGCATGAAACCATACTGCTGATCACTAATCATCATGTCCCTTCTTAAACTTGCTTCCACTACTCTTTCCCATAACTTCATGCTGTGACTGATCAATTTAATCCCTCTGTAGTTACTACAGCTCTGCATATCACCCTTATTCTTAAAAATCGGTACCAAAACACTTTTTCTCCATTCGTCAGGCATCCTCTCACTTTCCAAGATTTCATTAAACAGTCTGGTTAAAAACTCCACTGCCATTTCACCTAAACACCTCCATGCTTTCACAGGTATGTCATCTGGGCCAACAGCCTTTCCATTCTTCATTCTCTTCATAACTATCCTTACTTCTCCTTACTAATCCATTGTACTTCATGATTCACTATCTCTATATCATCCAACCTTCTCTCCCTCTCATTCCCTTCATTCATCAACCCCTCAAAGTACTATTTCCATCTCCTCAACACACACTCTCCTTGCTTGTGAGTATGTTTCCCTCATTATCCTTTATCACCTTTACCTGCTGCACATCTTTCCTGGCTCGGTCCCTCTGTCTAGCCAATAGGTCCTTTTTCTCCCTCCTTAGTGTCCAACCTTTCATACAACTCTTCATATGCCTTGGCCTTCGCCACCTCTCTCTTTGCCATGCACCTCATCTCCTTATACTCCTGTCTACTTTCTTCATCTCTCTGACAGTCCCACTTCTTCTTTGCCAACCTCTTTCTCTGTATGCTCTCCTGTACTTCCTCATTCCACCACCATGTCTCTGTCCAGATGTGATACCAAGCACCTTTCTAGCTGTCTCCCTTACTAGCTCTGCTGTAGTTACCCAGCTATTTAGTTACCCAGCTATTTGGTAACTCTTCACTGCCACCCAATGCCTGCCTTAACTCATCCATGAACTCCACCTCACAATTACCCTTTTTCAATTTCCACCATTTGATCCTTGGTGCTGCCCTCACACTCCTCCTCCTGATAACCAACATCATCCTACAAACCGCTATCCTATGCTACCTAACTACACTTTCTCTGGTCACCACTTTACAGTCTCCAGTCTCCTTCAAACTGGCCCTCCTACATAAGATGTAATCTGCCTGTGTGCATCTTCCTCCACCCTCTTGTTAAAATATGTATTCACCACAGCCATGTCCATCCTTTTCGCAAAATCCACTACCACCTGACCTTCTGCATTCCTTTGTTTAACACCATACCTACCCATCACTTCCTCATCCCCTCTGTTCCCTTCGCCAACATGCCCATTGAAATCTGCTCCAGTCACCACTCGCCCTTGGGTACAGTCATCACCACTTCATCCAATTCACTCCAAAATTTTTCTTTCTTATCCATTGCACACCCAACTTGTGGAGCATATGCACTAACAAACATTCATCATTGCACCATCAATTTCCAGCTTCATAAACATCACTCTATCCGACACTCTCTTTACCTCCAAAACACTCAGCATACTGTTCCTTCAGAATAACTCCCTACGCCTTTTCTTCTCCCCATCCACACCATGGTAAAACAATTTGAACTCACCTCCGATACACCTAGCCTTACTCCCCTTCCATCTGGTCTCTTGCGCACACAAGATACCAACCTTCCTTCTGTCCATATCAGCTAGCTCTCTCCCTATACCAGTCATACTGCCAACATTCAAAGTTCCGACCCTCACTACCACAGTCCTAGCCTTTCTCCTCTCTTCCTGCCTTCAGCCATGTCTTCCACCTCTTCTCCTTCGGCCAACAGTAGCCCAATTTCTGCCAGCACCCTGTAGGCTAACGGTACTGGTGGCGGTCATTGTTTACCCGGGCCCCGACCGATCCGGTATAAACATGTTTCTTGGTGTCTGCATGAAATGTTTTGGTGAAGTTTTACGCCAGATGCCCTTCCTGACGCAACCCTCCCCATTTATCTGGGTGTGGCTGGTACATGCAGTACTACTGTTTAAATGCATTTCTCCCAGGATCCAATCCAAATGAACTTGTTCAGTCTGTCCTGGAATGACGCATTGATTTTAATATGTATGTTAGTCGGTAATTGTTGCAGTTTCTGTAAGAAATGTATCCACCATTCAGTCCCTTTTCCAAGCCATTTGCTGATTCATCGTTTTCTCAAAGAAGTGAACATGACTGCAGAACCGTCGAAAAGGCTAACTGGCTGCCTGTGAAAACCACATGCTGACTTCTCCACTTGCCTCTCAACTATTTACACTTGACACCTTCCATCCACAAGCTTCAGACTATTCAGAGCTGCACTAACATGTAGTGACCTTAAACATCTTAATCGATCATGCTCTTAGCTTTGCTGCACAGACCATGCTTTCTCAGTCCTTGGTCCCAAACTGTGTGAATCTCCTTTTTTTTTTCCCCTTTAAAGATAATTTTTCTCACCTTCTTCTGTTTGCAAATAGAAACACATTTCAAGATTCTAGGAAATGTAGATGCTTAGCCAGTTTATTCATGGGTTCATTGGAGATTACTAGACTAACTGCTTAAGAGCCCTTAAAAGCTTAACCAGTGTAACCTGGCTTCATTCATTGTGTGGCCCTTGGGTGCAGGAGGGTGGCATGGATTTGTTCCAGACGTCCCCTATTCATAAGAGACGTATGCACTACTCTAGGTGTGAATTTGTGATCCCCCATACATTGAAGACGGCCAGGGAAAGCCTCTGCTTAATGTGAATAGGGAGCCTGTTCCAAAGAAGTGGCAATCTGAGCATGTATGTCTGTCTTCAGCATGTTTGAGTCTGTGCTAAGTTTAGATCGGGTGACCCTCGTGTTTGACTTGTGGATGTGTGGCAGCTCCATCAGGAATGGATTTTTGGGTGTCTTGTAGGTCAGTGCTAAGTTTAGATCGGGTGACCCTCGTGTTTGACTTGTGGATGTGTGGCAGCTCCATCAGGAATGGATTTTTGGGTGTCTTGTAGGTCAGTGCTAAGTTTAGATCGGGTGACCCTCGTGTTTGACTTGTGGATGTGTGGCAGCTCCATCAGGAATGGATTTTTGGGTGTCTTGTAGGTCAGGCATAGGTTACTCCTTAATAGTCTGTAAGAGAAGAGTAAAGCAATAGGGTTTCGGTCTGCTTGCATGTTAACACACTTGTTTTCTTTGTGAGGAGCATCTGAGGTAGTTCTAGCTGCTCTAAGTGCCTAGTCAAGTGCCACATACCAATTGTTGGTTTAATACGGACTGAGTACAGTGGGATTAAATTTTCCTTGGATCAGGATGTCAAGTGTGATAGCTACATTTAAAGTGTGTGTTTTATCTGCTTTATTTTCTGAAAAACAAAAAAAAAATACTCGTTTTCCCACTTTTCTAAGCTAGTATAGTCCAGTTTTCAGGTTAGTTTGAATTCAGGGCTGTGTTTGGTCATACCTTACTTGGATAGAAAGAAGTTTCTCTGCTCACTTTGAGAGAGGCTCTGCTTAAAGCTCCCTTAAAGCTCCCTATCTGTCCCTGGAGGAGTGGTCTCAGCCCAGAAATTAGTAGTTTATTGGCAATTTTAGGCTAATTTCTGTATCATTTCCCTGCTATAAAACCTGCATTTGTGCATTGGGCAGTGCCAGTTAGGGTATAAAATGTTCCCAGCTCCACAAAGTCTACTCTTCAATTTTTCCCTTGGAACTAGACAAACTTTCAACTAAAGCACTCTAATCATTCGCTTCTCATCCCGGCACTTGCTCTAAACTCATAGCACGCACTAATGAACTTTAGCACTAGACCCCCTATACTGTAGAGTAGGGCAAGGCTATCTATTTGACCTTACCAGCCAATCAGTAAAACAGTTCATTGTACCTGTCCAGGCATGTCCAAAGGACAGTTTCAGGCATACTCTCCGGTCCAACTGGTGAATCTGGGCATTTTGAGGCAATGTTACAATTGCCTCCTGTACACAGACAACCCACTCCTCCTTCCACCAAACACGAATATATGAGAGATGCAATTATACAGCCAAACTGGAGGCTGAGCAGTCTCAACCCAAGACTGGACCAGGCAGTCAAGAAGGGAATTACTTGCATCACACCACCAGTCTCACAAAAACCTATGAAACCAGCGCAGGTAAACATACTCCTACCATATATTTCGGCCACAAAACCCGGACCGAAATACAAAAAGATACTCACACCTCCAGGTTAGTGGCACAGCACGATGCTTCAGAGATCATCCACGTGCAACTAACAGAGGGCAGAACTGCTATTCAAATTATAGCTTGCTACAGATCACTCGCCATGTCCCAGGACCCCACTCCGCATTCCTGGAAACGCTGGGAAACAAAGATCCTACCAAACACCCTGATATTGGGTGATTTCAATTACCCAAACATTAACTGGGAGAACTAAAAGTACAAACTCCCTTGCCCAACATTTCCTAGAATTTGTAAACTCAAATGCCGTAGATCAACTGTTCAACACCCCCATCAGAGGTAACATATTGGACCTGGTCATCACCAACATGGACGACCTCCACACCAGAGGTCAACCCCTCGCTGGTTAGATCTGACCGTAAACTAATCCCTCTGGATATCCACATTCCACCACCACCCTCGGTCAAAGAAACAACTGTGAAAAACTTTTCAAAAGCAAATTTCACGTTACTTAAGACCGAGGTGGAAGTTTCAAAGCCCCCATGCTAAAAGATGACGCTGTCCAAGCTGCAAAATCCTTTACTAATGCACTCTACGGGCACCTACAAGAATGCATGGGTCGTGCGATCCCTAACAAAACGAAGACACTCTCCTCCAAGAAAAGGAAACCCAGTCTGGTGGACCCATGCCATAAATAAGCTATACAATAGGAGGAGGAAACTAGTACAGAAGAGTAAAATCCCAAGAAGGGAAGACATCCCTGATTAGTATCAGAAAGCAACTACATTCCCTCATAAAATCCTCCAGGGCTAGCTTCAAAAGAAAAATTGCCATGTACTCCAAAGATAACCACAAGGCATTCTTTAGCTATGTCAAGAATCTAAGTGGCAATTCTCAGATGTTCAGAATGGCACAAAATACACTGAACCGACCGATATAGCCAACATCCTGGCAGCCAGGTTCAGTGCAGACTTCGCCCCCAAAAGGGCCCATAACTATACCAACAGAATGTAGTGCCCCTGAAATCACTCGGGTTAAAACGGCCGTCGCCAAAGACACAGCATCAGTGGGACCGGACGGTGTCCCAGGCTGCGTCCTACACAAGCTCAAAGAACTAACCCCTCACCTAAACACATTAAACTCAGCCTCTCCACAGGCTATGTGCCCACAGAGTGGTACACAGCAACAGTTATTCTGCTCCACAAAGGTGGAGCCACAACGGACCCCGGGAACTATTGCCCTACAAGCCTGACTAGCTTGGTCTGCAAAGTTATGGAGCATATCATGGATCTCATTAACAGAGACACGTTGGGAGACTCCAAACACTGGACCCTACCCAGTTCTGCTTTAAGGGCAGATCATGCCTCCTAAACCTGGTGGACTTCTTTGAGACAGTTACCAAGGCCTATAGACTAGGGAAAGGTGGTGCACACAGCCTACATAGACCTTGCAAAGGCCTTCAACACCATTCCCCACTCAGGTATTATAGACAAGCTCACCAGCCTGAACATAAACCCCTACGTCACGAGATGGGTTGCCAATTGGCTCACTGACAGAACCCACATGGTAAGAGTTGCGGGAGCTAAGTCTGACTCTAAACTGGTTACAAGTGGCATTCCCCAAGGCTCTGTGCTCAGCATATACTTCTCAGAGTACAGGCAAGCACAGGAGGACTACGGCTGACCAAGTTTGCAGATGACTGCAAGCTAGGGGCTATAATTGACTCCGGCTGACAGACCTTCTCCAAAAGGGTCTCGCTGAGACAGATACCTGGTGTCAAAACCATGGCCTCAAGCTAAATGCTAAAAAGTGCATAGTCATCCCCTTTGGAAAAAACAAAGTACCCACAAACTACCACATAGGTGGTAGCCCCCTAAATGTGGAAGATGTAATAAGGGATCTGGGGACCCAAGTAGATAGTAACCTCTCCTTTGATAATCACATTGCCAAAGTGGTTAGAAAATCCAAGTAGATAGTAACCTCTCCTTTGATAATCACACTGCCAAAGTGGTTAGAAAATCCTATGTGGCCCACCCAATCACAAAAGGGTTTGCATCCAGATCGAAAGAGGTAATTGGGCCTCTCTATGCATTACTCATCAGACCCATCCTAGAGTACAATGCCCCATTTGGGATGTACCTTACATGACACCTGCAACAACTGTAAAGACGTACCTCACCAAGAGGATCACTGGCCTCAAGCAAATGCCCTATGCAGCTGTACACTGTTGCATACCGCCTACTCGGAGGTGATCTCTGCTTGACATACACGGCCATGTTCAAGCCAGAATTGATGGACATGCTCCACCTAAAGAAAACGTATCCTCTCGAGCCACACACTCTAGTGATCTAAACCTCACCACAACAATAAATAGGATGTGCTGGAGGGATAGATTCCTGTCCCAGAGACTTTGCATGCTCTGGAACAAGATTCCAATCTACATTAAGCAGAGCTCTTTGCTAACCCTCTTCAAGAGAAACCTTGACGAGTGGATGGAAAACTTAAGGTTTACCCCAGGGATCACTTAAATGCCTTTGCTGGACTGAGGCACAGGCAACTAATCTAAGGGGGCGGCGAAAGCCAGCACATTCTGGCTAGGCTTATAAATGCCTTTGGGCAGATAGCCTAGTTACCTACCTATGAACCTATAACTTTATTTGTATGTTGTGCAGCATAGAAGGACTTCCTCACTACTGTAAACACAAGTTCAGGCTACTATCTTTCTGTGGACCTAGTTCTGTCACCTTGCAGGGGTATGACTTCCCCCAAGGGTATGCTGATGCATTTTTTTCACATTTGGTGCCAGAACAGTTGCTTAAAACTAATCACTTTTCTGACATAGACCCACCTGAAGAATATCTGAATTAATGGGGGATTTAGTGATTGCCCCCCAGCTTGCAGTTGTAGGCACAGTTTGTCATCCCCAGATTTTTCAGGTTAGCCTCTATGCAGGAGTTCACTTTAAGTGTTCAAATTTAGTTCTTGATACTAGAAGCTCTAGTGTGTACACAAGTCAATTAAGTTTAATAGCAAATTTTTAAGTGTTGGTGTGCATGTATTTGTGTGTATATGACTGGGTACTTGATTTTATTTTGTTCTGATGAAGTCTTGGGCAGAGGCAAGTGCTCAGTAGTAAAAAAATTCTAGTACACAAGTTTCTTCATGTTCATTTATTTACAAGCACTAGTTTTCTTCTTTGAGGTGCAGTGCCTTTGGCTATTAGTTATTTCATAATATGTATATAGTGTGTGTATATGTATGTATCGACTAGTGTCGTCGTATTGACTTCAGAGAAGTAAATACCAAAACGGGTGGTCCCAGAACTGAGCACTCCACTACTTACGGAGTGGCCTGACATCCCTTCCTCTCATGCATTTGTCTCAATTTAACACAGTTTTGTCTACCAAATGTACCATATGTCATTCTGCCATACAACGGATTGTTGGCGGTCAGGTAACCCTGAAACCAGTTGGTGACTGACTGTGAGAAGGATATGTTATTGAGGACAGAGATAAGTTGTTTGTGTGGGACCATGTCAAATGCTTTAGATAGGTCTAGGAAAGTAGCAGAGGAGAGATGGCCATTGTTTTTATGCTGAAGGATAGTGTTAGTAAAGGAGAGTAAGGCAGTGGTGGTGCTATGGTTTGGTCGGAAACCATGCTGGTAGTTTCTTTTGTTTTGTTAATTTCAAGTGTTATCCCAGTAAACTTCTGTGAGCCTGTTATCAACCCGGAGGTAGCTGTTTCAACCAAATATAATGTTCACTACCCAAGACTGCATTTCCTGATTTACTACCCATGTCCAGGAGGGTTGTGGGCACTATCCCTGGTAAGACTTTATGGTGCTCTGTCCACTCAAGAGTTCCTCTTGAAGAATGCCACAGAGGTGTTCTTTCATGAACTGGTAGCCTGTTCCAAAGACACAGCAGTGAGAGATAAATTTGTCCTTCCAGTATGTTCTGTGCAATTAGCAGGCCATATTCAAGTCCCTGGCATGGGTAGCCCTAGACCCACTTGGTTTACAGATATGCAGTAAGTTCATTAGGTTTGGGTCTTTGGTTGCTCTGTAGGCCAGGCATAAGTTTCCCCTAAGAAGTTTGTACAATGTGGAGTGTAGTGACAGGGACTTTAGTTGGTCCATGTAAGGTGCATGCTGGAGGCCCTTTATCTTTAAAAACCTCTTGCAGTCTCTCTACTGCAAGTGCTTAGTACACTACATGTCGACTGAGGCGTTGTACTCTATATTTATGGGCTGGATAAGTGCTGAGTATAGGGTGGGTTATAACTTTTGCTCTTGAGGCGATGCCTTCACTAATCAAGTGAGCTAGATGGGAAAGTGGTTTTTTTTTTTTTTTTTCCTCCCTCCATTACAGTGGTAGACACATGGGGGGTCAGTTAAGATCTTGGTCAACCTGTGATCCCATGTCCCTTACTACTTCATGGGTACTGTTTACTTTGGAGTGAAGGGGCATTTTGTGCTGAAGAGAATGATGCATTTCTTAGCCAGTTGGCAACCCATCTTGCAACAAAGGGGTTTATGTTCAGTTTGCCAAGTTTCAGTGATGGCTGAATATAGGATTGTGTCAAGTCTTTTCTTAGTCATGGTATGCTTTGTGCACAGATTTGTCCTCCTGAATGGCCTTGGTTGCACTTTCAAAGAAATCCACCAGATTTAACAGGCATTATCTGCCCTTCCCCAAACCGAACTGGGTAGGATCCAGGGTGTGGAGGTCACTTATGTCTTGATTCCATAATGATACGATGTCCTTCTATTCTCACGTTGCAGTATTCTTACTGTGGGATCCTCCGCCTCAGGCAACCTTAACATCTGCTCCTATACATAACTTTCAGCCTGGTTGCTGTTGGTGCGTGGGACGTCACATGTTGGGCCATAAACCAGAGACCTTAAAATGTGACTGCACGCACAGACCTCAACTTTTCTGCCGCAGTCGAACGTCAGTGATTTGCATTGCTCCTCTTCAGACGTCTAAAGCCAAGTACCCCATTGAGGATTTCTTACATATATTGTTTGAGCTTATTTTGCTGGTTTTACATCAGCCGATATCCACTAAGATAAGTAAATGCTGGCTGATGTGGGCATCAGTTTCTGCGCAAGGACACCCATGACCATTGTATCTTTTGTCTAGGCAGGGAACACTACCATACCTCCTGCTCCATCTGCCAATCCTTCATCCCTGAAACTCTTGGAAGCCTTTTGGCTGCCCTGAACCAGTACTTAGAAAATCAAAGGATTAAGAATCTAACCCTTAGTGGATCCGGAATCTGCCGAACCGATGGAACTACCAAAGAAAGACTCCAGTTTTGCAGCTTATTGCCACTGCCTGTCCGTTGTCAGATGCCCTGCCAACCGCCGATTTTAGAGATTGGGAGACGTCTGCTAGAGCAGTCTGCATCCTATGGCTCCCCTTGAAGCTGTATCTGAAGCACCAGTCTGCGGAGATGTCTCAGATGTCTGTTATTTCCAAAGTCAAGGGGATCGGGTTTGAACGGATGCCCTTCTGGATCTCAGGGAATCAATCTCTCTCCTTTGGTAAGACCCCAGAATCCAGGCCTACGGTGTCTCCCAAAACTACTCCTTTAAACGACAGAAAATGTTATCTACTCCTCTTGGATAACCAGACTGGCAGTTTTATACTCCATCCCTGACAATGGCCCTTGGGCCTAAAACCTCCTCAGCCCCCCTCTATTCCATTGCTCAGCCAAAGGCCGCCTTCTGGTACCTCACTCCTCTCTATTCCCGAAAAAGAAGAGGCGCTCTCCTCTTGCTTTGAGGAGTCTTATCACCTACTCAACCCAAAAACCCTCCCCCCTGGCATTTTATTCTCCAAATGAGGATTCTATTGAAGGAGATTCCCCTCTAGAGAACATAACATTTGGTGAAACTATCACTAAGATGAAAGAATGTTAAATGGGATACTTCCCAAACTGATACTTTTGAGTTGTTGCAGTTGAATCACCCTCCTCTGCCATTCCTCCAATGATCCCTGCATACCTTGACACACTTGCGTCTTGCTTTAAAAACCCTGACTCTTGGCCACCTGCCCCAAAGAGACCAAACAGTTTATGTAAGGTGTCTGTTGACCACAAATTCCTAGTAAATCCCCACCCCCACCCCCCTTGGTGTGGACCCTGCTGTTATAGCTGTGGCCCCAGATTATCTAGACTGCTCCCTTCTTAGACTTTTTACTTTCAGATGGACAGTAAAATTATGGATAGGCTGAGTAAAAAGACTTGCACCTCTTCCACCCTGGCCTTCAGAGCAATTAACTACCGAGCACATGATGAAATGTCTTAGACTTGGTATCCCAAGTCTCTACACTTCTGAACTCCCTGCTTGACTCTCCTAACAAAACTGAAGTAGCATCTAAGAAGTCCAAAATTCTAGATGCTCCTGTTGATCATAACCTTCTGTTTTGGTAACCACTCTACAGAACTACTTAATCTACAGGAGAACTACTTAATCTACAGGAGAAGTGCAAAGAGCTACAAGATATAAACACATGCTGGTATCTCCTATACCCAAGTGCTATAGAAATTATTCTGCCAAAACATCCCATGTCAGAAAGGCCCCCTTCATGACCACCCCTCCTTCTACCAGGCATAGGAAAGGGACTAGGAGGCAAGCCTTTTTCTAGGGCTACCTCTTCTTAGCCAGCCTAAAGACGGTCCTTTCAGGACCTAAATAATGGCAACAGTGAGTGAATGAGTGACTGCTTTGCCCATCTCCCCCTGTCTTCCTGACTCACTGTCTGCCCCTTGGGAAAGCGCCACAGACAGCTGGGTGCTGACAGTAGTGGAAAAAGGGGCATTTCTTATCTTGGCAGGAAAGACCTACCCCACACAGCATTCCTTTTCCACCCAAAAATCAGCTTCTCCCCAATTCCCTCATTATCCCGGATCTACGGGTGCAAGTCACCATAGAATCCATCCCATTTGGACAAGAAAGAAAAAGGTTTTTACTCCAGATTTCTTTCTAGTTCCAAAAAAGATGGACCCTGGAGACCAATTCTGGACTTGTCCTAAATCTTTTTTTAAAAGTTCCCTCTTTCATAATGCTGTCCTACAGACCCTGCTTCTATTAATACCGCAAGCTTTCATGGCCACTTTGAACTTGAAGAAGGCTTGCCCTCTACATCACCATACACCCAAACCACAAGAAATACTTTATCTTTGCTGGGCCTTGCTCTCATTTTCAATTTACTGCCTTGCCTTTTGGTTTGTCCACTGCACCAAAGGTTTTCACTAAATGCCTAGCTCCTGCCATAGTCTTCTGCAGGACCAAGGGCATACAGATCTATCCCTACCTAGACTATATTCTAATTCTTGCAGAAAAAGAAAGGACCCTCAAATAATCTCCAGCTCTCTGTCCCTGCTTCAGAGACTAGGTTTCCCACTGAACCACCTCAAAGTCATCCCTATCCCCAGAACAAGACAAGGTCTTCCTGGGTTGCAGGATCTGGACAGACCTAATGAAAACATTTTTGACAAAATAATCTCCTTGACAAACAATTTCCAGGACCTCCTCCAGATAGACCAGCTGTCAGCAAGACAGTTTATGCGCCTTCTGGGTGTTATGGCAGTCACATCCCTATGCTTCCTCTAGCTAGGATGCACATGAAGCTGCAGTGGTATTTAAAGAATGTATGGTCCCAGCACAGCCATCCTCTAGACTTCCAAATAACCTTCCTACCTTGTCTACAAACAGAATTAAGGTAGTGGCTGCAACAGGTTCAAAGGAATCTAGGACTACCCCCCCCCCCCAGCTCAGCATATGCACACAAATGCCTCTGATCTGGGCTGGGGGACTACCATGAAGGGACTCGAGGTACATGCACCTTGGCAAGCATCCCTGTTGTTGAAACGTATCAACTTCAGGGAAATGGTGGTTCATTTTAGCCCTGAAGGCTTTTTTCCCTAGCCTTCAGGCAGGCCCTCTTCACAGACTGCAACACTGTCATGTGGTACATCAACAAATGGGGGGGGGGGGGGCAGGTCCTACCTTCAATGCAGGCCGGCAATGCAAATTTGGGAATTGGCCTCAGAAGAACTTCTGTACAGGCAACATCATACTTTCCCAGGGCAACCTTCAGGCAGATGGTCTGTCGCCGCTCTGTCCCATGTTACACTGGGAAGTCTTCCTAGATGTTCACTGATGGGGTGCAAAGATCTGTTTGCCTCCCCTTGAACAGACCACTGAGAAATTTATACCAAACACTACTCTCTCCTAGCTTGGAGAGTGGACGCCTTTACCATCTCATGGAAGGGATGGTTTCTGTATGCCTTTTTCCCCCCTTCCCTCTCATTCAGAAAGTTGTCCTAAAGCTCAGGAGGGAGATGCCAAAAATGTTGCTGGTGACTCTCTGATGGTCAAGGGAGCATTCGTTCCATCTTCTACAATCCCTCACCAAGGGCAATCATCACAAGTTACCTCCCAAGGTGGACCTACTCACAACAGAAGGGAACTCTTACCCATCCACACCTAGAGATGCTGAGCTTTACTCTCTGGGTGATAAACTTCTAGTACCCTTCAGACACTACTACACAGAGGACGTGCTTTCTGTCCTGCAGGAGCCCAGGAAACACAATACAAAGAGATCCTACATTTCTAAATGGGGGAGATTCTCCAAAGATAAACGGCAGAGGCCTCCAAAGCAGACACCCAAACAACTGCTACCTCGACACCCCACAAGCAACACATAAACCACAAAATCAGTGTGCAAAGCAGTCACAGCCCTTAAGGCCAAGTACAACACCAAACATACTTGTCATAGGTGACTCCATAGTCAGACACACTGACGTCCCACTCACCAGGCTGAACAAGGAGAGGGTCACTGTAAGCTGCCTATCGGGTGCTAGAATCCGCCACATAACACAAGCACTCGGGTCACTCCACGGCAAGTACAAATATGACCGTCATTGTCCATGCTGGTGTGAACGACTTGAGACGTACCTCCCAGGACTACATGAAAACAGACAGAGGAGCTCTCTGATTATGTAGCCCAGGCAGGTATGACCCTGACCCTGAGCAGTATCCTTCCTTCACCAAGAATGATGCCACAATATAAAGACAAGATGATCAGCTTCAACAATTGGCTTATGTCTGGTGTCATTCAAAGGGGATCCAGTGTCTGTCTGCCTGGGATGACATGCTTGACAAGCCACGCTGCTTCGCAAGGGATGGCTTGCACCTGTCACCCCTGGGATTCCGGATATTGGCTAAGGCTCTTGCCACCCCCATAGTGCCTTTTTTAGGCAAGGCTCAAATTCTAAACCTACCACCCTAGAAAACAAAAATGGGAAGAAACTGAGGGTAATGCTGCTCAATGCCAGAAGTCTAAATCTCAAAATGCACGCACTCGAGGCCCTTCACAGTATGGAGAACATCGATGTCTGTGCTGTAACTGAAACCTGGTTAAAGGCTCCTGAGAGCACCCCGGCACTATTAGGTTTTACCTCATATGATGCGTTCCGGCCCCAAAACCTGGACCACACTACAAAAGGAGGGGGTGTATCCATATTCATAAAGGATACCCACACCTCCAGGTTGGTGGCAACGCACGAAGCTTCGGAAACCATCCAGGTGCAACTAACCATAGGCAAAACTGCTCTACAAATTGTAGCATGCTACAGGCCACCCTCTCAAACTCAGGAACCCCACACAGCCTTCCTGAAGACACTGGAGGGTATAAATGTATCTCCAAACACCATCATATTGGGTGACTTCAACTACCCGAATATAGACTGGGAACATTACTCAAGCCCTAACTTTCTAGCCCAACTGTTCCTGGAGTTCATAAATTCAAATGCCATGGAACAGCTAGTCACTGTTCCCACGAGAGGAGAAAATATACTAGATCTCATTATCACAAACATGGGGACAAAATGCTCCACACCGGAAGTATATCCCTCATTGGTGAGATCAGATCATAAACTAATCTCACTGGGAAAAAACATCCCGCCCCCACCCCAAACAAAAAAGACCACAGTGAAGAACTTCTCTAAAGCAAACTTCACACTACTCAAGACTGGTGTGGTATCCTTCAAGGCCCCTGAGCCAGTGGAAACCACAACTCAAGCTGTGGAAGCCCTTACAAATGCCTTCTATGAACACCTCCAGGACTGCATGGATCAGGCAATCCCAAATAAAACCAAGACTCTTGCCACAAAGGGCAAACGTCCAGTCTGGTGGACCCCAGCCATTAACAAACTTTACAATAAGAGGAGAAAGCTATTACATGATGGAACAAAATCCATAAAAGGGAAGTCACCCCTGATCATTATTAGTAAAAAAAAAAAAAAAAAAATACGAGCACTTATAAAATCAACTAAGGCCAATTTTGAGAGAAAAATTGCCATGGATTCAAAGGACAATCATAAGGCCTTTTTCAGCTATGTTAGGAACCTGGGTGGAAACTCCCAGATATGCTCAGAATTGGTCCAAAATGATACAAAAATCACTGAACCCACAGCCATTGCCAACATACTGGCAGACAGGTTCAGTGCAAACTTCACCCCCCTCTCCTCCCGTAAAGGAGAGAACTATCCCAGCGGAGTGTAGCCTCCCAGACCTCTCAAATGCGCAGGTGAAAGCTGCTATCTCTAAAGCTAAAAACACAGCATCAATGGGACCGGATGGTGTCCCCGGCTGTGTGCTACACGAGCTGAATGAGGAATTAAACCCGCACATAAGACAGCTGTTTAATCTCAGCCTTGCCACAGGATATGTGCCCAAGGAGTGGCGTATGGCAACTGTGGTCCCACTCCACAAACGCGGTGCCTCTACGGACCCTGGTAATTACCTCCCCATAAGCTTAACAAGTCTAGTCTGCAAAGCTATGGAGAGGATCATAGTGGAGCTCATAAACAAAGATATAGGGGACTTGCAGACATTGGACCCGACCCAGTTTGGCTTCAAGGGCAGATCATGCCTTTTGAACTTGGTCGACTTCGAAACAGTCACCAAGGCCATTGATGAGGGAAAGGCAGTCCATACAGCCTACCTTGACCTTGCAAAGGCTTTCGACACAATACCCCACTCTGGTATTGTAGAAAAACTTACCAACTTAAATGTAAACCCATGTGTCACAAGATGGGTTGCAAACTGGCTTAAGGACAGAACCCACAGGGTTAGAGTTGTTGGCGCTATGTCAGACTCCAAGCTGGTCACAAGTGGTGTCCCACAGGGCTCGGTCCTTGCTATATTTCGGCATCTACTTCTCAGAAGTACAGGCCAACATGGGAGGACTTTGGCTGACAAAGTTTGCAGACGACTGCAAACTGGGTGCCATAGTGGAAAGTGCATCGGACACGGATATCCTTCAGAAGGGACTCTCAGAAACAGATAGCTGGTGCCAGAGCCATGGCCTGAAGTTAAACGCCAAAAAATGTATAGTCCTACCCTTCGGGGAAAAACAAGGTAAACCCAAGCTACCATATAGGCGGCAATCCACTAAGCACAGAAGAGGTTATCAGGGACCTGGGGACCCAGGTTGACAGTGGCCTTTCTTTTGACACTCACGTTGCTAAAGTGGTTAGAAAGACCTTCTACATTGCCCACCTGATCATGAAGGGATTCACATCCAGATCTAGTGAGGTCATTGTTCCCCTGTACTCTTCACTTATCAGACCAATGATAGAGTACTCTATCTCACCCGACATCTGCAGCAATTGGAGAGACACCAAAAGTTCCTCACCAAAAGGATAAAGGGACTCCAAAATCTGTCATATGCTGCCAGATTGAAGAAACTCCAGCTCTATTCAGTCGCATACCATCTGCTCAGAGGTGACATGTGCCTGATATACAAGGCCATGTCCAACCCGGAATTAATGGACATGCTCCACCTCAAAAAATCCAAATCCACCAAAACCACTAGAGCAAGCGACTTAAGCCTTAGCACGGATATAAATAGGACGTGCTGGAGGGATAGATTTATCACTCAGACTCCCTATGCTGTGGAATAAAATCCCGGTCCATGTGAGGCAGAGCACCTCGCTGGCTCTGTTCAAGAGAAATCTTGACCTGTGGATGGGAGATCGTAGGTTTACCCCGGGAATCATCTCTGTGTCACTGCTGGACAGAGGCACAACAAACTAATGGGCACAGTATTTTTTCATATATGTAAGCCACAAAACTTTGGGCTAGGCTTATAAATGCCTTAGGGCTGATAGCCTAGTATAAACCTATGAACCCCCTAGTATAAACCTATGAACCCCCATCTACCGGATGTCCCTTTAGTCTTGGTCTGTGAGCTGATTAAAGCACATCTTTTGTACTCTTCAATGAAAGTGCACCTCTCTATCTCTGCTTGCCTACCCCTGGAATTTCCTTTACTCTCCAGGTTGGATGTTAAATTTTTGTTTAAAAGGGGGTCTTGCACACAAGACCACCCAGAAAGCCTACCCCACCACCCTGACCTAAACTATATCCTGGAGAAACTTGCGCCGACTCCATTTGAACCAGCCACTTCTGCATCCCTGCAGATGTGTACATGGAAAACAGTTTTGCTGGTAGTCGTCGCTTCAGCTAGAAGGGTTTCAGATTTATAGGCACTCATGGCATGCCCTCACTGTTTTCCATAAATACAGGGTGACCCTGAGTGCCAGTTCCTCCATGCCCAAAGTGGTCAACGAGCTATCTGTCCATTCATTTGCCAACCTTCTCCTTTCCCCAGAATGACAGCGAGAGAAAACTGCACTCCCCGGGTGTTCACAGACAATACTTTATCTGGACAAAACCAAGTCCATCAGAAAATCAAATCAACTTTTTCCTTCTGTCCCAGAGCCCTGGGCAAGGCAGTCTTCTAAGAGACCATTTCCTCTTGGATCAGGAAAACTTTCCGCTACTCGTACAACAGAAAAGACCTGAATCGGGGGGGGAATCGGCACTCATTCTACTAGAGCAGTAGCTTCCTCCAAAGCCCTAGACACTGCTACCATCCTTGAGGCAGCCACCTAGTCCACTCTACATATCTTCACCAAAAATTACAAACTACCATATCTCCAGAGCACATTTTGCAAGGGCAATCCTGCAAGGATTTCTGGAATCCATTACCTCTACCTTCACCCTTCCTCTTTCCTGACCTGTGGTACTCTCCCACAGTAAGAGCACTGCAACATGAGAATAAAGGACATAGGACATAGACTAGCTGTGTAAAATCTTACCATAACCATAGATATTCCTGTATTCCATGTTGCAGTATTCCTTCCCTCCCTCCTGCCTGACCCCCCTAGTTTCATATCTACATGTCTGTGGGCCTTCAGAGCCCCTACTGGCATTGGGTTCATGTTGGGATAGTCTCTCATTCCACCAGTCTGAAGGACATCTTTTGTCATCACCTAGGCTACTGTCCGACTGGGCAGTTAGTTCTGGGGTCTGTGCAAGCAAATGTCTCATTTAAGGTCCCGGGTTTATGGCCCTGCATGTGACATCCCACTTGCCAACAGCAACCAGACTGAAAGCTTTTTTGTGTAGGAGCTGATGTTTGGGTTGCCTGAAACAGAGGATCCCACAGTAAGAGTACTGCAACATGGAAGAGAGAGAATTCTATGGTTATGGTAACATTTTACACAACTATTCTTTCCATGGCCATACAGATGAAGCTGGTCAGGCTTACAGGTGTGTAATTCTCTGGGTCTGTTGCTAGCCCATAGCTGTAGCTGTTCTCATTTCTGCAGGAACAAAGTCTGTGATTAGGCTTTGATATAAGGGTACTTGGTGGTGATGCTAGTTCATGTTTTAGCCTGTTAGAAAACAGCCTGGGGTGTCATCTGGTCCCATAGAGGCCATGTTCTTTGCCTTGGACAGAGCTTTGAGGACCTGCTCTTCAGATATGTAAGGTGGGGTTGGGGGAAGGTTTGTTGTAAGTTGAGAGGGGATGAGGAAGTGTGAGTTTCACCACACCTAGCGAACCTGTCGGCAGATGTCTTTGTGTGGTGTGATACTGTTGGCCACCAGTTCTGCACATGCATTGGTCCTACCCTTTTAGGTTACATAAGTAGCTGTAAACAGCCTTATGGTTATCTTTGATAATTGCTAGATTTCTTTCAAAGGAGCTCTTGGAGGATTTGACAAGTTGTCTTATTTGCCTAGGGCTGAGGAGGATACTTTTCCATTGTTGTGACTTTTTTCCATTGGACAGCAATGTTTTGTTTGTAAAGTTTGATGCTGGAAGTCCACCATGGCTGCTTTTGATTTTACTTGAGGCTCTGGCTTTGATTCCATCTGGTATAGCAGAGTTTTTACAGTAATGCAAGTGATTGTACAGGGCTTTAGTGTAAGCTTCAGCATAGTTGAACTTTCAGCTTGGGGTGCAGCCTGGAATGCATTTATACCTTCACCTAGGAGCGTATAGTTTGCCTTTGAAATTTTTTAGTCTGATTTCACACTTTGTGAGTTCAGGTGTTGGTGTCTGTTTAAAGGTGACTGACTTGTGGTCAGATTTAACTGAGGGTCCAACATTAGCATCCGTGCACCTGTTTGGCATGTTGGCTGTTTGACATGTTGGCTGTGACAAGATCTGGAATGTTTTTCTCTTGTCGAGGTATGGACAACTTGCTCCAGGGCATTTGAATTCACAAAAGTCCTCCAACTTTGTGCTAGAGTAGGTTTAAATCCCCCATAATGAGTATGTTTGGTAAAATTTGGATGGTCTTCAGTTTGGTTAAGTCTGCTTCGTGGGTATTGTAACCCATGGAGGGAGATCTGTAACTGGTTAGGACTTGAATGGGGGTTTTGCCCACCATAACCTGGAGTAGCTCCATGGAATTGTCCAGTCTAGACGGCGGGTGAATTTATCACTGATGAAGATTGAAATGCCACCTCCTTTGTCAGACATTCATTTTGAGGTTTAAAACTTGTGGAGTGCATTGTATCCCTGCAGGGCCAGGGTGTCCTGAGGCCTTAAACCAGGTGTGTGACCGCACAGGGAGTGCAGTTTTGTTTTTTTGTTTTTTTGTCTGTAATATTTGAGACTTTACCTAAAGGCACTATTATGGAGGCAAGACCCTTTGCCAGCAGCTAAAAGCTTAGGGATGCCAGGTGTAAATAGTGTCTGGTAAAGTAGCAGGGTTTGTCTACCATGGCTTCCCAGGCAAGAACTGAATCCCATTGGCATGACAGCAAAAACTAAGTCAGTTGTTTAACTCCATTTTTTTTTATTTGTAGTGTTGTCATTCTTGGTGAGGGTAGTATGCTGCTCAAGGCTAGGGACATACCTGCCTGGGGGGGAACACTCAGCTCAACCATGTCTCTCTCTCTAGTCCAGCGAGATACGTCTCTGGTCATTTCACACCAACATGAACTTGACAGTCATAATGGTATTTGTTGCCAAGAGATCTGAGTGCATGCATGATTTGGCTAATTTTGGTACTGAACAGGCAGCTGACTGACTCCCCTTGTCCACCCTGATGAGTGGGACAGCCATATGTCTCACTATTGAATCTCCGATGACAAGAACTTGTATTTTGAATGTTACGTGTTACAGGCTTGGTGGATATGAAACTGGTGTTGCTGTTTATCATGGGTGCTGTGGAGACTTAGTTGTAGCAGACTTGTGGTTCAGAGGTCTCTGGTGTTCCAGTAAGCTTTTCGAGAGCATCACTGCGTATGTGGTGTTCGTGGTACTATGTAGTGGTGCATGAGTTGACTGCCTTCATGTTACTGTTTTGAGTGAGAGCTTGAATTCTAGATTCTTGATGTGAATACAGTGCTCTCTTACTCGATTGTGTTGTTACTAGAGGGTTGTGTGTGTACATGCAGCAATTGCTACACTTCGAGATCCAAGTTGGCAAGGTTGTCTCTCAGAAGTGTAGAGGCGCCCCCTCCAATCCAAGATGGCCTGGAAAACGTGTTCAGAGGAAACCACTACAAACTGTTCCAGAAGAGCAGGCCTTAGTCTGGAGTATGCTACTGTAGTTTCAGCAAGAAGCACTAAAGAATGCGTAACGCAGAAGAAAAATAGCAGTGAGACACTGAAGAAACGTTTAAAATGGCATTAAATCCTTCGTTAGACTCCTGGATGATTTTAACAGTTAACAGGTCAGTCAAGTACCGCCAGAGCAGGCAGAACAGAGCTTTAAAACGGTGAAAAAATGATGTATTTGATAAATTTTTAAATGATGATTACAATTTTGAGAGATATAACAAATATGATGGTAGACAAAAAACAAGAAATGACAGTGGGAATGAGTATGTTGCTAGGAATAGCATAAAGGAGAAAATATACTCTATGGGTAAAAAGTTGGTAACCATTAAAAACATTAAAATTGAAAATGCATACTTCAGCAAGTGTTTGAGTTTACATGTTGTGCCCAAAGGCATAAGGTTTTTTAAAATACCTATGGGACATGAATTAAACGATGATACTATAAATGATTTTAACAAGTTATTTGACAATTTTGGTTTTGACTATTTGAAGATGTTGATACAGAAAAATGATGAGAAATTATCGTTTGTTATTAATGAAGTAGACAGACTCAATGGTGAAATTTTGAATGACGGGTTGTTCAATCAATGGAATGGTTTATATGAAAAGCAATTTGTTGAAGCAGACAAGAAAGCAATAGACATACACCAAAGGAAGGAAAGGAAATTAAACAGAGATGTAGAAATATATGCTAATAATAGAGCTTACATTTGGCCCAATCGGAAGGATAGGAGACAGAAACACACTGATAGAAACATGGAACATGAAGGGAAAGACCATAATGAAATATACCAGCAGGGAGGCTATGTGTCATCAAAAAACTTTCAAGGGGGAAGAAACAGGAAATGGAGATAAAAGACTTTTTTGCATACAGTACACAGCAGAATCAAGATGCAGAGCTTGCTGTGGATATGTCCAACACACCACGGACAGACACTGTAGTTAGGGATGATGTAGTTAGTGAAACCAATAAGACAGATTACAAAGAGTATGAACATACAGCAACTCCCACCAACAATATTGACAAAAAAGATGAAATACTTTCCACTAGAAATGGTTTCAATGTTTTCAACTACACCAACTATAGTATTACAGATGAATTTTTCAGTCTGTTCTCTAAAGGGATGAAATTCATACCCACAGCACGTTTCAACATCGTGGACACGATTTTGGAAATTAAGTTATACTGCAGGAGATTGAATTTAGCCTTACACTTTGATCAACAGTCATCAAGGACTGAATCTAACACACAAAATGTTTTGAAAAGGAAAAGTACGTTCATACCTCCTAGTCACCCCAACATTTCATTGTTTGAAAAAACAGTATGTAGTGATATGTACAAAATCAAAACTAGGGACTGGAATGTGGAATGTAATCTTACTGAAGTAGAGCAAGCTTGTCTGACAGAATTCATCGATAACAAACATGTTAGATTGATGAAACCCGATAAGGGGGGGGGCATTGTTATGTTTAACACAGAAGATTACATTAGAGAAATCAGGCATATACTATACAATTCAGGTAACTATGAAAGAATTTCGCTTAATGAAATAAATATAGGACATAAAAAAGTGGACTTATTATTAGAAGAATACCTGCTTGACAAAAGAATTACCAGAGAGTTATATGAGTTTATGAATGTGGAACATCCGGTTCTTGCGACTATAGTGGGAATTCCCAAGGTGCACAAAAACATAGAGAAACCACCGTTTAGACCAATCATTTCAGGTAGTAGGTCCAAAACATTTCCCTTAGGCAAAGTAATTGACACATGGGTCAAACCAGTTTATGAGGTTACATCTCATCTCATAAAGGACTCCTGGATGTTTTTATCACAACTAACCCCCCAGATTTGGAACAAGGATTTAATTTTTGTAACTATCGATGTGATAGATTTATTTTCTTGTATCCCCAAGGAGACGGGGTTAGAATATTTCTCTAATAGTTTGAGAAAGAGGACCAACATGAGCTGGGACAGAGTTTGTCTTATTACTGAAATGATGGGAGTCATACTTGAGAACAATTACATCAGGTTCGAAGGTGAAATGTTTAAACAAACCAGAGGTGTTGCCATGGGGGCATCTTGTGCCCCTATCTTTGCCAACATGGTAATGTTAGAGTGGGAATCCGAATTTATATTCAAATCGGAATATTATCAGCATATTCGGTATTATACCAGATTCCTGGATGATTTGTTCATTTTATGGGAAGGGCCTATAGTGGAAATAGACAAATTCATAAACTACATTAACAGTACAACAGAATTTTTGAGGTTTACATATGCTATAAATAAGGAAGGAATAGCATATTTAGATACATTTATTAGTCATGGAGACACAGGTTTTAAGTCATGTATCTATAGAAAAGAAACGTTCTCCAATGATTATTTGTCCTATACCAGCAACCATCCTAAGCATGTATTCAAAAATATATACAAAGGACAGTGTATAAGAGCAGCAAGGATGTGTTCAACTAAAGAAATGATGATGAGAGAAATTGAACTTATGAATACTATGTTCTTGAATCGTGGATATCCCAAACAAATTCTTAAAGGGATAAATAATTATATTATAGAAGAATGGGGCAATAAGTACAAACCAGTATTGGGAGATTATAACATCAACATTCAAAGAGAACAAAGATCAGCAGAGCATAGTTCAAGAGTATGTGTATTGACATATTCTCCGGTAGTTAAGCACATCGAAGCATGTCTAAAGGAGAGATGGGACCAGTTTGTAGTGAATAGAGAATGCATCGCCATTTTAGGGATGGATATGAAAATAGTCTACAAAACAGGATTCAATATTAAGGAATTATTGGAAAGGTCCAAAGGAACATTAGTAAGAACTAACAAACATACAACAAAATGTGGACATTGTAAACAATGCCAATTTATCAAAGTGTGCAAAGGTACTAGGTTACATAACACTAATTGTACATTCTTACCAAGTATTAGTGGCAACTGTAGCTCTACATATGTGATTTATGCAGCTACCTGTGTAGCATGCCACGCATTCTACATAGGTAAGACAGAAAGATTGTTTAAAAGACGTATATATGAGCATCAGTACGCTATAAGCAAAAAAGACAGCAGAAATGCATTATACAGACATATGGTGAATACAAACGACAGTCACACATTTATGTTTTACATTATAGATAAGGCTGAACATACACCATATGGAGGTAATATGAAGACATTATTGGGACTAAAAGAAAGTAGATGGCAGATTATTTTGGACGCTACAAATTTTCCAGGTATTAATGACAACATCAGCATCAAGCCATTTTTATATGTAGGAAACTAGAGGGTTAGAATTGGCCATATTAGGTAGGATTGTTGTGAAGCTTTAGACTAGTTCTTATATATTACCAAATCTAATATGTTATCAATTTTAATACATTGTCATGTTTCACATATATACATTTTTTCTGCAATATATTGGCAGCAATTACTACAGCATATATGGTTGAATCAATATTTTAATCAATATTTTCATAGTATTTAAGCTACTGTATTTAGATAAGGCAGTATCATTTATTATTGAGGAAGAACTGCAGCACTTTAGCATTTTAGTGTCTAAATAAGGACATTTTAATATGGACATTTTAAGTACATAGTATTAAATATTTTTACGTATTTTTATACAATAATTTTATATACTGTGTTATATTTCTTTGTTGTTTATTTTTATTGACAACAGCACTGCAGGAATTTATGAAATATATTAGCAGTATTATATGTAATTATGTTTTGGCGCCAAATTTGAGTCAGATGACTTGTATTTAAGCAATTAATGAACTTAGGAATACGTTCTGAAGAAGTCTGGTTTCAGATGAAAGCGCTTAACGTATTGTAACACTGTGATTTGGAATAAACTCTGTGTGTCCAAGCCGAGGATTTATCGTTTTGTGTTATCCTGCCTTTAGCACTTTGTTTACTGTTTTAAGAAGTTGTCAGAGTTTTGGAATGTTTTGAGTGAGAGCTTGAATTCTAGATTCTTGATGTGAATACAGTGCTCTCTTACTCGATTGTGTTGTTACTAGAGGGTTGTGTGTGTACATGCAGCAATTGCTACACTTCGAGATCCAAGTTGGCAAGGTTGTCTCTCAGAAGTGTAGAGGCGCCCCCTCCAATCCAAGATGGCCTGGAAAACGTGTTCAGAGGAAACCACTACAAACTGTTCCAGAAGAGCAGGCCTTAGTCTGGAGTATGCTACTGTAGTTTCAGCAAGAAGCACTAAAGAATGCGTAACGCAGAAGAAAAATAGCAGTGAGACACTGAAGAAACGTTTAAAATGGCATTAAATCCTTCGTTAGACTCCTGGATGATTTTAACAGTTAACAGGTCAGTCAAGTACCGCCAGAGCAGGCAGAACAGAGCTTTAAAACGGTGAAAAAATACCAGTAAATACTTTGTGCAAACAACAAACAGCTTGGTAAGGCAGTTGCAGTATAACAGTGTAGCTTAATACCCAGTAAGTACAGTATAAAAGTAGGTGGCAGGCAAAAGTGCAGTAAATACTATAAACAAAAAAAAAATTCAACTTTTTTGAAGCTCAGAAGCCTTTAGCCTGGCATCTCGGCTCAGAGTTGTCTGGTAGCCCACCTCACTTCAGCTCAGTACAAACAAGCAGAAACCTGCTCTTCATTTTGTTGGTCCACTTTGATACCTGCTTCGTCCAGTTGAGGATCATCTTAAATCCAAACTGTCCCAATGCGTAGTGGTTGTAAGGCATGGAGCCCTTTTTGGGAAGGTCTTTGATCACCAGTCCCTTGTTAAATATATACACACACTATGCTCATACCTGCACACAATTTAGAGACTCGCCAGTTCATCTAATCCCGTTGTTTCAGGATGTGGAGGATGCCTGTGTGCCTTGCAGAAACTGGCATGAATCTAGGAGGGAAGTAGACTCTGTAGAAAGCACTCCAGCTTGGAACTGAGTCAGGTAAGTGTGCTTACCCCAGTGTTAAATCTGTAATTTTATTTTTATTATCAAACTTGAGTAGATCTTTTTCAGATAAAATTACAGTATTGTAATATACTCAAAACTTAGTGTTTCTGAAGCTTTGGTGTACAATTGCATGTAGCAAGATGGACCAGAAATAGTTGGTTGACATTGTGAAATGCTTTTGGATATGTATCCTCCTTTTCTTTAGAACTTGATCACGTAGGATGAAGGAGAATCATTTTGATTTCTGTCACAGATGGAGAATCCTTTTGATTTCTGTCACAGAAGTAGTGAACTTTTGTACTTTCCATAAGGCCAGACTTGGGAGAAAGTGGTGTTGCTGTAGGGCATTTACTTTTGAGAATTTTTCGTGGTAGAGGGTTGTTCAAGTAGTGATTTTGTTAACGTGATCTTGGCAAGAAAAGTGTAGAGTTTCAGAATCGGGGAATTTACATGGGTGAATTGGGCAGTATTGTTGTAGGGATAATAGCTACATGGAGAACCTGAACCCCCCCCCCCCCTTTGAATGTGCAGGTTGTGTAACAACCCATGTCTTGGCACAGATCCAGTATTATGTTGAGTGCACGTCTGATCATCGTACCTCACTTTTTTTCCAGAGTTTTAATTCCATTTTCATTATGGGAACATAAAATGGGGTGCGTGTTTGTGCATGTGTGCAAGACTAGGTTATTTCATGGAATCTGCATATTTCTTTGTTGGTAATGGCAGCATGGAGGAGCAAGAATTGTTTCCATTTTTATATTTTTAGTTGACTTCCACAATTAGAGCTGTGTGTGTTATTTGTGAAGTGAATAGAAAATTTTAGTGAGTGTGAACTGCAGTGCTAACAGCGAATGTAACATTCACTTTTTTTAGAAGTGACTGCAAAGTTTTGTAATACGGTAATTTAAGAAAAGTCCATTGTGTAAGGCATTATGTATGTACAGTGTCCTGTGGCATTATGAACAAGCATTGATTATCTTTGTATTTGAAATTCGCTCCCGTTTGTCACACAGATGCAGCAATACTTGGATAAAAGTGCAGTAAAAATGCAGTGTTGTAAAAGGATTTGCTAGTTGTGTTCTTGCTTCTGCTTACTGCTTTCACTTTGTCAGGGCTGTAGTAATCTTAATAATTTTTGTTTTTTAAGGATCCTGAAGTTGCAGTACATAAAAATGACAGCTCAACTGGAAGAAGTCTGCTTACGCTGCTTGGACTGGCATTCATTTTAGCTGGGCTCATAGTTGGTGGCGCTTGCATCTACAGGTACTTCTTACCAAAGGTAATGCTAAGTTTTTACTTGAAGTGGTTTAATTCTAAATAGGACAAAATATGTAATTTTAAGGTTGGGGGGCAAGCTGTTTGCTTATCCAGAAGAAAATGCGCTGAGCAACAGAGCGGAGATCCACGACCAATCTGTTCCAACAGTTTTATTCAAGCCACAAAAATCGAACACAAAAACAGTTTAACATAAATGCCTTAGCTTGTAACCATGCGTTTTCGTCCTGTTAAATTAGACTTAATCAGATGTCCAGTGCAACCTTGTGTTTCTCATATTTTATACTAACTTCAGTTAGCTAAAACCAATGAGAATACATTCTCTGCATTTAAAATAACCAATAAATATCATGTTTAAAAATCCCATTAGTAAAATACACTCCACCTTATTTTCATTTACCCTTCCTTGTATAGTATGAATATTCGTGTATGAATATTTTGTATATAGATACTGAAACACAATATTAATCTTTTTCTTATGTAAATATGAACTAAATTGCCATAGTTTAAATATATTAAAAACATTTTAAAATATATCATTTACTCTAATTTTTAAAGTGGTAAAAATACATAGGGAACCAATTGCATATGGAAAAATCAATTAATACATTGCCACCTGGTGGTGGTTGAAATTAATTACATTCTCAGCTTAGCTGATCTTAGGTTTAATAAAGGCAATATTGAAACCTAGTCATTCAACCCAGGGTAATTTCCTGCCTCAAGGGTCACTTGCCACCATAATTCCCTAAATTCTATTTTTTCTTCCCAAGGGCCTCCCCTGATGTCTAGTTTGACGGACTTGTTCCAAAACTAGAAAAGCAAATTTAGACTTCAAGCATACTTTTGAATGTTTAAACAAGGCATTGGTGTCTTTACCTACTGTCATGTCATACATATGTTCATAAATATTTCTTTTTAACATTCTTTCAGTCTTTCCTACATAGAGGGATTTACAAACTAAACAGATGGCTAAATAAACTAATCCCTTTGATTCACAATTGTAATAGTTAAGACTAGTAATCCATCTCTTTCTACTTTCCAGGTAGTATCTATCAGTGTTCATAATATTACATTGGGTACAGTGCCCACCATATTTTTATTATTCACCTGGTGTTTGTTCAGTAGTTCTAATACTTTGAGTTTTTATTTACCACTTTGTGGGATTTTGGTTATATTTTCCAAATCTGTAAGGGAAAGAAATCTCTCCCACTCTTTACATTTTCTTAATATTGTTTATTGCGTTGTATTCCAAAATCAATACTTGTTCATAATCGTCTCTAGTGTTTTCCTTATTTGTCTGCCTTTATTTTGCTCACCATTATTTTGGATTGGCTTAAATTTATTAAATGTTAAGTTGTCAATCTCGCCTTCATTCTTGCTTGATTGGTTCGGAGCCGATCCCTCGGCTCCGACACGGCACTTGCTAAGCTCGAGAGTCACTTTTACCAGCTCGAGGCAGCCCCATATCCCATGATGCAAGGCGGTAAGTACCCAGATCTCGTTTGCCGCTTCGCTTAGGAGGTCCTCCTTTTACCAGCTCCTGGTAAGTGATTCACTTTAATATTTTAGCCCCTTTTTGCAAAAAACCCTTAAATATTTAGTTTTAAGTTAGTTATTAAGTTTTTCTGACAGAAAATTCCCTGTCTTTACTAATTTTTTTAGTCAAACTTTACCCATCCCAAACTTTACTCCCTGTTAGGGTGTGTGTGTGTGTTTTTTTTACTAGTAATACCTTTTGGTATTTGTTTAATTTTTTGACGTGTGTGTGTGTGTATTGTTAAACACCATGTCAAAGGAGAGAGTCTCAGGCTTTAAGAAGTGTGACTCGTGCTGTCAGAAGATGTCTGACAGACGGTCACACTTCTTGCCTGTATTGCCTGGGGCCTCTTCACCTGCAGGACTCCTGTGCTATTTGTCATTCCTTCAGCCAGAGAGTCCTGCAGGAAAGACGAAACAAGCTGATACTTAGGGGCCTTCTTAAGCCGGAGGGCTCTCCGGCTAAGTCGGCTCCATCTAAATCAGCCAAATCTTCCAAGGCCCAGGCTTCTGTGTCTAAGCCTGCGGCCTCTGCTCCGACTCGTTCTGAGTCGAGATCGGCTCCGGCTGGAGCCGATTCTGGCTTATCTAAGCCTTCGGCACCGATGGCTATCGGTGCCGATTCTGCATTGACCACTTCGGTGTCGGCTCCGATCGGTTCCGACCACCATGTGGCACAGGCATCGGTGTCGGCTCCGACACCGTTACTTTTGTGGCTGTATCGGCTCCGGCTGGAGCCGATGCATCGAGGCTTCCTATCGGCTCCGATAAATCCTCGGCTCCGACAGGATCTATAGTTTCATCGGTTCCGATGGCTCATTCCAGGAAGAGGTCGAGGTCTCCTTCCTTGGAGCCGATACTTTCGGCTCCGGCTTCACCTCTTTCGGAACGGAGCCATCGGAGCCGATCTTCAAGGTCATCCAGACTTTCAGACCATGACCTAGAGAGAGTGGTCAGCAGATTACTAAAGTCACAGGCACTGGCCCAAATGTTACATAGTCCGTCTCAACAGACGACTGTTGGTCCACACCCCGTTACAGTTCCTCCTTCAACTCTACCTCAGAGCTTGGAGTTGGGGTCTTCGGGAATGGTTACTGCTACGGCTGGAGAACAGATACCCCCTTCTGTTCCTTCAGCCTCTACTCTTATCTCCTCTTCGAGACCTTCCTTAGAGGGATTCGGTGGTCGGGCTTCCATGGTCTCCTCCGAGGGGGTGAGTGGCATCGGACCCTTGTCCGAGCCCGCTCTTCCCCTTGGAGCCTCGGCCTTGGTGAGCTTGGCTCCGACATCTGCCTCGGAGACTTCCCTTTCGGTGGTCCCTGGAGTTCCTAGTTCTTCGGAACGGGTTCTCTCGGATCTGCCTGGGAGGGGAGCATTCGAGGTGATGAAGAGTGTGCTGGCCACTGGTATCAGTCAGCAGTCTGTTCCCGTAGCTCCTCCCTCTATAGTGCCTGTTGACATCTCTGCCACTTCTCTTGCTAAAGGACCCAGAGATCCTCCGCCTCAGGTTTCCCCATTGGGAATTTCCCCCTCTTCTGAGGATTCTCCTGATGTTTCGGGAGATCCTCCTAGGAAGAGGACTTGTAAGAGGAAACATGTAGACTCCCGAGTCTGTCACTTCAGATACTGACTTTGATGAGTCAGAGGGGTCCCTAGATCCCCTCTGAGGATGTCTCCTTCTCAGACATCCTAGAACTCCTTAAACAGAGGGAAACTGGCCCACCAACAATCCCTCTGAGGATGAGTCAGTATACCTAGAGGCGTTTGGATCTCGGCCCTCCACCTCCTGGGTGTCTCCGCCTTCGACCCCTTATGCAGGTTATTGCCCGAAGGCGTGGGCAGCTCCTGACTCTGTAGAGCCAGTCCCTAGGAGGCCTTCAAAATTTATCACTGCCCCGAGTGACAAGCAATTCCTCACTAAGGGTGTCCCCGCTGATGCCATGGTGGTGGCTGCGGCCACCAAGAAGGAACTTGCAGATCCTTCCGTACCCGTCCATCCTCCTAATAAGGACTCTAGGACCATGGATAGGTATGGTAAGCGGATGTTTTCCTCAGCGACCTTTGCTATGCGTTCGCTGAATTACCTATGTCACTTCACCAGACTACAGAGGGATATCCTTAAGGAGCTGGGTGAAGTAGTACAGGATCCTACAGCTGCAGGAGCTCAAGAAAAAATTGCTTCGCAGCTAGGAACCCTTAATTCTATTGCAAACTCCTCCATGCGGCTAATATCATATGCTGCTGATGGAGCGAGTAGAGCCGCAGGTACAGGTGCGTCTCTTAGACGCCAAGCCTGGATGCGGCTATGTGATTTTGCAGATCCCTTCAAGGCGTCCTTCACAAATTCTCCCTTTGATGGGTCAGCTTTGTTTGGCCCTCAGGTGAAGGAAACTTTGACCAGGTGCGAGCAGGACGGCAAGACTCTTTCTGCTGTAGGAGTCCGTTTTTCCACCCCTTCTAGACCTTATCCCAAAGGACAGAAAGGTGGAAAAATGTGGTTCCGTAAATCCCAAGGAGTCACGCCGGATTCACGTGGTCAGTTTACCCCTAGAGGCAGAGGGGGTAACAACAACAGACGCCGCTCCAGAGGCAGAGGGGGTCCAAAAAAACAGGGAAACAGAGAGCCTCTCTCTGACAAGCCCTTTCAGCATCCCTGAGATGTTGCCCGGCTGTCCCTCCTTGGAGGCAGTCTGGGAAGATTATCACTGTACCCAGAAGCCTGGCATTCCCTCACTCAAGACAGATGGGTACAGTCGATCATATCCAAGGGTTACATAATTCCTTTCGAGGAAAGTCCATTCCCCTCAAATTCCCTTCCAGATGTACCACCCGGTCTAAGGGAAATTGCAGAGTTAGAAGTCTCAAAACTACTGCAAAAAAGAGCCATTCAGCCAGTTACAACAGACCATTCAGAGCCCGGAATCTACTCAAGGTTCTTTTTGGTCCCCAAAAAGACGGGAGACTGGAGACCAATATTGGATCTCAGCAGACTCAACAAGTCTGTGAGGAAGACAAGATTCCGAATGGTCACTCTTCAGTCAATTCTGCCCTTCTTACAGAAGGACAACTGGATGTGCTCAATAGATCTTCAGGATGCGTACTATCACATCAAAATTCACAGACGCTCCAGGAGATTTCTCCGCCGGCTGGGGTCCAGTCATTTCCAGTTCAGAGCCCTGCCCTTTGGTCTCACTACAGCCCCCAGAGTGTTCACCAAATGCATGGCAGTGGTCACGGCTCACCTGAGACGTCAAGGATTCCAGGTGTTTCCATATCTCGACGACTGGCTCCTGTCAGCCACCACCAGGCATCAGCTTATACAAGCCAGGGATTACACAATAAATCTTTGTTCTCATTTGGGCATCTCGATCAACTTCGAAAAGTCATCCTTATCGCCCTGCCAGTCTATTACCTTCATAGGCGCAAACTTAAACACTGTTCGGATGTCAGCTACCCTTACAGATCAAAGAGTTTCAGACATTCAGACTCATGTCAGGATCATTCTGGCCAACAAGAAAGTACAGGCCAGAATGGTTCTAAAGGTATTAGGCCTCATGGCTGCGGCCATTACCCTTCTTCCCCTGGCTCGGTTCTACATGCGCCTTCTTCAGTGGATGCTGTTCACACAATGGTCATACCAACAACTTCCTATGCGTCACCAGATTCTGGTGAGACAGACTTGCAAAGAGCATCTTGCTTGGTGGATCACATCTCCTCAGGTTCACCAAGGCAGGTACTTTGTACCCCCATCCCCGATAGCCACTGTCACCACGGATGCCTCCCTGATCGGGTGGGGGGGTCATTATCAGGGCAGGATGGTTCATGGGACGTGGCAGCAGTTCGAGTACCATCTGCACATAAATGTCCTGGAGATGAGCAGTGCTTTTAACGTTGCAAGCCCTCAACGACTTTCTTCCCGTAGGGACAATTGCAGTCCACACAGACAACATGTCTGTAGTTTGGTATATCAACAAACAGGGCGGAACCAAGTCCTACCCCTTGTGTCTAGAAGCGCTCAGACTATGGCAATGGGCGATCTCCTCTCATCGGTTTCTGGTAGCAACGCATATCCCTGGGAAAACCAACATTGTAGCGGACAGATTGAGCAGAGCTATTCTCATGCCTCACGAGTGGTCTCTCAAGCAATCTATAGCGGAAGAGATTTTTCTGGAATGGGGTCGTCCATGTTGCGATCTTTTTGCTACTCCCCAAAACAGCAAATGTCCAGACTTCTTCTGCCTCTTCCCTCTACCAGGCCATCCCCCCAGAGACGCTCTGACCCAGGATTGGCCCCAGGGACTTCTTTATGCCTTCCCTCCATTTCCTCTGATCCCTCAGGTTATCCAGAAAGCTACCGCTTGAGAGCCAAATTGATTCTCATTGCCCCTTACTGGCCTCGACAAGTTTGGTTCCCGTTCCTCCATCATCACCTTTTGGTGCAGCCGTGGCATCTGGACCCAGTGCCAGATCTTCTGATTCACCAATCGGGTCAGCTGCACCGGTCAATCCCTTCTCTCAACCTCACAGCATGGTTGCTCCACTTCCTTCCTTAGCCAGGCTTCCTTTGATCTCTAACCCAGTTAGAGACATCATAGTAGCTTCGCTAAAATCCTCTACCAGGAGGATTTATACAAGCAAATGGAAACGTTTCTCTTATTGGGCTAAGGCCAAGAATATTGATCCTTTCACTGCCCCTGTTCAGGCAGTCCTGGACTTCTTAGCAGAGATTTTTCATGCAGGCTCCTCTTCTACGGTCAGAGTTCAATTGGCTGCTATTTCCAACTTTCATGTCGGAATAGCAGACCATAACATTATGTCCCATAGGCTCTGCAGGGCCTTCTTGAAAGGAATTTTCCTACTAAAGCCTCCAATCAGGAATCCTCCTCCTCAGTGGGATCTAAATTTAGTGCTGACATCCTTGATTCTTCCCCCCTTCGAGTCAGCTGTTTCTTGTTCCCTGAAATATCTTTCTTGGAAAACTTTATTCCTAGTGGCTATTACATCGGCCAGGAGGGTGTCTGAACTTCATGCTCTTTCGGTTCGACCCCCCCTATTTGGTTTTTCACAAAGACAGAGTATCTTTGAGAACTAATCCAACTTTTTTGCCTAAGGTCGCTTCAAAGAACAATTTGAATCAATCCATTGATCTCCCTGTATTTTTCCCTAACTATTCAGATAGAGCTGAACAAAAGCTACATTATCTTGATGTCCACCGTCAACTTAGATATTATTTGGACAGAACAAAAATATTTAGGAAATCTGATCAACTTTTTGTTTCCTATGCGGATAATAAAAAAGGCCTTCCTGTTTCTAAAGTGACTTTGTCCAGATGGCTTTCTTCGGTCATCTCTGAAATTTATCTGCTCAGGGGAAAACAGCTGTGCTCAAAACCTAAAGCACATTCAACTAGGAGCTTAGCTACTTCTACAGCCTTTCAAGCCAGACTTCCTATAGACACTATTTGTGCAGCGGCCACTTGGGCCACTCCTCATACTTTTGTTTCCCATTACAAATTGGACTTGGCCTCCAGGGACAGAGCCAGTTTTGGCTCTACAGTCCTCAAAGAGTCTGTTCCATTGAGCCACCCAGGATAGAGGTGCTAGGGACGCGGTCCCATCAAGCAAGAATGAAGGCGAGATTGACAACTTAACATTAAGAAGTTATGTACCTACCATAACGTTCCATGTTAGTTGTCTTCTCTCGCCTTCTTTCTTGCGACCCTCCCTCCTTCCCCCTGGCCTGGACAGACCTTGTTATAAGAAACTTATGCTGAAGACCATTCAGACCTGGTCCTTCTTCCATCTGTAAGTTTTCTTTCTTCTTTTGGGAAGTATTTTATGTTTGGTGCTATTGCCCTTTGTCATCAAACGAGATCTGGGTACTTACCGCCTTGCATCATGGGATATGGGGCTGCCTCAAGCTGGTAAAAGTGACTCTCGAGCTTAGCAAGTGCCGTGTCGGAGCCGAGGGATCGGCTCTGAACCCATCAAGCAAGAAAGAAGGCGAGAGAAGACAACTAACATGGAACGTTATGGTAGGTACATAACTTCTTAATCTACCTCTTTCAACTTCCTATCGTATATCTTTAATAAATTTTAAGGGGTAATTTATTTTATCTATTTTTTCCAGTAGATCACATTCTACTACAAAATCTGTATCTGCACTAGTCATACGGCACCCCCTCAACTGTCCTTTCACTATATTTTTCTTACAGTGTAAGGGGTGTGCACTATTGTAGTGTAGAAAGGAATTACAAAAGGTAATCTTTTTTTTTTTTCTAAAGATTTGTTTCAAATTTCTTATCTTCCTTGTATATTCAAATACAAAAAAGAAATTTCTGTGCTATGCCAAAGTCCTGCCAAGCATAAAATAGCACAAACGAAATCCAAGCAAAGGCAACAGGACACTGCTGTATGTTTGTTAATTCTTTTAATAAAACAAAGAATACAATGACACACAACGTGAGCGCTTTCGGGATTCACCCTTCATCAGACAAAGATACCAATATAAGCAACACTTTTAAAAGAACATGAATCAATAGCATTTAGTGAAAAACCTGCCTATTTAAGAGGGTGGGCTTAACTGGTATTACATCATTTAACCCGGGATCTCTGTGCGCCATTAGTTCAAATGAGGATTCTGCAACATCTTAGCATTAGAAATGGTGATTTGAGCAATGCTTTGTGTAGACACATAAAGGAATACCCCACACACAGTTTTAAGTTTAGGGCTCTAGTTAATATTAAATTGAACAGTAGAGGGGGGGATATTAAACAGTTAACTGAGCCGAATCCAGATGGATCATTTGAACTAATGGCGCACAGAGATCCCGGGTTAAATGATGTAATACCAGTTAAGCCCACCCTCTTAAATAGGCGGGTTTTTCACTAAATGCTATTGGTTCATGTTCTTTTAAAAGTGTTGCTTATATTGGTATCTTTGTCTGATGAAGGGTGAATCTCGAAAGCGCTCACGTTGTGTGTCATTGTATTCTTTGTTTTATTAAAAGTTTTAACAAACATACAGCAGTGTCCTGTTGCCTTTTGCTTGGATTCCTTGTATATTCCTTCTAAGTATTGCAAACTTTTTTTAGAAATCTTGTATGTGAACTTCAAAAAAATTAGTAGTGTTCAAATATACCATAAACTCTTCGAATTTTTCTTTTCCTCCTATCCAAAAAATAACTCGCCCAAAAACCTGTGGTATAATGTCCAGCAGCTTTTGAATTCTGTATTTAAATGTACCTCTCTTCCCACTTAGCCAAAACTAGGTTGGCATAAGGTGGGGCACAAGCCACCCCCATAGCTACCCCTTGAATCTGCTGGAAAAATTCACCATTGAAATATAGAAAATGTTTTTTCAAAACCATATCTATTAACCAAATGCTTACCAGTTTTTCATTTTGTGTTAATCACTGGTCTTCCTAGACTATTTCTTCAAACATTTCCATACCATTTTTATAAGGTATGGATGAAAATGTCTATAGTTATAAGTAATAGATCATCATGGTATAAATCGTTGGAAATTTCTTTCAGAAGATCCCAGGAATCCTTTGGTATAACATCTCTTCCTACCCATAAGCTTTTTAATTTTATATCTACATATTTGGCCAGTGAATGTGTTTTTGATCTCTCTGCGTATACAATGGGTCTTGGGGGCGGGTCATTTTCACACTTGTGTATTTTTGGGATGCCAAATATAGAAGGAATTCTTGGCTTGTCCACTTTTAAATACTTGTATGTATTATAGTCTATACGTTCCTCTTGTATCATATCCCATAAACCTGTATCAATTTTGTGGTAGGCTACATTCACCTCATTTTTTGAAAACACTGGTGTATCTCCTGTCATCCCACAGTATCATGTTTATCTTGCTTTCATATTGAATGTTGTCCGTTATTACCACCCCCACCGCCTTTATCAGGTTTCATCACCCTGATATTGAGATTTTTTTCTTCATTTAATACAAACATTCGTTTTTGTTTTTACTCAAATTAACCTTGTATTTAGTTTTAGCTTGTTCTTTCCTTTCTCCAAGTTTAATTGAGGATGTAATGGTGGATTGCATGTGGCTTTACGCTTTAATTCCAAGTTTTTGTCGTTTATAGTTTTTTACTCTAGGGAACATGATACTTATGTCAAGTAAGGTTTTGGTTACGTCTCCCTTTTTGTATGGGATGAATTTCAAACCCTTGGAAAATAACTCCAAATGTCCCTTCTCTATGTTAGTGTTACTAAAATTGTAAATGGAAAAATTGTTGTACGTGTCCTAATTCCATCTACTACTACTATCTCTTTGTTATGCCCTATGGTGAGGTGGGTATCTTTTAAAATCTCCCCCTACCTCTTCTCCCCCCTCTCCATTGAAAATTTCTGTTGAGGTCCCTTTTTGTTCATAAGCCTTTCTGACCTCCCCAAAGGTGGGAAGGCTTTATCATAATCCTGGTCGTCTTCTTCCAGATAACCTTCAATGTTAAGTTGTCAAACTCGCTTTCATTCTTGCTGGATGGGTTCGGAGCCGATCCTCAGCTCCGACTCGGCACTTGCTAAGCTTGAGAACTCATTTTACCAGCTCGAGGCAACCCTATATCCCATGATGCAAGGCGTGACTACCCCAGATCTCGTTTGCCGCTTCGCAAAGAGGTCTCCTTTTTACCAGCTCAGGTAAAGCTTGAATTTTTATAAGATCAGTCAGGGTTTTTTCCCCCTTTTTCTTCTATTTGTCATCTATTGGGTTTTAATTTTACATATAACTAATCCCCTTACCCTACATTCCTTCTCATTACGTCAGGATTAATTTCCTCTCTTCAGGCCTTAAGCCTCCCTCTCAGTTAATTCCTGTCAGGTTAGTGTTTGTGTGTTTTTTGTGGGTTAACTGTGTGACTGTGTGTTTGTGTATTTTTGGGCATAATTATGTCTAAAGAAGTGAAGGTCTCAGGCTTCAAGAAGTGTGACTCGTGCTGTCAGAAAATGTCTGACAGACTGTCACACTTCTTGTGTGTACTGCCTGGGGCCTTTATACCTGCAGGACTCCTGTGCTATTTGTCACTCCTTTAGCCAGAGAGTCCTGCAGTAACGAAGAAATAAGCTTATTCTTCGTGGCTTGTTAAAGCCAGAGGGTTCTCCGACCAAGACTGGGTCAGTTAAGACCTCTAAGCCATCTAAGGCCCAGGCTGTAGTTCTCAAGCCTTCGGCTGTGGCTCCGACTCCTTCGGAGTCAAGATCGGCTCTGGCTGGAGCCGATCTTTCCATTTTGGATGTTGTAGTGTCGGCTCAGTCTGGCTCCGATACACAAATACCCATTACTTTGTCAGCTCCGGCCGGAGCCGACGTGTCTTTATCCAGTATTGGAGCCGATAAGTCTTTGGCTCCATCTGGAGCCGAGGGGTCGTTGGCTCCATCCAGGAAGAGATCTCTGTCTCCTTCCCTGGAGTTGATTCGTTCGGCTCCGGGATCTCCTCTTTTTGCCGGAGCGGAGCCATCGGAGCCGATCTGCAAGATCTTCCAGGCTGTCAGACCATGATTTAGAGAGGGTGGTAAGCAGACTGTTGAAGTCACAGGCACTAACCCAAATGCTCCATAGCCCGTCTCAACAGACATCTGCTATTTCTCATCCCCCTGAACTTCCTCCTCCGACTCTCCTTCAGAGGCCGGAGCTTCTCGGAACGGTGACCGTGGGTGTGCCGGAGCCAATACTTCCCCTTTCGGCTCTGACGTCTTCGGCTCCGGTCTCCATGAGACCTTCCTTGGAGGGATCCGGTCGTCAGGTCTCCCTTGTCTGCTCCGAGGGGGCGAGTGGCATTGGACTCTTGTCCGACCCTGCTCTCCCTCTTGGAGCTTCGGCATTGGTGAGCTCGGCACTGACATCGGCTTCGGAACCTTCTCTTTCGGTGGGACCGGGGATTCCTGTTTCTTCGGAGCGGGATTCTTCTGCCCTCCCTGGGAGGGGGAGCCTTCGAGGTGATGAGTGTCCTAGCCCCTGAGCTAGGTCAACGGTCTATTCCTTTAGCTCCTCCATCTTTGGTGCCTGTTGATGTCTCTTGCCAGTCTCTTGCTCCCGGACCCAGAGATCCATCGCCCCAGGTTTCCCCATTGGGAAGAACTTCCCCTTCCGAGGTTTCTCCTGATCCTGCAGGGGAACCCCCGCGTAAGAGGACGTGTAAGAGGAAGCACACAGACTCCCCTGAGTCTACTACATCAGATACAGACTTAGATGAGTCGGAGGGCTCCCCACGGTCCCCCTCTGAGGATGTCTCTCTTTCAGACATCCTGGAACTCCTTAAGCAGAGGGGGAACTGGCCTTCCATTGACCCTTCTGAGGATGAGTCTGTATACCTGGAGGCTTTTGGATCTCTATCCTCCACCTCCTGGGTGTCTCTGCCTTTCGACCCACTCATGCAAGTGGTTGCTCGGAAGGCGTGGGCAGCTCCGGATTCTGTGGAACCAGTTCCCAGGAGGCCCTCCAAATTCATCACAGCCCCTTCAGACAAACAGTTTCTTTCTAAGGGCGTCCCTGTTGATGCTATGGTGGCGGCGGCCACCAAGAAGGAACTTGCTGATCCTTCTGTGCCTGTCCATCCTCCTAACAAGGACTCTAGGACCATGGGTAGGTACGGCAAGCGGATGTTTTCTTCAGCGACCTTTACTATGCGTTTGCTGAAGTACCTTTGTCACTTTACCAGACTTCAGAGAGACATTCTCAAGGAACTAGGTGAAGTGGTTCAGGATCCTTCGGCGGCTGGGGCTCAAGAAAAGATTGCCTCACAGCTAGGAATCCTCAATTCTTTGACTAACTCCTCCATGCGGCTCATTTCTTATGCAGCCGATGGAGCGAGTAGGGCCGCAGGCACAGGAGTGGCACTTGGGCGTCAAGCCTGGATGCGGCTTTGTAATTCCGTAGACCCTTTTAAGGCGTCCTTCACCAATACCCCCTTTGACAGTTCGGCTTTGTTCGGGCCTCAGGTGAAGGATACATTGACCAGGTGTGAACAAGACGGCAAGACCCTTTCTGCCGTAGGAGTCCATTTCTCCACCCCTTCAAGACCCTATCCAAAAGGTCAGAAGGGAGGGAAAATGTGGTTCCGTAAATCTCAAGGAGTCACGCTGGGCATGCGTGGTCAGTTTACCCCCAGAGGCAGAGGGGGTAATAATAATAGGCGCCGCCCTAGGGGCAGAGGGGGTCCACAGAATCAGGGTAGCAGGGAGCCTCTCCCTGATAAACCCTTCCAGCATCCCTGAGGTGTTGCCCGACTGTCCACCCTTGGAGGCAGTCGGTGGAAGATTGTCGCTGTACCCAATAGCCTGGCATTCCCTCTCTCAAGTCAAATGGGTACAGTCGATCATATCCGAGGGCTACAATATCCCTTTCGAGAGGTATCCCGTTCCTCATCAATCCTTTCCAGACGTCTCACCCGGTATAAGGGAATTAGCAAAGCAGGAGATATCAAAGCTCCTAGCAAAAGGAGCCATCCAACTAGTGCCAGTAGACCAAGTAGGATCCGGCATCTACTCAAGATTCTTTTTGGTCCCCAAAAGGACGGGAGATTGGAGACCAATTTTAGACCTCAGCAAACTAAACAAGTTTGTCAAGAAGGCAAGGTTCCGGATGGTCACGCTTCAGTCCATTCTACCCTTTTTGGGCAAGGACAACTGGATGTGGTCAATAGACCTTCAGGATGCGTACTATCATATAAAGATTCACAGGCGCTCCAGAAGGTTTCTCCGCTTTCGGCTGGGGTCCAGTCATTTTCAATTCAGAGCCCTGCCCTTTGGCCTCACTACAGCCCCCAGAGTGTTTACCAAATGTATGGCAGTGGTTACGGCTCATCTGAGACGTCAAGGATTCCAGATGTTTCCGTATCTAGACGACTGGCTCCTCTCCGCACCACCAGGCATCAACTTCTCAAGGCCGGAGACTACACTCTGCAAACCTGCGAACAATTGGGGATTTCAGTAAACTTCGAAAAATCTTCTCTGTTGCCTTGCCAATCTATTACCTTTTATAGGCGCAGAATTAAACACTGTCAGTATGTCAGCCGGACTCACAAAACAAGAATTCTGGACATCCAGAAGTACGTTCGGATCATTTTACTCAGCAAGAAGATCAGAGCCAAATTTGTCCTGAAGGTTCTGGGTCTTATGGCTGCGGCCATTGTACTACTGCCATTAGCCCGCTTCCACATGCGTCTTCTGCAGTGGAGGTTGTTCGCTCAGTGGTCATTCCAGCAGCTCCCCATGAGACACGAGATTTTCGTCACGCAATCGTGCAAGAGTCCTCTAACCTGGTGGATGTCTTCTCCTCTGCTCCATCAGGGCCGACTGTTTGTTCCCCCAGTACCGGTTGCCACAGTCACTTCGGATGCCTCTGATCGGGTGGGTGGGCATTATCAGGGCAGAATGGTCCATGGGACTTGGCAACCCATAGAATACCATCTGCACATAAATGTCCTAGAGATGAGAGCAGTGCTTTTAACGTTGCAAGCCCTCAGCGACTTTCTTCCCTTAGGGACTATTGCAGTTCAGACTGACAACATGTCTGTAGTCTGGTATATCAACAAACAGGGCGGGACCAGGTCCTATCCACTGTGCCGAGAAGCTCTCAGACTTTGGCAAAGGGCAATCTCCTCTCATCGGTTTCTGATAGCAACGCATATCCCCGGGAGGTCCAACCTCTTAGCGGACAGACTGAGCAGAGCTATTCTCATGCCACACGAGTGGTTTCTCAAACAATCGGTAGTGGACGAGATTTTTCAGAAGTGGGGCTTCCCTTTCTGCGACCTTTTTGCCACACCCCAAAACAGCAAATGCCCAGACTTCACCCTCTTTCCTCTACCAGGCCATGCCCCGAGAGACGCTTTGACCCAGGTTTGGCCCCGGGGACTTCTGTATGCTTTTCCTCCTCCATTCCCACTGATACCACAAGTGATTCAGAAAGCTACCATATTGAGAGCCAAGTTGATCCTCATTGCCCCGTACTGGCCTCGACAAATTTGATTTCCGTCCCTGCATAGTCATCTCCTGGTGAAGCCTTGGCATCTGGACCCAGTTCCAGACCTTCTGACCCACCAGTCGGGTCAACCACACCGGGCCATTCATTACCTCAACCTCACTGCTTGGTTGCTCCACTTCCTTCCCTAGCCAGGCTTCCTATGATCTCTAACCCTGTTAGAAATATCATAGTAGCTTCTCTGAAGTCCTCCACCAGAAGGATTTATGCTAGTAAGTGGCAACGTTTTTCTTTATGGGCAAAATCTAAACACATAGATCCCTTTACTGCTCCAGTGCATTCAGTCTTGGACTTCTTAGCCGAGATTTTTCAATCGGGGTCTTCTTCTACACTTAAAGTCCAATTGGCAGCAATCTCTAATTTTCATGTTGGTTTAGCGGATCAAAACATAATGTCCCACAAGCTTTGCAAAGCCTTTCTGAGAGGTATCTTTCTCCTGAAGCCTCCAATCAGAGAGCCGCCTCCGCAGTGGGATTTGAATTTTAATGCTGGCATCCTTGATTCTATCCCCCTTCGAACTGGCTGCTACATGCTCGTTAAAGTTTCTTTCCTGGAAAACAATTTTCTTGGTTGCTGTTACTTCAGCTAGAAGGGTTTCTGAACTTCAGGCCCTCTGTGTCCGTTCCCCATACTTGGTTTTTCACAAAGATAGGGTATCTTTAAGAAATAATCCATCTTTTTTGCCCTAAGTTGCTTCCCAGACGAATATTAACCAATCTATTGATTTGCCAGTTTTTTTCCCTAATTATTCGGACAAAGCTGAACAAAAACTTCATTGCTTGGATGTCCATCGTCAACTCTGATATTATTTGGACAGAAATAAACAATTCAGAAAATCTGATAAACTATTTCTTTCTTATGCAGAGAACAGAAAAGGTCTCCCAGTCTCTAAAGTGACCTTATCCAGATGGCTGTCTTCTATCATTTCTTATGTTTATCTTCTTAGAGGCAAGCAACTGTCCTCAAAACCAAAAGCACATTCTACCAGGAGCCTGTCCACATCCACAGCCTTTCAGGATAGGCTACCTATTGACACCATTTGTGCAGCAGCCTCTTGGGCCACTCCTCACACCTTTTGTCTCTCATTACAAATTGTCCTTGGCCTCCAGGGACAGGACAGGGCTAGGTTTGGTTCCACAGTTCTCAAGAGTCTGTTCCATTGAGCCACCCAGGATAGAGGTGCTAGGGACGCGGTACCATCCAGCAAGAATGAAGGCGAGTTTGACAACTTAACATTTAGAAGTTATGTACCTACCATAACGTTCCATGTTAGTTGTCTTCTCTCGCCTTCTTTCTTGCGTCCCTCCCTCCTTCCCCCTGGCCTGGACCGATCTTGAAGTTGTACCTCTTTTGGGGTATTTTCACTCTTTCCAAGAGTTCCCAGTAGGAAGAGTCATTATTGTTAGCAGCTATTGGCCTAGTTTCTCCTACATTATGTAATCTTTTTCCTTCGGAAGAAGTGTTTTTGGCAGGGTTTTCTTCTAGCTACCAAACGAGATCTGAGGTAGTCACGCCTTGCATCATGGGATATAGGGTTGCCACGAGCTGGTAAAATGAGTTCTCGAGCTTAGCAAGTGCCGAGTCGGAGCCGAGGATCGGCTCCGAACCCATCCAGCAAGAAAGAAGGTGAGAGAAGACAACTAACATGGAACGTTATGGTAGGTACATAACTTCTAATTTCCCCCTTTCTCCTGATGAGTTATTTCATAACTCTGCCTATTTTCATTAATTTGTTTGTGATTTCCATATGGGGGTTTGGGGTAACTAGTGTTACTATCCTATTCCTTAATGTCTCTTTCTAGTGTTTTCAGTTTTCTATTCACCACTTCCTCACATTTATAATCTGTCCTTTCTAATGTTACAATATTTTATTTCTTCTTGAATAGTAAAAACCAAGTCATCTTTAATGAACTGGTCTAAGAAAGAAAGAACAAGCTAACACTAAACACAAGGTTAATTTGAGTAAAAATGAAAATGTATGAAATGAAGAAAAATCTTAATATCAGGGTGATGAAACCTGATCAAGGCGGTGGGGGTGGTAATAACGGACAACATTCAATATGAAAGTAAGATGAACATGATACTGTGGGATGACAGGAGATACACCAGTGCCTCAAAAAATGAGGTGAATGTAGCCTGCCACAAAATTGATACAGGATTATGGGATATGATACAAGAGGAACTTGTAGACTATAATACATATAGGTATTTTAAAAGTGGACAAGTCAAGAATTCCTTCTATATTTGGTATCCCAAAAATAATGACCCGCCCCTAAGACCCATTGTATCTGCAGAGGGATCAAAAACACATTCGCTGCCCAAATATATAGATACAAAATTAAAAAGCTTATGGGTAGGAAAAGATTTTATACTAAAGGATTCCTGGGTTCTTAAAGAAATTTCCAACTATTTATACCATGATGATCTATTTATAACTATAGACATTGTAGACTTATTTTCATTCATGCCTTATAAAAATGGTATGGAAATGTTTGAAGAAATAGTCTACGAAGACCAGGGATTAATGCAAAATGAAAAACTGGTAAGCATTTGGTTAATGGATAAGGTTTTGAAAAACAATTTTCTATATTTCAATGGTGAATTTTTCCAGCAGATTCAAGGGGTAGCTATGGGGGTGGCTTGTGCCCAAACTTATGCCAACCTAGTTTTGGGTAAGTGGGAAGAGGTACATTTTTAAATACGGAATTCAAAAACTGCTGGACATTATACTGCAGGTTTTTGGACGATATAGTTATTTTTTGGATAGGAGGAAAAGAAAAATTTGAAGAGTTTATGGTATATTTGAACACTACTAATTTTTTGAAGTTCACACACAAGATTTCTAATAAGTTTGCAATACTTAGATATAGAATATATAAGGAAGATAAGAAATTTGAAATAAAGATTTTTAGAAAAGATACCTTTTATATTTCCTTTCTACACTAAAATAGTACACACACCTTACATTGTAAGAAAAATATAGTGAAGGGACAGTTTGTGAGGGGGTGCCGTATGACTAGTGCAGATACAGATTTTGTAGTAGAATGTGATCTATTGGAAAAAGTTTTTTGAAAGAGGTTACCCCTTAAAATTAAGATCCGAGAGGAAGTTGAAAAAGGTAGAATTAATAAATTTAAACCAATCCAAAATAAAGGAAGACAGACCAATAAGGAAAACACTAGAGACAATTATGAACAAGTATTGGTTTTGGAATACAACTCAATAAATAACAATATTAAGAAAATGTTTTTAAGAGTGGGAGATTTGTTTCCCTTACAGATTTGGAAAATATAACCAAAATCCCACAAAGTGGTATATAAAAACTCAAAGTATTAGAACTTTTCTGGAGAATAAACACCAGATGAATAATAAAAATAAGGTGGGCACATACAAATGTGGTCACTGTACCCAGTGTAATTATATTATGAACACACGGATAGATACTACCTGGAAAGTAGAAAGAGCTGGATTACTAGTCTTAACTGTTACAATTGTGAATCAAAGGGATTAGTTTATTTAGCCATCTGATTAGTTTGTAAATCCCTCTATGTAGGAAAGACTGAAAGAATGTTGAAGGATTTATGAACATATGTATGACATGACAGTAGGTAAAGACACCAATGCCTTGTATAAACATTCAAAAGTATGCTTGAATTCTAAATTTGCTTTTCTAGTTTTGGAACAAGTCAAAACATGACATCAGGGGAGGCCCATGGGAAGTGTATCACCCTGGTCTAAATGCTCCTTGAACTCCACAGACTCGTCTAGTGATATTGACTCAGCCATACCTGATAGGATCAAAACAAGAGCCTCAAGAAAGATAGTCTTGCCCGGTGGATGTTCACCATTAACAGGTTATACAATAAGAGAAAGAAGTTGTTCTAGAGCAGGAAGGAACAGTCTCTGAATTGCAATCTTTCCCTTTTTCTGGTTAAAACAAGCAAATAAGATGCCTTGTGAGGTGTTCTAAAGTTAGCTGTGAATCCAGATTAGCCTCCTACGCTAAGGATAACCCTTAAAGGAAAAACCCAGATCTGTGCAGAGCTGGTAGTTAGTGGCACCACGTATACTGAACCCGCAGAAATAGCCAATCTTCTGGCTGGCAGGTTTAGTGAACCCCCTATCCCTGCTACATATCCCACAAAGCATCCCTATCACCTACCTTCCACTTAATATTTCCAAGGAGCAGGTTGTAAAGGCTCTTGGGACCGGATATCCCAGGCTGCGTTCTAAATGGATTAAAAACTATAAGTAGCTGCATCCCTGGGTATTCTCTCTAACCAGTCTAAGCACTGGTTTTGTACCTGCTAAATGGAAAACTGCAGCTGTCATCCTGTTAAAATAAGGAGGCACCTCCACAGACCATGGGTACTATAGAGACAAGCCTGACCAGCCTAATCTGCAAGGCTATGAAACGAATAATCGTGGACCTTATCAACAAAGGTATAAGACCCGATCCTGCCTCTCTAACTTGATGACTTCGAGTCAAGTCACCAAAGCCCTGGAAGAAGGCAAATCCGTGCATGTGGCTTACCTGGACCTAGCCAAGGCCTTTGACACTATTCCTCACTTGGGCATTGTTGATAAACTTGCCCAGCTGGAGATCGCCTGTATATTGTCAGTTGGGTTGCGAAGTGGCTCACCAGTGGAATGCACACAGCATAGGTGACTGTACCTCTGCCAGCAGACCCATAAGCAGTGATGTTCCACATGGCTCTCTGCTGGGGCCCTTTTTGTTTGGTATCTACTTCTCAGATGTGTATCTACTTCTCAGATGTGTACACTGAAGCTTATGGCTGTCTGTTTGCTGATTTCAAAGTGGGTGCAGTTGTAGAGTCCCCAAGTTATGTCAACCTCCTGCAAGAGGAACTTACACAAACAACAAAGTTAGGATAAACGTGGATGCAGATCATAGTCCCCTTTGGCAAGGGCTACATCCCTGCATATTACCGCATTTAATAACACACTAAGCGCACAGCCAATGTTGAAAGATTTGGGCACATGGGTTGATAGCAACCTTTTTCTTTGACCACCACATCTCCACTGTGGAAAGAAAGGCTTTCTATGTCACCCACCTAATAATAAGTAATGGAATTGCATCCAAAACAAAAGGTTATAACCCTTCTGTACTCCTCACTCATCAGGCCAGTAAGAGAGTACAGTGCTGCCTTTGGTATGTACATTGCCAGGCACCTGCAGCAACTGGAGAGACCTCAAAAGTTTCTTACTAAGAAAATTCAGGATGTTAAGTTGTCAATCTTTCCTTCGTTCTTGCTGGATGGGTTCGGAGCCGAACCTCTGTTCCGACTCAGCCTATTACTAAAGCTCGAGAGCCATGTTTACCGGCTTGAGGCTATCCTATGTCCCATAATGCTAGGCGTGATATACCCAGATCTCATTTGCCGCTTTAGCTACTAGGTTGCGTGTCTTTGTCGGCTCGGGTTGTATTAATATTTTTTCTTGGTTTTAGTCAGCTTTTTGGGTTAAAATATTAGCAATAGTGTTTTATAGTTACTACCCTTTAGATCCCTGTTTAGGATTCCCTCATGGGTAGTTTTGATACAGTTTTTTTCCCCCTCGCCTAATAGTTAGGCCCTTGGCCAATCCTCTTCCATACTTTTTTGTCTGTAGTTGTATGTGTGCGCCTAGTTGGATTGTATTAAGTGTGGGGTTTTGTTATGTTTTTTCTGGTCTGTTACAACTTTTTTGTGTGCGTGTTTGGTGATTGTGACTAGACCTCCCTTAATTGTCCTCGTCTGCCAGTCATCTCCTTTTTCAGGATATCTAAAGACACTAAGGTCTCGGGCTACTAGAAGTGTGACTTGTGCTGTCAGAAGATGTCTGACAGTCACACATCTTGTGTATATTGCTTGGGCTCTCTGCACCTGCAGGACTCTTGTTCTGTCTGCCATGCGTTCAGCCCAAGAGTCCTGCAGGAACGCAGAAACTTATTTTGAGAGGCTTGTTAAAGCCTGAAGGTTCCCCGGCTAAGCCTTCGCCGGGTAAACCTTCTAAGCCCGCCAAACCATCGGCTCCATGTTCGGAGCAGTCGCCGAGCGGTGCTGCTACTACTACCACTGCATCGGTTCCGGCCGGAACCGATGATTCGAGGCCTCAGTCGGCTCCGAGACTTGTCGGAGCTGTCTTCGAGCAAGAAGCGTTCCAGGTCTCCTTCCCTGGAATCGGTCCATTCGGCTCTGAAGTCTCCCTTGTTATCGGAGCGGAGTCACAGGTCTCATTCCTCTCGGTCTTCTAGGCTGTCGGACCATGACCTCGAGGGGGTGGTTAGCAGACTACTTAAGTTGTAGGCACTGGCCCAAATGTTGCATAACCCTCATCAGGCAGTGGCTTTCACTATTCCCTCTTCCATTCCTCCTCCGACTCTTCCTGTGAGTTCGGAGCCGGAGATTGTAGGGGTCAGGACCGTCGCAACGTCTGAGCCGATACCACCCCTTTCGGCTCTGATCTCTTGGGATCCGGGTGCCTGGACTCTCTCGTCTGCTCCAAGGGGGCGAGTGGCATCGGACCCTTGTCTGACTCGGTTCTCCCTCGTGGAGTTTCGGCGCGGGAGAGTTCGGCCCCGACATCTGCCTCGGAGCAGCCCCTCTCTGTGCCGGGAGGAGTCCTTGTCTCTTCAGAGCGGGGACCCCCTTCCCTGCCTGATAGGGGTGCCTTTGAGGTCATGAGGAGTGTGCTGGCCCCTGTGCCAGCTCCACTGTCTGCTCCTTCGGCTCCTCCCTCTATGGTGCCTGCTTCAGTCTCTACCCGCTCTCTCGATCCCGAGCGTGGAGAACCGACGCTACAGGTAGCCCCATTGGGCGTATCCTCCTCTTCCGAGGCCTCCCCTGATCCTTCAGTGGAGCCCCCTCGAAAGAGAAAATGCAAGAGGAAGCATGTAGACTCCCCTGAGTCAGTCACATCGGACACTGACTTTGATTACTCAGAAGGGTCCCCAAGGTCCCCCTCCTGAGGATGTCTCATTTTCTGACATCCTGGAGATTCTTAAGCAGAGGGGAAACTGGTCTGCCCTTAACCCTTCTGAGGACGAGTCTGTGTACCTGGATGTGTTCGGTTCTCGCCCTTCCACCTCCTGGGTGTCTCCGCCTTTCGACCCGCTCATGGATGTGGCTCGAAAGGCATGGACGGCTCCGGATACTATGGGACCAGCTCCCCAGAGGCCTACAAAATTTTTTACAGCCCCTTCTGACAAGCAGTTTCTAACTAAGGGCTTCCCTGTTGATGTCGTGGTGGCGGCCACTAAAATGGAATTGGCTGACCCTTCAGTACCTGTTCATCCTCCTAATAAGGAATCTAGGACTATGGACAGGTATGGCAAGCGGATGTTTTCCTCAGTGACCTTTAGCTATGCGGTCGCTGAATTGTGCCATTTCACCAGTCTCCAGAGAGACCTTCTCAAGGAACTGGGTGATACCTTACAGGACCCATCAGCTGCGAGGTCTCAGGAAAAGATGAACTCCCAGCTGGGGACCCTAAACATTGTCAACTCCTCCATGCGGCTCATTTCCTATGCAGCCGATGGAGTGAGTAGGGCTGCAGGCACGGGCGTCGCTCTAAGGAGGCACGCCTGGATGCGGCTTTGCAATTTTGCTGACCCCTTCAAGACGTCCTTCACTAACACCCCCTTTGATGGTTCTGCTTTTGTTTGGACCTCAAGTGAAGGATACATTGACCAGGTGTGAGCAGGAAGGCAAGACCCTCTGCTGTAGGAGTCCGTTTTTCTACCCCTTCTAGACCATACCCGAAGGGTCAGAAAGGTGGGAAAATGTGGTTCCGCAAACCTCAGGGAGTACTGCCTGACGTACGTGGTGAGCTTCCCTCCAGAGGCAGAGGAGGGAACAATAATAGATGCCGCCCGAGGGGCAGGGGGGTCCGCAGAGTCAGGGTAGCAGAGAATCCTTCTCTGACAAACCCTTCCAGCACCCCTGAGGAGCTGCCCGACTGTCCACCTTCGGAGGCAGTCGGGGGAAGACTCTCACTGTACCCAGAAGCCTGGCATTCCCTCACGCAAGACAATTGGGTACGATCTATCATATCAGAGGGTTACAAAATTCCCTTTATTCATACCCCACAACTGCCAAAAGGGTCCCTTCCAGACGTTCCACCCAGTCTGAGGGATCAAGCAGCATTAGAAATTTCAAAGCTGCTAGAAAAAGAGCCATCCAGCAGACCAAGGATCCGGAGTCTACTCCAAGTTTTTGGTACCAAAAAAGACAGGGGACTGGAGACCTATTTTGGATCTCAGGAGGCTGAGCAAGTCTGTTCAAAGAACGAAATTCCGGATGGTCACGCTTCAGTCCATTCTACCCTTCCTGGGTCAGGACAATTGGATGTGTTCTGTAGACCTTCAGGATGCGTACTATCATATCAAAATGAACAGGTGCTCCAGGAGGTCTCTCCGCTTCGGCTGGTAGCCAGTCACTACCAATTCAGAGCCCTGCCCTTTGGCCTCACTTCAGCCTCCAGGGTATTTACCAAATACATGGCAGTGGTTGTGGCTCACTGGAGACTAAAAGGATTCCAGGTGTTTCCATACTTGGACGACTGGCTTCTTACTGCCACCACCAAGCTTCAGCTACTTCATTCCAGAGATTATACCCTCAAAATTTGCAATGAGCTAGGTATCTCTATAAACTCCGAAAAGTCTGCTTTGTCGTCTTGTCAGTCTATTACCTTCATAGGCGCCATTTTAAACACTGTGGAACTGTCAGCAAAACTGCCTGTACAAAGGATTTCAGACATTCGAGGTCATGTTCAAATCCTACTACAAGAGAGCGGAGTCCAGGCCAGATTCATACTAAAAACCCTAGGTCTCATGGCAGCAGCTGTCACATTACTCCCCCTAGCTCGCTTTCACATGTGGATCCTGCAATGGATGCTGTTTTCCCAGTGGTCCTTTCAACAGCTTCCAGTGTCGCACAGCATTCTAATCACTTAGTCATGCAAAAGACATCTTTCGTGGTGGATGGTCTCCCCTCAGGTTCTTCAGGGCAGACCCTTTGTCCTTCCTCCTCCTGTGGCTACTGTGACAACAGATGCCTCCCTGATCGGGTGGGGGGGCATTTTCAGGGCAGGACAGTCCAGGGCACATGGCAGCCTTTTGAAAGCCACCTACACATAAATGTCTTGGAAATGAGAGCGGTGCTTTTAGCATTGCAAGCCCTTCAAGACACTCTACCCACCGGGACTATTGCAATTCAGACAGACAATATGTCTGTAGTGTGGTACATCAACAAGCAGGGCGGACCCAGGTCCTACCCCACTATGTCGAGAAGCACTCACTGTGGCAGTGGGCGATACCTTCTCAAAGGTTTCTGGTAGCAACGCATATCCCCGGGAAGTCGAATGTCATAGCAGACAGGCTGAGCAGAGCCATTCTCGTGTCCCACAAGTGGTCTCTCAACCAGTTAGTAGAGGAAAAAATCTTCAGGAGGTGGGGTCAGCCTTGCTGCGATCTTTTTGCAACCCCTCAAAACAGCAAGTGCCCAGACTTCTTCACCCTCTTCCCTCTCCCAGGTCCCCCCCCCCCCCCCAGAGATGCTCTAGTCCACGATTGGCCCCGGGGTCTTCTGTATGCTTTCCCTTAATTACTCAGCTAATCCAGAAAGCAACTGTTTTGAGATCCAGAATGATCCTTGTTGCCCCTTACTGGCCTCGACAAATTTGGTTCCTGTTCCTGCCATGTCATCTACTAGATCAACCCTGGCATCTGGACCCAGTGCCAGATCTTCTGACACATCAGTCGGGCGGGCTGCATCAGTCTCTCCAATCTCTCAACCTCACAGCTTGGTTGCTCCACTTCCAACCCTAGCCAGGCTTCCCTCAATCTCTCATTCAGTTCGTGACGTCATCCTTGCTTCGCACAAGTCTGCTACCAGAAAGACTTAAGCTAGCAAATGGAAGGGTTTCTCTGTTTGGGCAGGGGAGAAACAAGTTGACACTTTTTTACAGCTCCTGTCCATACAGTCTTAGAGCTTTTGGCAGAACTTTTTCAAATGGGATCTTCAGCCACAATCAGAGTTCAGTTGGCAGCCATTGCGAATTTTCACGTTGTATTGTCAGAGACCAGCATTATGTCTCACAAACTTTGTAAAGCCTTTCTAAAAGGAATCCTCTTAATTAGGCGACCGGTAAAAGATCCTCCCCCACCATGGGACCTAAATTTGGTGCTGTTGTCTTATTCTCCCTCCCTTTCAACCTGCGGCTTCCTGTTCATTAAAGTTGCTCTCTTGGAAAACTCTATTTTTAGTACCCTTCTCGAAGTGATGGCTATCGGAAATTAAAGCCCTTTGTGTTCGCCCTCCTTACCTTGTTTTTCACATAGTGTCACTTAGGACTAATCCGTCCTTTTTACCCGAAGTACTCTGAAAAAAATCTGAATCAGACCATCGATCTTATACCAATAGGTCTGAACGGAAATTACATCGTCTAGACATTCACAGTCAATTACGCTTCTACCTGGATAGAACCAAGCAGACGAAATCAGAACCGCTCTTCCATGGAAGGGAAACAAGGCCTGCCTGTTTCTAAAGTAACCTTGTCCAGGTGGTTGACCTCTGTCATCATGTTGATTTACCAATTGAGGCATAAAGAGCTCCCTATTAAGCCTAGAGCTCATTCAATCAGAGCATTAGCTTCTTCAGTAGCGTTTCAGGCAAGATTGCCAATGGACTCCATTTGTGCAGCGGCCGCATGGGCCTCTCCTCATACCTTCATTTCTCATTACAAGCTGGACATGACCTCTAGAAGTAGGGCTGATTTTGGTTCCACTGTACTCGAGTTTGTTCCATTGAGCCACCCAGGACTAAGGTGCTAGGGACGAGGCGAGATTGACAGCTTTAACATTGAGAAGTTATGTACTTACCATAACGTTCCATGTTGTCTTCTCGCCTTCTTTCTTGCGTCCTTCTCTCCATCCCCCTAGCCTGGCAAGACCGAGAGTATCTTCTGAGATGTGTTGTCATGAGTTATCTCCTTAGCTACCTCTTTCCTTTTCTTGGTAGCTCTTGTAAGAGGTGTGTGTGTGTGTGTGTGTGTGTGTGTGTGTGTGTGTGTGTGTGTGTGTATGTATTCTCAGTCATGGTGGGGACATGTATGTCCATAGTGTTGGCTATCAAACGAGATCTGGGTATATCGCGCCTAGCATTATGGGACATAGGATAGCCGTAAGTACATAACTTCTCATTCTTCAGCATGTGCTATACATTAATGGACTGAAATCACTTGCAGACTACTCAGAGGTGACCTCTGCCTTTCATATAAAGTAATCTCTGATCCTACTTTAATGGAAATGCTGCACATTCAGAAGTCCTAAGTGCATAAGATGCACTCACTCTAGGGAACTCAACCTAGTATGCAACATCACCAGCATTTGCTGGCGAGACTGATGTGTCTCTTGGCGATTACCTCTCCTCTGGAACAAACTTCCAATTCAGGTGAAGCAGAGCCCTTTGACCCTATTTCAGCATAATTTGGATGATTGGGTGGTGGGACTGCAGGTTCACCCCAGGAGTTTAACCTGTGTCCCTCTTGGACAGGGGCACTAGTTTTTTTCCCCCCCCAAGAATCTCAAGGTATTAAATGGGACTGGTTGTACTTGGCCAGGCTAGTAACCCCTCAAGATCCTATGTTAGTTATACCCACAAATTGTATAGCAAAGTTTGTCTAGAGGTGAAATTCAGTAAATTCTCAACCAATGAATATCAAAGAAAACTAGTGTGCGCATACTGCATTGGACCATTACATTGTATTGCTGTTCTGTTGTGTTTAATCACTTTTTCCTTCCAAAGTACCAATGAAAGGAAATTAATGTAATAGAGGAAATGCAGCTCACACAGTAGCTCAGGGATGGTGGCAGCTCACACAGTAACTCAGGGATGGTGTACCTGTAGCCATTTGTCAGCCCTGTTCTAAGTTGCTTAGAACTACTACAAATTAATGAAAGAATGTTTAACGTAACACTGGGAAATGTGAGCAGCAGGGTTGCAAAGTTTCCTATTAATATATTGAAGTTGAATGCTTATAGCCAATCTGAGCCATTTTGTTTGTAGTTGCTTGTGGGTGGCTCATCTGTCTGACAATTGTAACATTTGATGTTCGTCGTGTTTCACTGTTGCAGTCATAACTGTAGGGTGCTCCTGTTGGCAGGCAGCCCGAGGTCGGCCAGAATCCCAAAGTCTGGGTCTGGCGTCGGCTGTACAAGCTAGTACCCTGACGTCAGTACACTCTGGTACATAGCCCTCAGCCGACGCCATCTTCTCCAGTCTTTCTTGCCGTGCGGTGGAAAGCAGCTCGTAAGTCGGTTGGCGATTTTCGAACAGCGTTTTTGGTTGTTGTTGGTCCGAAGTTCTTACTTCTCTTCTCAAAGCTAAGTACCCCGTTGGGGAATCTTTTTCTTGTTCCTCCGATGTCAGAAAAAGTTAATAATTGTATTACGCGTGGAAAACAAATACCTCATAAAGATTTCCACTCTTACTGTCTACCTTGCTTAGGCCCTGACCACGACATTTCTTGTTGGTTCTGTGCCAGGTTCAATTCTCGTACTATCAACGCAGGTACGACTGGGCTCTGAATTACTTTGGCAGACGCTTCAATTATAGAATGTCGTCGGACACTACCGGAATTCAAAAGAAGCGCAAAGACAAGGACAGGCCTCCGAGGTCCAAACAGGACTCGTTGCAGCTGGAGCCAGCGTCTGGTTCGGCTGTCGTCAGTGAGGCGCTTTTGCAGCCCCTGTCGTCCGCCACTTCTGAACCGATGGCCGATACGGACTCCCATGGGGAGCCATCAAGGCCTTCTATTTTATCTGCTGCAGGACCTTCAGACGTCGCTCCCTCAGATGGGTCCGGAACCGCTGTGCAGGTACCGGCTTCTGAAGGGGGTGTTCAGGCCTACTCACATCACTATTTCAAAGACTCCTGTTAAGTCTAAAGCTCCTGCTCAAGCTACTTCTGAATCTACTCCCAGGACACAGAAGCAATTGTTAAGGATGGCTGAAGATTTGCTTACAATGATTAGGGGTTCTCATCCCCCCCCCCCCTGAGAAAAGGCCTCGACAGGATGTTCTTATGGATTCCTCTGACCAGGCTTCTATATCTTCTGTCTCTTCCTCTGATCAGGAATATTCTTTTCCTCCTTATGAGGATTCGGATGCTGAGGACTCCTTGCCCTCTGCCTCTCCGCCTGAAGATTTTTCTTTTGGGGAAACCTTACATGAGATGAGGGAACATTTTCATTGGGAAGGTCAGGATTATTCTGCTTCTAAGAGGAGGCTTAGAGAATTCCTTCTTCCTCAACATAGGCCTTTGGCTATCCCTCCTGTTCTTAACATTGTGGATGATGCTTTTTCCGAGGCTAATTTAAATCCTGATTCCATGCCTCCTGCACCCTCTAAGCCTGAGTCTCATTTGTTCTTATTTAAGAATCCTTCTGCAGATCCTGAAACTATTTCTCAGGGTTCTAAGGCTGCTAAAGTTGCTACTTCTAAGAATCCTATTCCCTCTGAGAAGGATTCTCGTGCCTTATATAGGTGGGGCAAAAAGGTATATACTTCTGCTACCCTTTCTGTTAGGGCTTTAAATTGCCAGTTTCATATGTTTAAGTATCAGCAATTTCTTTTGTCTGTTTTAAAGCAAAAGCTTGCTTCCCTTCCTGCATGTGCAGAAGATAAGGAACTACAGGATGTATTGCATGCAACTGAACAAACATAGCTTGCATTGTGGTTTTGATGCTTTGGATGCTTCTTGCAGGGCCGCAGCCTCTGGTACTGTTATCAGGAGACATGCTTGGCTGCGTGAGCAAAGTTTACCTGAACAGGTTAAGGCTAAATTATTAGATGCCCCTGTTCAGCATGATGTTCTTTTTGGATCTAAGGCTGAGGAGGTTATTAAAAAGATGGAAGAAAAGGCAAAATCTATGCAAACTGTGAAAGATTTTTTGCAAGTTCAGCCTCCTAGATTTTCCAGGAATTGGCCCTCCAAAAATTGGTCCTTTCCCACGTCTGACAGGCCTCAAAGGGGAAGATATAGACGCTCCAGAGGTCGTGGCCAAGCTCAGGCCTCCTACAGATAGACAATGGACTGCTTCTTCACCTAGAAGGGGAGAAGACATATCCCAATCTCAAAGAAAGCAAACTCAATGACTCTCTCGGTTGGGCTACAGGACCTCTTTACCTGGATGCCCCTCTCGGAGGAAAACTTTCTCTTTTTTACAGAAATTGGACTCGTATTACCCAGGACAAATGGGTATTGGACGTGATTCTAAAAGGCTACAAATTCCACTTTCATACCCTGCCAAGGGCTTTCGGTTGGCCAGATCTGCCAAAACATCAATGGTCAGAGGCCTTAAATCAAGTGGATGCTCTTCTGGCCATGAGAGCCATAGAGCCTGTTCCACTCTCAGAGATGGGAAAAGGTTTTTATTCAAGACTGTTTCTGGTTCCAAAAAAACAAAGCTCATGGAGACCTATTCTGGACCTTTCTGTGTTAAACACCTTTTTGGAAATTCTAAAATTCAAGATGCTTACTCTGCAGCAGCTGATTCCAATGCTCTCTCAGGATGCCTGGATGGTGACATTGGACCTAAAGAAAGCCTATTTACACATTCCCATCAGGCAGGAATGCAGGAAATTCCTCAGATTCAAGGCAGGTTCGAGACACTTTCAATTCTCTGTACTGCCCTTTGGTTTATCTACTGCGCCCAGAGTCTTTACCAAGTGCCTGGCACCAGTAGTGGCTTATTGCAGACTTCAGGGGATTCAGATTTACCCCTATTTGGACGACTGCCTTATTCGGGCAGACAGCAAGGATCTTTTACTTCAACATCTGGATTTTGTTCAACGTCTTCTTCTACTGGGATTCTCAGTGAACACAAAAAAGTCACATTTGATCTCTTCTCAACAAATGGTATTTCTGGGAGCCCTCTTAAATACAACCTTACAAAGGGCCTTCCTCACTACAGAAAAACAAATACAGCTGGCTTCAATTTTCTAGACTTTGGCAACTCTACCTCGGCTCACTGCAAGGAAATTCCTGTAGGCACTGGGCTACATGGCTTCCTGCATTCTGTTGATTCCAAATGCAAGGCTTCATATGAGAAAGCTTCAATGGTATCTGAAAAGTGTATGGTCGCAGCATTACCACGATCTGGACACACTGATTCCTCTGATCCCCTGCCTCCAGAAGGAGTTCCTTTGGTGGTCCAGGGTGTGTGCTTTAAACGAAGGAAAGCCTTTCTGTCTTCCTCAACCTTCTCAAATCATAACCACGGACGCCTCGGATTATGCTTGGGGGAGCACATTTTCTAGGCAATTGCCAGCAGGGAACATGGACAAAGGATCATATTCACTGGCACATCAATCTGAAGGAAATGTTGTCAGTTCAAAATGCTCTTCAAGCCTTCAAGAACCTTTTGCATCCAGGGCCTCTCTTGATTTGCACAGACAACACCACAGTCATGTGGTACATAAGCAGGGGGGTTCTCATTCGTACCCCCTTTGCAGACTAGCTATGGCTTTATGGGACACAGCTCTAAATCTGAATCTACATCTCCAGGCCCAATTCATACCAGGAGAACAGAATCTCTTAGCAGACGGCCTGAGCAGGAACATTTTAGATCCTCACGAATGGATGTTAGACACCAACTTATTCAACAGGATTACTGCAGTTTGGGGATGTCCCCAGATAGATCTGTTTGCATCCCATCTCAATCATCAGCTGCCTTGCTTTTGCACCAGGTCATTCCACAAAACAGCTTGGAAAGTGGATGCCCTGTCCTTCAGCTGGAGAAACCTTTCGGGATATGCCTTCCCTCCACTTCCTCTACTTCCTCGGGTATTACTAAAGATAAAACAGGACAAGCCCAAGTTCCTCATCTTGATTGCTCCAAATTGGCCTCGACAGTTTTGGTATCCAACTTTAATGCACCTGTTCTTGGAGCCTCCTTGGATTCTCCCTCTGAACCCTTCTCTTCTGTCCCAGCATCAGGGTCAGTTGCTTCATTCCAATCTCAAGACCCTTTGCCTGGCAGCTTGGCTCTTCAGAGGAATTTGATTTCTTCTAGTCTTCCCAAACAAGTTTTGGGATGTTCTTTTGGAAGCTAGACTGCCTAGCACTAGGAAATCCTATGCCTCTAAATGGAAGAGATTTTGCATTTGGATGCAGGACTGAGGCTTGGACCCTCTGGTGCCTGATCTCTCTTCTATTTTGCTTTACCTTTCGGATCTTTTGTCTACTGGACTTTCCTTTTCTTCCATTAAGATTCATGCTTCTGCTATTTCTGCTCATTTCAATACTGATCCCCCTGTTTTTTCTCATCCTTTGGTGAGACAATTCTTGAGAGGGGCTAAGAATTTAAGACCTCCCAGGTCCCCTCCTGTTCCTGCTTGGGATCTTAATTATGTTTTAGAAAAACTTACTTTGCCTCCTTTTGAGCCTGCTGCTTCTTCAGATATTAAGTTTTTATCTTGGAAGACTGTTCTTTTGTTAGCCTTGACTTCTGCCAGAAGGGTCTCAGAGTTGCAAGCTCTCATGGCTGTGGAACCATACATTATTTTCCACCAGGACAGAGTATCCTTGAGGACCAATCCTACTTTCATGCCTAAGGTGATTTCAAAAGTGGCCTTAAATCAAACAATTCACCTTCCTTCCTACCTTTCCTAATCCTCAAAATAAAGGGGAAAGGATTTTGCATTCCTTGGACGTGCACAGACAGTTACGATTTTATTTGGACAAGACTAAAGAGTTCAGAAAATCTAACCAATTGTTTGTTTCTTTTGCCTCCAGTTCTCTTGGAAAGGCTATTTCCAAACAAACTATTTCCAAATGGATTTCTTATGGAATAAGATTTTGTTACACTCATCATGGGAAACAGTTTCCAGGTACTGTGAGAAGCAATTCTACTAGAGCAGCTGCTACTTCTGCAGCTTTTCTCAGAGGAGTTCCTACCAAGGATATCTTGGAAGCTGCCACTTGGAGTTCTGTGCATACTTTTTCCAAGCACTGCAATCTCCCTTTGTATTCTAAGATCAGGGCAGGCTTTGCCTCTGCTGTTTTGCAGGGTCTTCTTGCTGCCCCTTCTTCTATCTAAACCTCCTCCTCCCTTTTTTCACTGCTTTGGGATTCCACCCTACAGTTATGACTGCAACAGTGAAACACGATGAACATAGTACAGTTGTGTACACCTACCCTAAATGTTGATGTTCGAGTGTCTTCACTGTTGCAGTCGGTGTTTCTCTCCCTCCTATCCCCTCTTTTTCTCTCTTTTGTGGTGTATTTGTGTTTCCTTGTTGGATTCATTTTTGGATTATTGGGAACTTCTGACATCTAGGGAAAGAAAGGCTGGAGAAGATGGCGTCTGCTGAGGGCTATGTACCAGAGCGTACTGACGTCAGGGTACTAGCTTGTACAACCGACGCTGGACCCAGACTTTGGGATTCTGGCTGACCTCGGGCTGCCTGCCGGCAGGAGCACCCTACAGTTATGACTGCAACAGTGAAGGCACTCTACATTTATGGTAGGTGTACACGACTGTACTTTCAGCTTTGGGCCCATAGCTTTGCAGGACAGAAGAGAAATTTAAATGTTTATTCTTGTGATCACTACTAAAGTAGCCTTGGCTGTATGGGTTGTATCCAGCCATGGGTATAATAGCCACATAGCTTCCAAAGCTTCAGGGCAATGTCTGTGCTCTGAAGCTATTGATCAGCTCAAGCTGACTTGACTAATGCAAGTAAGTTTAGGTGTAAAGCCCTTAAGACCTCTATTGCTGCTGAAGAGTGTTCTCGAAGGCTTTTGAGGAGCTGTCAGTTTGTGCCGCTCTTTGCTGGGCAGAAACTTTCTTTTTATGGCAACTTTAGTCTTATTTTTTTTAAACATGATTTTATTAGTGTTTGAAACTACTTCAGCAAAGTTATTTTAAAGTTAGTAGTGTTCCCTGTCAATTTTAAAAGGGATGTAAACTAAGTGAAAGCTTCCTTTTTTAAGAAATTTGTTTATTTTTTCCTTTGTGGGTCTGACCTAGTGTCTAAAGTGCTTTTTGCTTTGTGTTCTGTAAAAGAAGGAAAAAAAAAACTTTTGTGGACTAGTAGTTGTACAATCAACCTTTGCTTGGCACTGTTTTCAGCTTGACCATGAAACAGGCTACCAGTCCCACAATTGCGCCTCCTTCCAGCTACAAAAGAAAGTTGAACAGCCTTTGCCACCACAGCAGCTCAGCAATTTGTCAGCTGTGGGTGGCTGACTCTGCTGTGGCCCTTTGCTTTACCCCAAATTACTCTGGTGCAGTATGTACAGCCACTGTGGACCCAAGGGTTTCTGGAACCACACCCATTCCTCCTGTTCTGTTGGCTTAAGAGGATGAGTTTCTGCCTATATTTTGATGACACTCTGCCAGCTGCCCCTAAAAAAGGCAGGTAATATGTATAAAGTTCCTCAGTTTTTTTTAATTTGTATACACTACTCCAAAACCTGACCCAACAGCTGTAGCATTAGTTGATGCCACTGTTGCTAAGCATGTGGTTAATTATAAACCTCTTTCTGATGAGGATGGGAAAATTGATTGGGGCGGGGGTGTATACCTTTGCAGCATTGATTTTATTTATTTTTTTTTTTTTCAAAATATTGAGTTTTCAGGCTTGTGTTGTACTGTTGCAGTCATTACATTTGGGTTATCTGCTTGCAGGTAGCCCTCAGTCGGCCTGATTAACAAAGTCTTGGGTCCTGCGTCTGTTGCTGTCTCTTCTGTGACGTCAGGTGTATAAAACATGCAGGCCGGCGTCATTGCATCAGTCTTTCTTGCAATACGGTGCCTGAAGCAGAAGCAGTTCACAAGTGCCGGTCGGCCGACTCCTGAAATTTTCATTTTCGAGTTTCCGAACTGAAGTCTTCAACTAAAAGCCAAGTACCCGTTGGGGAAACTTTTTTTTTTCTTGCTCTAAACCGATGTCAGTAAAAGTAAATAAATGCATTTTTTGTGGAAAGCAAATACCTCCAAGATTTTCATTCGTACTGTATTCCTTGCCTAGGCCTTGACCACGACATACCTTGCTGTCGGTTTTATGCCTTATTTAAACCAGGAACTGTCCGCCCAGTTCACCAGTACTCAGTGAGGCGCTTTCGCAGCCCCTGATACCCACTACTTCAGATTTGCAGGCCTCTACTGAGACCTATTCGGAGTTCGGTATGCCGCGAGATGCTTCAGCTGTTGAACCTGTGGGTGTCTCTACCTTGGATGGGTCCAGAGCCGCTGTGCAGGCACCAGCTTCTGAGGGTGTATTCAGGCCTACTGACTTGCATATTAAACTGGCGCCATCTTCTTTTTCAAGGCCTGAAACTCGAACCATGCCTGAAAACTTATGCCCAGACTGCATGGTGAGGCGTCTGTGTAAAGAACAAATAAATAATAAGAATGACTGAAGACCTTATTACTTTAATCAGGGGAAGACCACTTTCCCTCTCTGAGACCTAGGACTGAGTTTGCTTATGATGGTTCTGACCAGGATTCTGAAATTTGTTTCCTCTGACCAGGATTTACCCTTGTCTACCTATGAGGATTCTGACACTGAGGACTCTATTCCCTCTGCCCCAGAGGATTTCTCTTTTGGTGAAACCTTACATACTCTCAGGGAGCTTTTTCGTTGGGAAGTCAGTGTTTCTCTGATTCTAAAGAGAGGCTTAGGGATTTCTTACTCCTGCCTCAGCACAGGCTTTTAGCTATACCTCCTGTACTGGACATGGTTGATGATGCCTTTTGGGAATCTAGCATGGCCCCTGACACTCTACCTCCTGCTTCCAGAAAACCTGATGGATATTACAGGGTTCCTGACTCTCACAAGCTCTTTTTCAAGAATACTACTGTTGATCCTGCAGCCATTTCACAGGGACCCAAGGGCATTAAAGCTACTACTGCCAAAAATCCTACCCCCTCTGATAGAGACTCCAGGGTGCTGGATAGATGGGGTAAGAAGGTATACACTTCTGCAACTTTGGCCATTAGGGCCTTGAATTGCCAGTTTCATATGTTAAAGTATCTGTTGCATATTATTGGATTGCTTAAACAGAAAATGATGGTGACTCCTGTTTGTGCTGAAAATGAGGATTTACAGAATTATTATGCATTCTGCTGAAGAAGTTGGTGAACATACATTGCAATGAGGGTTTGATTCACTAGAGGCATCTTGCAGGGCTGCGGTAACTGGGTCTGTACTTGGAAGGCTTGCTTGGCTTAAGGAGCAATTCTTGCCAGATTATTTTAAAGCGAAATTACTGGATGCTCCCTTAAATCAGGGCCACCTGTTTGGCAACAAGACAGAAGGAGTTCTTAAAAAGATGGAGGAAAAAGCTACATCTAGGCAAACTGTTAAAGATTTTTTTACAAGTACAACCTCCAAGATTTAGTAGGCATTGGCATTCTAAGAATTGGTCCTTTCCTGCTTCTTCCAGACCTTCGGTCGAAACCCAGATCCAGCAGAGCACCCAGGCTTCAGTCCCAGGATATGTACAGGAATAAACAGTGGGGGGGGGCACCACTTCCACACGAGTGGAAACTGGAGCCAAGGACTTTCAACATGTTGACAATGGGGGAGCCCAGATATAGACCTGTTTGCTTCCCGCCAAAACTAACAATTGGAAAAAATTTGTGCAAGGACTCACCACAAACTAGCTTGGGGAAGGTGGATGCTCTGTCCTTCAGCTGGAAAAACCTATCAGTTTATGCCTTTCATCTGCTCTCCGAAGTACTACTAAAGATCAGGCAAGACAAACCAAGGATGATTTTGATTGCACCAGCCTGGTCACACCAACTCTTGTACACACTCCCTCCTGCACAGTTTGTCACTGTTGGCCCAATGGCACCTGCCTCAGACTCCTACCCTGCTGTCTCTGCAGGAGAGTCAGATTCTGCACCCTCCTACAAACACAGGACCTAGCAGCCTGCCTAATTACGTAAGCTCTCCTTTACTATCCCTCAGTAAGCCCGTGATGGATGTCATTTTAGAGGCAAGGAGGCCTAGTACTAGAAAATCTTATGCTGAAAAATGGAGATTCTGTGCCTGGAACCAATTTACCTCAGATTTTACAATACTTAACTGAGATGCTTCACAAGGGCCTGTCTTTTTCCTCAATAAAAATTCACACCTCAGCCATTTTGGCTTATAACACAGAACCCTCCCCTCTTCTCTCTCCCACTGCCCAAGCAGTTCCTCAGACGGGCCAAAAAGTTTAAGACCACCTAGGAGAGCTCCAACTCCAGCCTGGGACCTTTAACTTTGTATTGGAGAAACTCACCCTTTCTCCTTTCGAGCCAGCTTCTACTGCAGATTTAAAATTCCTTTCTTGGAAAACTGCTTCCATTTTAGCCATCACTTCAACAAGAAGGTATCTGAATTATAGGCCCTTAGGGCAGTGGAGCCTATCATCATTTTTCATGCCGATAGGGTGTCCCTCAGGACCAATCCCTCTTTCATGCCAAAGGTGGTATCCAGTGTGGCCTTTAATCAGTCCATTCATTTGCCTGCCTTCTTTCTTAATCCACAGAACAAAGGGAAACTGATAATGCACTCCTTAGATGTGCACAGACAACTTAGGTTCTACTAGGACAGGTCTAAACCTCAGATGAAGTCTGAACAGCTGCTGGTGGCATTTGCTGCAAGGACAAGAGGGGAAGGCTATTTCAAAGTGAACTATCTCCAAATGGATAGTCCATTGCATTCACTTCTGCTATAAGCACCATGGAAAACCTATCCCACTGGGGATCGGATCCCATTCAACCAGGACTGCATCTACTTTTACAGCCTTTCTCTGAGGCGTACCTAACGGGGACATCCTAGAAGCTGCTACCTAGAGTTCTGTACATACTTTCACAAAGCATTACCATTTGCCAATTTTCTCTAAATCTAGAGCTGGCTTTGCCACTGCAGTTTTGCAGGGCCTTGAAGCTGATCCTAATCTAAATTCCTCCTCCCATCCTTAGCTTTGGGAATCTACCCAAATGTAATGACTGCAACAGTGAAATACTAAGAACATAGTACAGTTGTGTACACTTACCATAAATGTAGATGTTGGTGTATTCACTGTTGCAGTCCTGGTTACCCTCCCTCCAGCCCCCTGACTTTGTTTGGCTATACCTCCTCTCTCCTTTTCAATGCTTAAAAGTTTTTTAGTGTATTTACTTTTTTGTTTGAGGTATAACCTTATATATTTATAGATTTAATTGCTTCTCTTTAGGGGGGCACCTAACATCTGGGGCAAGAAAAACTGATGTAATGATGTCTGCTGCATGTTTTATACCAGTGACTGAAGTCACTGAAGAAGACTGCAACCGACGCAGGACCCAAGACTTTGTTAATCAGGCCGACCTGAGGACTTACCTACAAGCAGATAACCCAAATGTAATGACTTCAACAGTGAATACTCTAGAACATCTACATTTATGATGTGTACACAACTGGTACTTTTCTTCTGTTGTATGGGTCACTACTCAATGTTTTCAGTGTGCATATGAGACTGTGATACTTCAGGGCTGTGGATACTGGTACTATTTTAAGGAGGCTTGCATGGATGTGTTCTCAGAACCTCCCAGATAAGATTTTAAAATTCTTGCTTGCGTAGATTGTTTTTGGCCCCTCTGCTCAGAGGTGATCAAAAAGTGTTAAACTGTTAAGTTGATCAAAGGAATCTAAAATTTTTCAGCTGCCCTCCTAAAAAAACTCCTCTCCTAAATCAGTGATGGTCCAGTATGTCTGAGGGACATTGGAGTCGTTCTACCTTTGCCTCCCCTTTTTCTTCCAGAAAGTTTTAATTTCCATGTTTCTTTTAGGCAACCGTTTCAGATGTATGGTTTCTGAATATCCTTCTTGAAGGTTAGAGATAACAGTGAAAGGAAATACCCCTTTTCTGGGGGCAGGGCCATTCCTCATCTTCCACATCAGACTCTTGTTTCCACTTGCTGTTCATTACATGCTGTCCCAATGAGTAACTGAACCAGTTCCTCTCTCCTTAAGTGGAGGGGGAGTTTTTATTCAAGGATGCTTCTAGTGCCAAAAAAAGACATTCTTTGAGACCAGTTGCTGGATCTTGTGTTCCTAAACCTGTTTGTGATGATGCCTAAAGTCAGAATGTCACTTGACATACTGTTACCACTTTCTCTCCCAAATTTCCTGGTAGCATTCAATTTAATATGCTTATCGCATCCCTATTCATCCAGACTTCAAACATTTCTTAAGGTTTCATATGTCTGGATTGCATCATCACTTCTGTACAATAACTTTTGCACAATCAAATGCACAGAGAGCATTTTCAAAGTGCCTAGCTCCAGTTGTAGCCCATTGCAGGCTACTGGGTATCCACATTTTTCCATGTTAAGACAACTTGCTCATCTTTGCCAAGTCTAATTGTTGGGAATATCTCTGTGTGGTGCGATATCTCTTGTACAAGATGTCAACCATACACCTCAGTTCAAGCAGCATTTCTCCCATAGGAAAAAATAAACCCTGGTTTAAACTTCTTTGTTTTTTCCACTCTGTCTATCACTGGGAGTGAAAACTTCAGGATTTTGGATCTTGTGCCATCTGATTCTCAGTGCCCATGGCAGACACCCACATGAGAAAGATGCCCTGAAGCTTTGGAAACTGACTGTTAAGTCCTTGGCTAGATGTAACCCATATAGTTAAAGCTACTGCAGCAGTGATCATTCACACACATACTGTTCAACTTGCAGCACTTTCTTAAGGGATGTGTCCTAAGTCCAAGATGCTGATGACTCGGTGACCCTCTGATGCCAAAAACACAGAAATTGGATGTCCCTATGGCCAGGACTTCAACCTTGTACTTATCCTCCAGATCTGGTATAGCTCCTGAATTTCTAAGACACTTATCCAAAAAGACCAGCTAAACAACCTTTGTTCAACAGGGCCCCCTCCTTGCGATCACTTCTGTACTTCCATGTCCTTCAAGCGTACATAAGTGGACCTGGATTGTCTGGGGTTTTTTGAAGGTGCCGATAGATGCGGGATATCTACCATTTCCTTCAGGTCCAGTGCCCCCACTGTTCAGTGCTCCTTTACCAATGTGCATCTTCCTGGTTGGTATTGGAGCCATTACTCAACACAGAGCCAGTCTCATTGTCGACCCTGACCTAACAGAATGGATTTTGGATTGGATAACTCAACTCCTATGTCCTTGAGGCCGAAGCAGTTTGAGGTTTGAAGATTTGTTGAGGTTTTCCCGGATGTCACACATGGTTATGTTGTATTGGAAACTGTGGTATTGGGCTTTGCTTCTGATCCCCTCCTTGAGACAATCCTGGTCTGCTTTGCGGATTTTGTTCAGCTCTAATCATTTTTTCTTTGGGGGAAGAAATGCATCTGGTTGTTCAGGTGGTTTCTTTGATCTGGCTGGTGATGGGGACAGACTTCTGTGTTATGGAGTGGGGGGATTGTCTTTCTACAGAGCAGAAACACATACCTCCTTATGATCTGCTCCACCCCTAGGCTCTTTCTGCTTCTCTCCATCTTCAGTCCGGCATCTCCCAAGTGTGACTTGAACTGCAGACCTCAAAAACTAATGCTCCACCTTCCTTGGAATCCTCTGAGGAGTCGTGTCATTAACCCCCCCCCCCCGATGTGCTAAGAAAGAAGACCTGCAAGAGGAGGCACAGACTCCCTGTCTGTCCCATCAGGTGGAAACTCTCGTAACCTGAAGGGGGTCCCCTCCACCCTCTCTTGAAGGTGCTTCTTAGGCAAAATTTTGGAGCTTATGTGGCAGAGGGGCTCTTAGCCCACTGACCTCACTACGTGGTTAGCAATTTCTTTGAGGCCTGTGGTTAAACACCATTTTCTGCGTGGTTTGCTTGGCAGGTATTTGGGATACAGAAACCTAGGGCCGTAAAAGCATAGCAGTTAAAGCTAGAAGTGATGGAAATGAAGTGCTTCAGATGATCGTATTATGCATAGCATGGGACATATGAAAGGAGGACTTTGGAGCAGAAGCCATAGTAGCTCCAGTT